>NC_136504.1:90905977-90930977 GCF_053919585.1 Euprymna scolopes
TGTTTGTCGGTAATCTTCGTGTTGTCGCATATAAGGTGTTTAATAGGGTTCTTTGTATTTTTTCCTGCTATTTTTCTGACCATCTCCCATACTTTTTTGGGTTTTGTGTTTTGATTAATTTTTGTTACATAGTCTTTCCACGTGTTCCGTTTTGATTCTTTGATAGTTTTCCGTGCTTTGGCTTTGCTGTTTTTATAGGTGTCCAAATTTTCTTTCGTTGGACTGTTTTTGAATTTCCTTAGGTTTGCACGTCTGGCTCTTATAGCTTCTTTGCATTCTTTATTGTACCAGGGTTTGTTATATTTTGTAGTAGTGGAACTTTTTGGTACGTTCTCCTCGGCTATTGTGAGTAGGGTGTTGCTGAAATATGTGATGTGTTCTAAGTTAGGATTCGCTTCAGGTATTAATCTGTGTTGACATGTATTTTGGAAATTTTCCCAATTTGCCTTTTGTAAATTCCAGCGGGGTGTTTTGTCTTCTAGCTTGGGATTCTCGTTTTCTATTATGATTGGGAAGTGGTCACTTCCGCATGTATCCTTATGTGTTCTCCAGCTATAATCCATGTATATAGTTGGGTCACATAGTGTTATATCGATTGCTGATAGGGTTCCCGTTGGTGGGTGCATATATGTATTCTCTTTGTTGTTGAGTAGGCATAGATCATTTTGGTTAATTATTTTTTCTATGGTTTGGCCTCTTTTGTTGTTTTTTTTACTGCCCCACCATATATTGTGACTATTGAAGTCTCCCAAGAGTAGAAAAGGTTTAGGTAGTTGTTTGATTATATTGTTTAATTCTGTTTCGTTTATTGTTTCGTTTGGTGGTATATAGAGTGAACACAGGGTTACTGTTTTGTGTAGTGTTGCAGTTATTGCAACAGCTTGCATATTTGTTTTTAAGTTCACTGTGCTGTGTGGAATGTTTTCGTTTATCAGTATTGATGATCCACCGGTGGGTTTGCATGATAATTTGTTTATGTGGTTGTATATTGAGTAGTGTTTTATGTTGATTTTGTCATTTTCTTTTAAGTGTGTTTCCTGTAGGCAAATTATTGCAGGACATAAGGATTTGATAAGTATTTGTATTTCTTCGATATTAATTTTTAATCCTCTTATGTTCCACTGTAGGATTTTGTTAGTCATGGTTTATATTTTCTTTCTTTTGTTTTGGGTTGTTGGATTCCTCAATCTCCATGACTTCATGGCTTTTGAGGGTTTCTTCTTTTTTTTGTTTGGATCTGGACGTTGATCTGGGTCTTGCTTGGGATGTTGCTGTTTTGGGTTCTTGCTCATTTTTTCCCTCTTGATTGCTTGTGTTTGGTTTCTTTTTTTTTTCCAGGGTGTTTTCGGTTTCCATTTTTCCTAGAATTTGGAATCTATTTTGAATGTCTACTGTTTGGTTTTCTTCTTTTCTGGTTCCTTTGCGGAGGGTACTAGGCGAGTGTTCTTTTGATTTTGGGATGTTTTCGGTTTGTGTGGGTTTTTTGTTAGAGGATTGTGTTTGTTTTTTTGGATCTGGTGAGATTTTACTCTCAATTGTTTGATAGTTATTTCCAAGTACAGCTGGAGTTGACGGCAGTTGCCGTAAGGTGGCCCTCAATGTCTCAACTAGTTCACAAAGTGATTTTATGAGGGTAGAGATTTCCTTTAGTTCAGTGTTTTCTATTGTTTTTAATTGATTTTTGGTTGCACCTGCGTATGATCTAGTTGGTTCTGTTGTGGTGGTCGTTTCAATAATTTTCCTGGCTTTAGGAAAACTTATGTTTTTGGTATATTTGAGTTCATTTATTTTTTTTTCTTTGATCCAGTTTTGGCAGAGCGATGAGTATGCTGGATGGTTCTCTCCACAGTTTGGGCATTTTATATTTCCTTGGCATTCTGTTTCCTGGTGTTCGTTACTGCTACACTTTGGACATACTGCTTTCCTGGTGCAGTATTCTTTGAAGTGGCCAAATTTTTGGCAGTTTAGGCAGCGAAGTGGTCTGGGGATATATGTTTCTACTTTAATGTTAATATATCCAATCTTGAGTTCAGTTGGTGGAGTAGGAGTATTAAAAGTTAATATGTATGTGTTGGTATTAATTGTTTGTCCGTTTCTTTTTATTGTAATTCTTTTAGTATCTATAACTTTTTGATTTTTTAGGTTTGTTTTTATTTCATCTAGAGAGCAGGTGTTTAGTTCTGGACATCTGATGACTCCCTTTGAGGTGTTAAGGGTTTTGTGAGGGTAGGCATTGATGTTTATATCATGGAACTTTGTCCATGTTAAAATTTCTTCGGCACTACTTTTAGTAGTTACTTGTATAAGTAAAGTTCCATTTTTTAATTTTTTTATTTGTTTTGTGTTCAGATTTTTGTTGATAATTCTTTCGATTTTGAATGGGGACATTTTTGTTATTTGTGTGCTATCTTGCGATTCCAAGATTATATACTCCGGAAAGTGTGTGTTTTCATCTTCATCGCTTTCTGGATGGGGCCTTTTAATTTTTTTGGAAGCCATAGAATATTTTTTGTTTTTTCATCATCCTCGCTCCCCACCCTCCTCGGAGCCCTAAATTGGGAGATGGTTGGGGGGAAACCCATTCGCCCAAGCATCTCAGGGATACAATGATGATATACTCAAACAGTGAGTATAGCTGCTTATGACGATTTTTTTCCATTTCCTTGGACCCAGCAAGGTGTAGAAAGAGGTTGTTTTCAATAGCATCAGTTTTCACCATCTGATTGGCCCTTGCCATCGCCTTCTAATGATAGTATGTGTGTGTGTGTGTGTTTTTTTTATATGAGTATGTGTTTGTGTTTCTCTTTATGGGGGTTTACTATTATTAGGGACTGTCATGACTAGCCGGTTTGTCGGGTCGAGCCTGCCCGACCGCCCGTCTAGCCGAAGTAAGGGCCAAAGTGGAGTGTTGCTAAATCACGGCCATTTGGTTCCAAGGTCGTGAGTTGCTCAGCCACCAGGATCCCGTTCTAAGGCATTACAGGTGGCCCCATTGAGGGACTTTTACTCTCTGCAGGGGGGCAGTCGGTGTATTCTGATACTCCACCAACAGGGTCTGGGAGGGGGGGAGATAAAAAAAAAAAAAAAAAAAGGGGGAAGGAGGGGGGCTGTTGTTTTTGTTTTTGGTTTTGCAGAACAAAATTAAGTTTTACAAAAAAAGATCAGAAAACAAAAAACATCAATGTAGGTGCATTTCGTCTCAGGAAGCCAAAAGACAGCCTGATCTGGTAGCACCAGCATAAGGATCGTGATTAATGGGATTTAGGAAAAAACTCGAATAATGGCGAATAATGGGATTCACGAAAAACTTGGACATGACATCGAAAAAGACACCCAAACAAAGAAATTGAATCAATAATTACAGCTGGACAAAATAACGCGATTGGGACCAACAATATCAAAGCAAAGCTCGAATGACACAAGAAAACAGTAAATGCAGACACTTTGGATAAAGGGACGCATCACATAATAATTGAATGGAGAAAACTAAAAAAATATATAAGAATAGACATGATCAGGTTGCGAAATCGTATGCTGGGAACTACGCAAACACCGGAATCTTTAACGATAATACAAATGGCACAAGAACAATCTGGTAGAAGTACTTAAAAGCGGAAATCATAAAATCCTATGGGACATGGGCGTGCAGACATAAACTTTTTCAAAGTAAGTAGACCAGATATAATAGTTAACAAGAAGAAAACTGCTTCCAGATCGTAGATTTCGCCGTTCCAACAGACCATAGGATGAACACCAAGGTAATGGAGAAGCGAAATAAAAGCCAGGGACATAAAAGATGAAGAAATGATCACATCAATAATCATAGGAGCAGCAAAAACATGGAAGTAATTGGAATCAGATGGATAGCTGAGAAAATAAAACAGATAGTAACAATGAAAATGGCTGACATATTAAGGAAAACCATTAAATGCGGAAACCAATACACATGAAGTTCAAACGCCAACTAGCCATGTATGTAAAAACTGTAACACAAGTAAAACAAAAAGATTGAGGAAAACCACATGGAACCGAAAAAATTGAAACTGTATAATCATAAGCCAAGCTTCCCCCTTCCAAGTTGCGTCGCAGGAGATTGTCCGAAAGAGTCGTAGAGGACAGAAAAACGCCCTGAGAAAGCAATGACCAAACGTCCACTGAATGAGTGCGAAGTAACTGGAATCTTCACAAATTCCAGTGGGGGCCAAAGATTATTGACAACGAGAAGTTAATGGCAAGTTGCTGTTGCAATGACACTATTTTATTTTCAAAGATTATGGTGAAGAGTACTGGAAATCTGGGGAGACTTGTTATCACCCAAAATCCAGGGAATAACACCGGATGCTGTCAGTTATCTCTGATAACGGCCTGTGGAAAAACTCCGAGTGCGAAAAACAAAACGAGTGAATCAGGGAAACAGAATCTCTACTGACGGCTGCGCAGAACAACGCGATTAGAACTAATCACATTAATGCTAGTATCTACAAAACATAGGAAAGAAGTAAATGTAGACTCTGTTGACAAATAAACAGAACAGTAAATGACATAACTGAATACAGTAAACTAGCCTCCAAAGAATAAAACGACAGGCAAAAATACGTGGAGGAAAGCAGTGTAATAGGAGTTCTGAAAACGATTGCACTTCGAACATTCGGACAAATGGCACAATCACATAACGGAGACAATACTGGAAAACAAAAACCATAAAATCATTTGGCACATTACAGTATTAACAGTTAAACTCATACAAGCAAGGAGACCAGTCTTCATAATATTGATAAAGAACGAAACTGCCAAGCAGTGGATTTTTTCATCCCAGCAGTTAACAGAGTGAAAATCAAAGAGACGGAAAAGGAAACAAATATGCAGACCTTGTTAAAAAACTGAATGGGATACATAACATTGAGAAAATCAATTTAATACCAATAATTGTAAAATCAATCGGGACAGTGTAAAAAAACTAGGGAAAATAACTCAAGAGAAATAGAAATTAGTGGTGACCAGAGAATATACAACACACGATAATGCTAGATTTTAAAGAAAACCGTCGAATGCAGAAACCAACGTACATAAACTACAAACTAACCGTATAGTATGAAAACTGCAAAAGAAGTAAAACAAACAGATACAAAGGGACACTCCATTTGACTTAGAAAAACTGAAACCACAAAATTGAAAATTAACTACGCTTTCCTTTAATAATAATGCCAGAGCAAATAGTCATGAAGGATCAATAAGGATGGACATGGCGAAGTGTCATTACGAATGGCAAAGGTCATTGAAAGAGGTGGAGAGTAATGGAAACTTGGGCCGAATTGTTGTCACACAGATTTCTGGGAACACAGCCTGTAATCAAAAGAATACTCACTGATGATAGCCTGTGTGAGAACGCTTAGTGAGTAAAAATTATCGGTTGTGAGTTGCAGGGACATAAACAATCTACATCCCAGTGATGTAACAAAGTCAATTCGAAATTTCATACAGTTTCCAGAGTTCGACAAGGCAAACTTGAAGAAGTTGTAATTTACAAATGCGAAAATAAAATCCAAGATATCAAATACAGTTTTTATAATAACTGATGTGTTTTCTATATTGCTTGTTTTTGATTGGCAGTGTTATGTATATATATATACGCAGAAGATATATTATAACATGATTAAATATTCATTCCACGAGCCTGAATGCATAGGTAAAGAACAACGATTCAATAAAAAATAGGGAATCACGTAAAACATCATCGTACTCCAGAAGTCAGTTCTGATTGACACACAAAACTTCTACGCCATTGATTCTTGGACTATGTTCACTAGCTTTGGGGTAAAAGCATGTTCTTGAGTGAACCCTCCCCCTCAAAAAACGGTGTAAAACATGACAATACTGTTAGGTTTACGAACAGAAAAATAATAATGGTTCGGTGTTGCTGTTAGAGACCGCGTAAGGTCCTATCGGTGTTGCTATTGGATTCGGTCGGTAAACGTTCACGTCAAGAATTCTCTTGGATCGTGTCCACTTTTGTAATGTTATCGATGTTATTCTTGAGTCTGTGGTTGATTGTGTTGACGTCCCTTTTACTAGGCCGTGTTTAATCCTAAAGATATTGACACACAAACATCAGATACCATCTGCCATTTATCAGGCAGCAATCTTAGAACTCTCTCTATGAGATAATGATAATGCATATTTTGTAAATGTTATAATTAAAACTAGAATCACTCACTTTGGGTCCTAGAATAATAATTAGTTCAGAATCTTGCGGTCTAAGAAAAGAATTAGTTCAGAATTTGGCGGTCTAGAAACAAAATTAGTTCAGAATCTGGCGGTCTAGAAACAAAATTAGTTCAGAATCTGGCGGTCAAGGAAAAAAATTAGTTCAGAATCTGGCGGTCTAAGAAAAGAATTAGTTAAGAATCTATCGGTCTAGGAAAAGAATTAGTTCAGAATTTGGCGGTCTAAGAAAAGAATTAGTTCAGAATCTGGCGGTCTAAGAAAAGAATTAGTTCAGAATCTGGCGGTCTAAGAAAAGAATTAGTTCAGAATCTGGCGGTCTAAGAAAAGAATAAGTTCAGAAATTGGCGGTCTAAGAAAAGAATTAGTTTATAATCTGGCGGTCTAAGAAAACAATTAGTTCAGAATATGGTGGTCTAAGAAAAGAATTAGTTCAGAATCTGGCGGTCTAAGAAAAGAATTAGTTCAGAATCTGGTGGTCTAAGAAAAGAATTAGTTCAGAATCTGGCGGTCTAAGAAAAGAATAAGTTCAGAATCTGGTGGTCAAAGAAAAGAATTAGTTCAGAATCTGGTGGTCTAAGAAAAGAATTAGTTCAGAATCTGGCGGTCTAAGAAAAGAATTAGTTAAGAATCTGGTGGTCTAAGAAAAGAATTAGTTCAGAATCTGGCGGTCTAAGAAAAGAATTAGTTCAGAATCTGGGGGTCTAAGAAAAGAATTAGTTCAGAATCTGGTGGTCTAAGAAAAGAATTAGTTCAGTATCTGGTGGTCTAAGAAAAGAATTAGTTCAGAATCTGGCGGTCACAGAAAAGAATTAGTTCAGAATCTGGCGGTCTAAGAAAAGAATTAGTTCAGAATCTGGCGGTCTAAGAAAAGAATTAGTTCAGAATCTGGCGGTCTAAGAAAAGAATTAGTCCAGAATCTGGCGGTCTAAGAAAAGAATTAGTTCAGAATCTGGTGGTCTAAGAAAAGAATTAGTTCAGAATGTGGCGGTCTAAGAATAGAATTAGTTCAGAATCTGGCGGTCTAAGAAAAGAATTAGTTCAGAATATGGTGGTCTAAGAAAAGAATTAGTTCAGAATCTGGTGGTCTAAGAAAGAATTAGTTCAGAATCTGGCGGTCTAAGAAAAGAATAAGTTCAGAATTTGGCGGTCTAAGAAAAGAATTAGTTTATAATCTGGCGGTCTAAGAAAAGAATTAGTTCAGAATTTGGCGGTCTAAGAAAAGAATTAGTTCAGAATTTTGCGGTCTAAGAAAAGAATTAGTTCAGAATCTGGCGGTCTAAAGAACGAATTAGTTCAGAATCTGGTGGTCTAAGAACAGAATTAGTTCAGAATCTGGTGGTCTAAGAAAAGAATTAGTTCAGAATCTGGCGGTCTAAGAAAAGAATTAATTCAGAATCTGGCGGTCTAAGAAAAGAATTAGTTCAGAATCTGGCGGTCTAAGAAAACAATTAGTTCAGAATCTGGCGGTCTAAGAAAACAATTAGTTCAGAATCTGGCGGTCTAAGAAAAGAATTAGTTCAGAATCTGGCGGTCTAAGAAAAGAATTAGTTCAGAATCTGGCGGTCCAAGAAAAGAATTAGTTCAGAATCTGGCGGTCTAAGAAAAAAATTAGTTCAGAATCTGGCGGTATAGGAAAAGAATTAGTTCAGAATCTATCGGTCTAGGAAAAGAATTAGTTCAGAATCTGGCGGTCTAAGAAAAGAATTAGTTCAGAATCTGGCGTTCTAAGAAAAGAATTAGTTCAGAATCTTGCGGTCTTAGAAAAGAATTATTTCAGAATCTGGCGGTCTAAGAAAAGAATTATTTCAGAATCTGGCGGTCTAAGAAAAGAATTAGTTCAGAATCTGGCGGTCTAAGAAAAGAATTAGTTCAGAATCTTGCGGTCTAAGAAAAGAATTAGTTCGGAATCTGGCGGTCTAAGAAAAGAATTAGTTCAGAATCTGGCGGTCTAAGAAAAGAATTAGTTCAGAATTTGGCCGTCTAAGAAACGAATTAATTTAGAATCTGGCGGTCTAAGAAAAGAATTAGTTCAGAATCTGGCGGTCTAAGAAAAGAATTAGTTCAGAATCTGGCGGTCTAGGAAAAAAATTAGTTCAGAATCTGGCGGTCTAAGAAAAGAATTAGTTCAGAATCTGGCGGTCTAAGAAAAGAATTAGTTCAGAATCTGGCGGTCTAAGAAAAGAATTAGTTCAGAATCTGGCGGTCTAAGAAAAAAATTAGTTCAGAATCTGGCGGTCTAGGAAAAGAATTAGTTCAGAATCTATCTGTCTAGGAAAAGAATTAGTTCAGAATCTGGCGGTCTAATAAAAGAATTAGTTCAGAATCTGGCGGTCTAAGAAAAGAATTAGTTCAGAATCTTGCGGTCTAAGAAAAGAATTAGTTCAGAATCTGGCGGTCTAAGAAAAGAATAAGTTCAGAATCTGGCGGTCTAAGAAAACAATTTGTTCAGAGTCTGGCGGTCTAAGAAAAGAATTAGTTCAGAATCCGGCGGTCTAATAAAAGAATTAGTTCAGAATCTGGCGGTCTAAGAAAAGAATTAGTTCAGAATCTGGCGGTCTAAGAAAAGAATATGCTGATAGTCCATGGTCATTTGTTATTATCTGCCTATCAACATTTAGAGTGTGACCAAAAAATAATGAAAACCATAAATTCCTTTACTACGCCAATCAAAACTTATTTATTCAAGTAGACCAGGCACCATATTTATAAATAATGAAAAACTGCTAACTTGTACATTTTGCCGTCCCAAAAGACTTTACCGGAAAAATAAGTGGAACCAGCCAGAGAACAGAAAGGAATGTGGAACCCTAAAACGCCCCTAAAGAACTAAGAAAAAAACTGAGAGAAATCAGGATCAGAAGGAAGACTGAGACTCTAAAAAAGACGGTAATGTCAAAAAGAAAAAAAAAATCTGAAATCCTAAGGAAAATCATCGAATGCGGAAACTAGGGAAACTGAATCGGTAACAAATGCTAACCGGTTTTTATAAAAATTACAACAGAAGCAACGCAAAAAGATTAAAAACAAATCACCACATGGAACTAAGAAAACTGAAAACACAATATTGTAAGTTAATTACCCTCTTCCCCAAAGTGTTGTTTCAGCATCAACTTGCACCACATCAAATAGTCGAAAAGGGCCAAGAAGGATGGAAAGATTGAGGAAAGAGAGCACTGACTTGATCTTTCCTGAATGAATGCCAGGCGATCTGGGACATTTGGAAGCTTATTGCCACTCACATTCCAGTGAAACTAAGTGGTCGTTGCCAGCAAGAAGTCTATGGTAAGCGGCTGTTGCGATAACATAAAATCATCTGAAAAAGCTATCGAAAAGGGCGAAGAGTACTGAAAATCTGGGGTACCTTGTTATCACCCAGACTTTGGGGGGCACTATTAATTTTTGTCAAGATATAATCAGAGATTATATCTTGTCTTAAACCCCAAATGAGTATAAATAATAATAACTCTATTGATAATCTATGCCTTTTGTTCATAATATTCTTTTCACAAGATTATACAGAAAATCCCAATGCATTAATCAAATGTTTATTTCCTATTGATTTTCTTTTCTTATCAATGTTTGTCATGTCATTAGAAAGACACGGTTTCTTTTAAACTAAAAGCTTTTAGTAAATAGAATGTTCTTCTATTCAGCAAGCTCATTCATCATGTATTTTTTTTTAAATAATATCACTCTATACAAATACATAATATATATATATATATATATATATATATATATATATAGTCAAAACGTATTCAATATTTTCAGAAAGTTGAAAAGATAGTGCGAAAATCAATTTGTCAAGACGTAAGTGTTTCTTTTGCCAGTAGTTATTTGAAATGTTTTCAAAACACCTGTCAAATCCATAAACGGATTAACTTTACTAAAAAAAGATAAATAATACTAGTAAAATGCATATATACTGGAAGAATACTCGAGCACTTTAAACATGGAAGAAATTACCCGAGCACTAGAAATATGTAGAAATTACTGCTAAGATTAATTCCACCGAACTTTTGAACTAATTGCGAACATTAAATTCAAGATATGATGCCCTGAATTTTTTTTAAAATTCCATTTTCATCCCAAACAAGACACAATGCCATTTTGATGTAAGGGGCTACTATCGGGGACATAAGTTGCAGGGATACTATGTAGGGAGTTGAGCAGTGAGATGTCCGTACACATTACATTTGAACTTCTGCATGTCAGTACAGTTGGGAAAGCAAAAGTTGGAAGGGAGTTCCAAAGTCTAGCAGTTCTAGGGAAGAAACTATTAGAGTTAGAGGCTTTCATACCTCTAGGGTTCTCTACTGTGGATGAAATGCTTTTCTAACTTGTATCTTATCTTTTAAAGATTATATTTTTTATACTTGGATTTAAGTTTAAAATGTAAACGTTACTTATTATGTTTTAACTGTACTTTTAACAGAAACATTCTTTTCGGACGCGCCCTTGTTATATCAAAGAACATACTGCTGATTTTATATGCAGACCGTTTCTGGTTGTTTGGTAATAACATTTCTCAACTGCACTTGTGATGTTAAACTGTATAAGGTGTTAACTTTGGTCAAAATCGCATGGTCCTTCCGATAGAAAAACTATCTAAGAACACTTGGAGATATATGAAGTACATTTGTGTGAAATTTTATAAAAATCGGCCTAGTGGTTTCGATGTCCATAGCAAACGAACTATCTGACACGCACACAAAGTTCCTTTTTATATAATAGTAAAGATTAATAATTAATATTTAATATAAAAAGAAATGAGGATTTTGGTGAGAATTGAACCCAAAAATTAACAGTTAAAATCAAATTTTGATCTTGAGAAAAAATATAGACCGAGTGGAGACAATTGCTTACTGAGAATTGTGCAGATTGCTGCATCTTGAATATACAAGGGGACACCACTGCTTATTATCAGTTGCTAATGCTTTGTATAAAACCAGGATACACCAAACGGTGCGTAGAAGCGTGGCAGAGATTGGTGATAAATGCTTTAGACAAAACCAGTGTTAAGTGAAAGTCGACTTATATTGTTTTGGTGTGATGAAGTGGATTAAAGTACTTTTGGCATTAAACAGTAATTAAATATGGTAACATTGTCAGAGAACAGACACTACATTATCACTACCAAAACGAAAAATGATACCATGTCAAGAGAACCCCTTTAACATGTATTCAGATACAGTACCAACATCATATCCAGATATTGTACGAACATCGCTTGCTGCTATTAATAAGGAAATTCCGTTAATGCGGAAACCAGCCCACATAAAGCGCTTATTAGTTACTTATGAATTGAAAGAGAGTAAAAATAGATGCCTCATTTGATATCACAAAAATTATGAATGGTCAAGGAAGATGGAAAGACAAAATGATGGAATGCACAATCCTGCCATTCACTGATATGATGATACTGGAATAATTTTATCACTCAAATTCTAGAAAAGACTATCCTCCCCCCCATATATATATACATATATATATATATATATATATATATATATGTGTGTGTGTGTGTGTGTGTGTGTGTGTGTGTGCGTGCGTGCGCTGAGAGGATTAATCAGAATTGGGATGGAAATCGAAATCTTTTTAGATATCGAAATCCGTATCAGAATTGGATAATGTTGTGCCCATTTTCCGATGCAAACAGCGATTCTTCAATCGTCTTTTTTATTTGGTCTGTTTAAAACTAAATGTTAAAATAATAAATATTTATTGATTTTAAACCAGTAAAACTAAAATCTATAGATCATCCACCACAAGTGTATTGTTACATTTGAGAAAATATGTGCACATTTAACACGTGCTTTTACGATAATCGAAAAAAAAAATAACAACTGTGTAATTAAATATTTAGACATAATTGTATCAGAATCGGGGAAAATATTTAATCACTAATATAGTTATTATTCAAAGTGAGACATACGCTGTACACACACACACACACACACACACACATATATATATATATAGCGTATATATTTGTGAATGTATATATATTTGTAAGCGTATATATTTTGTGAATATATATATATATATATATATATATATATATATATATATATATAGCGTATATATTTGTGAATGTCCAACAAAGATGGGATTATGACATAATATGACATTCTTCCATACAGTATACTCTCGTTGACACACCGGTTCTCGTCAGATCACTGAATTAAAAAAAAACATTGAGCCTGATTAGTACCAGATGGGTGACCATTTGGGAATTCTAAGCGCTGTATGTGCTTTCCTCTTATTTCGGCATTTGTTTCCAGTCGTTCTGTACAGACAGTTAACTTGCCACTGGTATTTAACAATGTCGACTCAGGAGAAGTGGGGTTGAAGATTGCGCATCTCATGCTACAAAAATTTCACGCGCAGGCACCCCTTCGTGGGTATCCATAGTCTGTCAAAGACTGAAGAAGCCCCCGCAATTCTTCCATAATATAACACACACAATTGTCATTAAAGATTAAGGTGGAAAGAAATCGCTATATACTTGCCTTCCCTTGTTTTGTTTGTTCGTTTGTAAATACGAGGGTTTTCCCAAAGTAAGGCTTCTTATTTTTTTAATTCAAAATCTAAAACGTTGACAACTTACTGAGCATGGTAGCATTAAAAAGGGCGACATATTGTACTCCAGAATTTATTTTCTACATAGTCAACACCATTCTCAATGCACTTCTGCCAGCCTCTTTTGATGCCATGATCGTAAAATTCGAGAAAGCGCTTTATTATTCACGTCTCTGTCGACGATCCCATATCTCACATCAAATGAATCAGCTTTTTAAACGTTCAACAGGGCCCAGTGAATGTTAACCATCTTAAGTTTTATGACGCATCTCTACTGTTGACGTCCGCTCATGATAGTGATTGCTTTCTTAGTGTCTCCCTCCGCCAATATCTGCAACACAGAGATAAAAATTCATCCGCCATCATAACATTGCAATTAGCAAAAAATACATTATTAAGGCAGTATTTTTTATGACGACAAATCGTCAAAACACTTACAATTAAATAGCCGCTTGCTAAGGTATTTAATTTCGGGCGTTCTCCTTGCTATGGCCGACATGAAATATCACTTTATGGTTGTTGTTTAACTGAATGCATGGTATTAACATCAAATACATTTCTTCCAAAAATATTATTTATAAACTAAGTGAAATTTCGATAGTCTTCAAAAGATTAGGCGAGGATATCAGAGAGAAAGGGTTTTATGGTTAAGAAGACATTAGCAGATCTTCTATACGCGCCTCATTATGACATACACTATGAAAGGCCTTTATATATATCGAGATCTGTCAAGGAGAATGTTAAAAAACACATTATTACCTTCCTATGAATAACTGGAACACAAGACGAGCTACTTCACTGATCATGAACGAAATTTCGTTTAAAACATAAGCAGTTAAACTTACTGAGCAAAACACATATTACTTGTCACGAAACAGATTGCTTTTACTGAGATGATTGATGGCTTCTTGACTCACCGAAGATTCAAACAACTTACACATGTAAATGTTTAATCTCAAATTAATAAATTAGGCTCATAACTCTTTTGTGATTTGCATCGGTTTAAATAGAGCTTTCGTTGTAAAGCATCTATTCCGTTGATAGCATTTGGCATTTCTGCAAGCACACCTAGATATTAGATACGGCTGGGTGTTTGATAAATCTGGGATCTTTCAGATAATATAAATAAACGGGACATATTCCTTTTTGAAAATGTAATGCAGAGGAATTTCAGTAAAAAAGAAAAATCTTGATATATATATATATATATATATATATATATATATATATATATATATATATGTGTGTGTTTGTGTGTGTGTGTGTGTGTATGTTAAAACAATTATAATGTAAATTCGCAGGTATATATTCATATACATGTATATTCAATTATTCTCATCAAATCTATAACTACATATCTAAATCTCTTTCATAATACATGCGGAGAAAAAGAAAAAAAAAGAAGAAAAAAAAAAACAAGTTTTGGGTCCAACAACAGTTCATCTTTATTTCGAGACTTCCTCTGGAAATAAAGAGGAAACATGGATGAACACATAACTTAGTATTTTCCTTTTATATTTCTCTATTTCGTCGTAATACTATTTCTATTATTCTCGTCGCACACACACACACACACACATATATATATATATATATATATATACATATATATATATATGACGTATGTATATTCAATGTATGGATTTCCGAACATATATAGAATCTCGCTAGCTATATATAAAAATATACGGCACAATCTCGTTGACGAACTGATTCTTGCCAGATTACCGAAGTAAAACAACAATAAACCTGGCCAGTACGAATTGGGTTGGTTGGTTGGTTGTTTTTGTTTTACGGCATATCAACCTTTATCAGGTTATTTAATGCCGAATCTAGTGATTTTGAGGAACAATTTTTTAATGGAGTATATTTGTTTTTTAAGTCGGATTCTATTTAACCCATAGTTGGGATCCTAACAGGTACTACCACTCCGGGTCAGAGTGGACCTGGAAGCAATGTCAATTAAAGGGTGGCTCCACACTCCCCAAGGCCCGCAAGCTGAGGCCTCACCATCGGATATAGTTTTAGGCCATATCCAGGACCGTTGTAAAAAGAGTTCTTCTTAAAAATTTTCATAAAGGCCAATTTTTTAAAGATATGAGAGTATGGTGTGGGGATTGTTTTTATCAAATAACTGTTTAATATTGTTTTCTTTGCAGAATCAATTTCTTACTGTTACAAAATCAGCACATTCAATTAATGTGTGTTTGATTGTGAGTGGTGTTTGACAAGGTATACAGATGGGTTGGCTTTCTTTTTTTAGGAGATATGAGTGGGTTAAG
Organism: Euprymna scolopes; assembly: GCF_053919585.1. NCBI lineage: Eukaryota > Metazoa > Mollusca > Cephalopoda > Sepiida > Sepiolidae > Euprymna > Euprymna scolopes. The sequence goes on from NC_136504.1 coordinate 90,921,067, forward strand.
TGACTATGGCTTATTTTTATTCTTATTAGTTTGACTTCTTCTTTTCTGTTTAATTTCGTATTTTGTTCTTGTTTTTTGGCATGATTTCGTGAAGTTTCTTGTTAGGGTGTTCATTCCAGTAGGTTTGCCATTTCTCTATTGTATATACGTTGATACGTCTTTTTAGATCTATGTATAGAATTTTAAAATTTGCATCGATTGGGAAATTTAAGGCGTTTTTTGTTACTGAATCGGCTAATTCATTACCTTTAATACCGGAATGGCCCGGCATCCAGCAGAAAATGATTTCTGTTTTTACTGTTTAATTCAGTTAATTTTTGGAGTAATTTTGCGATTAGGGGATTGTCCATCTTTTTATTTTTAATCGCTTTTAGAGTAGATTGAGAGACTGAAAGGATTATAATTTGTTTTTTTGTTATTGGAGGCGAGTTTGAGAGCTAGGATTAGAGCATGTATTTCAGCACTGAAGATTGAGGTTTCTTTTGGGAGATTTGATTGTTTTCTGATTGATTTATTGAGTATTACTGCACTGGCTGTTGCGTTATTTTGTTTAGACCCATCTGTATATATGTGTGTGTGGTCTGAATACTTTTCTTTGATTTTATCGAGATCATCATGATAAGTTATTGGATGAGTATGTTTCTTTTCATATTTACTTAAACTTAGGGCGATGTTAGGGATACGATTTTCCAGGGAGGGGTTTTGAGTAGGACAGTTTCGTGAATTTTGGTTATGGGAAGATTTGGCAATTTGGAAATCGATTTTATTCTAAGTCGAAAGGTTTTGATTGCATTTTCTTTTTGTTCAAAAAGGTGTTTACGGTTTGGATTTAAAGTGCTATTGCGTGCTGGGTTTGTGGGGTTGGCTGTAAGTTTTGTGTAATATTTTAGACCAAGGTTTTGATTTCTAAGCATTGGAGGAGTTTCATGTGCTTCTGCCTACAGGTTTTCTACAGGGGAGGTTTAAATGCTCCTAGTGTTAGTCTTAGTCCGGAGTGGCATATTGTGCTGAGTGTTTTTAGTTATGACTTTCTGGTTGATTGATATATGAAGCTACCATAATCTATTTTTGATCTAATCAATGCTCTATATAGTTTGAGTAGTGTGTTCTTGTCAGCTCCCCAATCCGTATGGCGATGACTCGTAGGTGTTATAATGCTTTATTACATTTGGTTTTGATGTTATTGATGTGTGGAATGAAATTTATTTTTTTGTCAAAAATGATTCCCAGGTGCTTGCGTTCGTTTACAAATGGAATTTTTTCGCCTTCAATCTGTAAGGTTGGCTCAGGGTGGAGTTTGCGTTGGTTACACAAATGGATGCATTTTGTTTTAGTTTTAGAGAATTTTAAACCATTTTTAGTTGCCCATTTATTAATTTTATTTATGTTGTAGTTTTCTTTCAATAGTGTGAGTGTATTTAGATCCGTAGCTGATTGAGCAGTCATCTACATATACATACTATTAAAGTTGTTTTAAAAGTAAGAGAAATATTTTTTTATTAAAAGAAACAGTAATGAAATTCATTGCATTTTACGAGCTCAGTATTTTTCAATTTTTAAACTTTAAAAATCTATCAAAATTTTTCTATTGATTTTATTTTTACGATATTTTCAGGGTCAATGTTACATTTTATGCTCTTTTCAATAAACAGAATCTAATATTTTAGACAAACCTTTTTTTTAAATTCACGCCCTCCCATTTTGAAATGTCTATCAAAAAGTAAATAATTAATTTACTCACCAAAGTATTATACATTATAAATTGAAGATAAAAGATCAATATATAATATATCAAAATTTAAAACAAAAAAAGTAGTGTTTTTTTTAGAAATTTACCTGTAAAGTCTAAAGTTTAAAACCTAAAAAAAACAAAAAACTTTGTTTTTTCTTTTGTTTTTTATGAAACCCTCGTCCTTGCTCCCTTAATTGAAAAAGATTAGGATTTGAATTACATTTTTCGAGGAGTTATAAGCTTGGAAATACGGGGTGGAATTATTCAATATTTTTCACGAAATTTCTGACACACCTAGTAGTGCACTTCATCTGGTCCTACTGAGCTGAGTTATGGGATTTTTCTATGGCGGTTTCTAGTTCATTGAGTGAGAAGATTTCATTGTAAGGCTCTTGGTTTTTGGAGTTAAAGTTTATTTTGTACTTTTATTCATGTTTCTTAAGTATTTGAAATTGTCTATTGTAGTGTTTTGATGATGAATTTTCGGCAAAGGTTTTAGCTAGTGTGTTAGCAATATTTTTTTATCAGTTATTTTCTGTGTATTTGTGAGAAGGTGTTTGATTGGATTCGGATTATATTTTCCAGTTATTTTCCAAATTATTTCCCTGGCGGTTTTAAGTTTAGTGATGATGTTGATTTTGTTGACAAATTGTTGCCAGCAGGATCTTTTGGATTCTTTTATTGTTTTTTGAGTTTTAGCTCTTTGGTGTTTGTATTATATTAAGTTGTTAACTGTGGGTTGTTTTTTAAATTTTCTTAAGGCTGACTTTCTGTCTAATGGCTGTTTTACATTTTAGATTGGACCATAGTTTTTTTTTCAAGGAAGACAATTTTTTGGTATGCATTTTGTGGATATTGTTATGAGTACTTCCGTGAATTCTTCTATTATTTGGAGTTTATGTTCTGTTAGTTTTAGTGAACAAAGTTCTTTAAATTCGGCCCAGTTGGCTTTGTTTGTGTTTCACCAGCGTATATGGTTTTGGATGGAGTTACTGTAATTAATTATAATAGGGAAGTGATCACTTCCACAGGGTTCTTCGTAAGTGCTCCATGTATAATCCACGAAGCTTGATGGCTTACACATGGTAAGATCAATGGCACTAATTGATCCGTTTGTTGGATTTAAGTATGTGGGATTTTTTTTGATTGAGAAGGCATAAGTTAGTTCTGTTAATTAATTGTTCAATTTTGTTTCCTTTTGTGTTGGTGACTTCACATCCCCATAACGTACTGTTGCAGTTAAAGTCTCCTAGGAGAATTAATGGTGAAGGTAGTTGTTTCATTAAATTTTTAGTTCATTTTCATTTATTGATTCATGAGTTGAGAGGTATATTGAGCAGATTGCGATTGTTTTGTGTAACATGACTTGAATTGTAATTGCTTGGAGATTTGTTTTGACAGAGAAATTGCTTTGACGTGTTATTCCTTACAAGAATTGAGGTGCCTCCATTAGCACGAAGGCCTGTGCTATGGAAATAATTGTTTTATTCATAGTTCGGTGTTTTGAAATGGTTATTGTTTTGTAGGAAGGTTTATTGTAAGCAGACACTGGCTGGGTTGAAGAGTGATATAAGTATAAGAAGTTCATTATAGTTAGATCTTATTCCACGACAATTCCATTGGATAATTTGTTGTGTTATTTCTATCCATGAGTTTGTTAAATTTTCCTCTATTTCAATCTCTTTAGGAGTAGAGATTTTATCTTGTCGGAGTTTGTGTCTTTGGTGAAGTGTTCTGCTAGGTTTTTTCTTTTTTTTTTGTCTGGATCTGGACGTCGATCTGGATGCTTGAGATGTTGCTTTTTTGGTTTCTTGTTCATTTTTCCCTCTTGATTACTTGTGTTTGGCTTCTTTTTTTATCTAGGTTCTTTTCGGTTTCCATTTTTTCTAGAATTTGGAATCTATTTTGAGTATCTTGTTTGGTTTTCTTCTTTTCTGGAACGTTCTTTAATTGCTGTTTTATCATTGCTTATGTTTTTATAAATTTCTGGTGGTTGTTTTGTTGGTTTCTGTGATAATTTTTTTAATGGTTCTGTTGTGGGTGGAATATTATTTTCTTTGTTTGGAATTATTATTTCTATTTTGTTTCCCAGATTGTAGTATTTATCTTTCAGGCTATTTTGAAATTCTGGCCATTCTTTAATGTTTAATATAATCAGTTTGTTTACCAGTTCGATATATTGATAATGCATTTCATTATGTTGGTATGGTTTAGTTGTCTTTCTTGTTGTCTCAGCATATGTGTTGTCTTTCATGTACGTCTCAACTATTTTCCAGGCTTCCGGAAAGGTTGTTTTTTGTTTACTTCTATAATGTCTCTTTCTTTTTTTATATGTTTTGCATATTCTAGAGAAGACCGGGTGATCTTTTCCTGCATTTAGCGCATTTCACCTCATTTATGAATTTTTCTTCGGTGTGGTCATGCTCTTTGTTGTCGCATTTTCCGCATATTTTTATTCCTTTACAGGCTTCTTTATGATGTCCATATTTTTGGCAATGGAAACATCTTAATGGAGCTGGGATATATTGGTCTACTTTTACATTTAAGTAGCCAATTTTTTTTTCTAGTATGCTATAAAGAAACCGAAAAATTAGTTGTTGTTGTGGAACCTCATACATCGAAATGTGTGTATATATACTTCGACGTATGAAGTATATATGCATACATATATATATAAATAAAATATGTATACGTAAAAATATAATGCACAATATCTTATATTCATATATATACATATATATAAAATAATATATTCATATATATATACATATATATTCATAAATATATATATACACATATATATGTATACACAAATATAAATATACACACGTATATATGTATACACAAATATATATATATATACACACACATATATATATGTATACACAAATATATATATATATACACATATATATACACACACACATATATATTTTATCTATACATACATATCCATATATATATTCATATATATATATATTTACGTATTTATGCATATATATATTAATATATATACGTATATAAATTTCTATATTTATAATTATATATATATATTTCTATATTTATACATATATATATATATATATTTCTATATTTATACATATATATATATTCCTATATTTATACATATATATATATTTCTATATTTGTACATATATATACATATTTATACATATATATATATATTTATACATAATATATATGTATATATATACACACTTTTGACATTAAACATTCATTAATAAGTTGCAATTAGCAATATATATATATTCATATGTATATACATATATTTACATATATATACATATGATATATACATACATATATATACTATACACACACACATATATATATTATACATACACCCACATATATATATTATACATACACACACATATATATATTATACATAAACACACACATATATATATATTATACATAAACACACACATATATATATATATTATACATAAAAACACACATATATATATATATTATACACACACATATATATTATACACACTAATTTATATTATGCATACACACACACATATATATATTATGCATACAAAAACACCCATACATATATTATACATACAAACACACACACGCATATATATTATACATAAAACACACACACACACACACATATATATTTATATCTGTAAGAAATGTGAATCCGTAGGTAAATAAAAATATATTGCATCACCATATCACATATATATATATATATATATATATGATTGCAACGTCTTGCCAGATGAGTGCCACTCCCTCGGACACGTAAAATCCATGAGCCCAAAAGCTGAGTGAGTATCTATACAAAGATGATGTTACAGAGTCTTAACTTTGTACGACAGCTTAATCTCTCTCTTGGTTCAAAATGTTGAGACCCCACAACAAGCAAGAGCAAGATAGCCAGCAACAAATTAAACTGCAGACCAGCTTAATGCGGGTACTGGTCTCCCGCTTTATGGTTTTTTAAATCAGATATTTGCTTCTCCTAGAAAAGTTGCCTTCACCACGGCTTAAGGGAGCCCTCTCCACCCCAACACATATATACATACACACAAATATACACGGTGCTAGTTGGCTGTTGACCCCGAATAAGGGTTCATTCTCCCTTTGAAAGGTCTAATTTTTAATCCTTCAGAGAGACTACCGCTCTTCTCACCAAACAAGTCTAGCGGGGGAACCAGGTTAGTCGCCGGTGACCGACCATGAGCCAGGTAGTACTGGGTTACATGGTACCAGTAGCATATGACATGACCTGACACAAACATACATACATATATTATAGACAAACGGAAAAAATAACATATTTCATTTTACGTTCGAATTCTTCTCATCAAAAAAATAGAAATAACCAGGTTTATGAATCTAAACAAGAATCATTTGAGGATATCAGCTTAGAAGTAAGATAGAGAAAGAATATAGAAAATATCATAAGCAGGAAGGGTGTATGGCGTGTATTAGAAAGAAGATTAAGAGAAAAGGGGATAAGAGTAAGAAATGCGTAGTTGAGAAACACAAGAAATATATTTTAAGCACTGGAAAATTATGTAAAAAGCTATAAGGATACAAGAAAAAAAATATAGCTTGTACTTTAGAAAGTTCCGGCGAACTGAAAAAAAAAAACAAAAACAAAAAAAAACATTCTAGAGGATATAGAACCGATGGAAAAGAATTGATGGTGAGAATCTGGAACTGTTGGATTCTTAGTAGATCATCGCCAATCAGCAATTCCACTGATTAATTAGAATTAAAAAATTGAATGCAATTGAAAATTATGCAAACAAGTAGACTTCTGTGTACGTAAAGCCATCAAGTTTTACGTTTTGTTGCAGTAAAAAAAGAAAAAAAATCAGATGAATTAACAAAATAAAAGTCACAGTCATGCATTAAGATGGCGATTAATAGAAATATGATATTGGTATAAACACTCCAGGCTGGAAAGCAACTCTGAAGGCAGCAACAAATATGTGCAGCTTTAATTAAGCGGAACACAAAAAAGACATTAAGGCTATTAAGACAGACCAAGTCAAACTGAACAAGTATATATATATATATATATATATATATATATATATATATATATATATGTATATATATACGCGTATAAATACATCTATAAATATTTATATATACACACATACAAATAAATGCCACATGTATAAATAAATATATATATATATATATATATGCATGCACACATATATACACGTATAAATAAATACATCTATATATATTTATATATACACACATACAAATAAATGCCACATGTATAAATAAATATATATATATATGCATACACACATATATACACGTATAAATAAATACAGAAATCAATTTCTAAATTGCGTACTGTAATGATTGTTTCACAAATGGTCGGCATATTAAGTTGATTAAGCGATTTATTTTATTATGTATGTATGTATATAAACAAAGAAGATCTACAGGCAGTATCTACTCAATAGCGTTCATTTATATATATATACATATTAGCAAGCCATATATATATATATATATATATATATTAATCGTTGCCCGATTATATGGGCATACTATGTTTTTCTAAACAGTTCACTTCCTGCAAGTAAAAATATACTCGACCTCAGAACGAAACCAAAACCTAAAGACAATGAGTCAAGAACGATAACTATTAAGCCAGCTTGAGAAATCTTTAAAATGTGTTTTCAAAAGTACTTATTCTTTACATATGAAATCTGTCATTGGAAAATTCACGGATGCGCATTCCTTAAACAGTTGACAAACAGATAAAAATCTGATGACCCCCTCCAAGTACAGATTTTTAAAAATTTTGTATTCCATTAGTCGTCCTTTTCTCCACATGAAACCAATTAAAAAGTTTTCCACACGAAATTTCATGTCTGTAGAAAAAAACATTCGTTGAGTATATAGGTTGAGAATTGTTCACACAGACACATTCTCACTTGTATAGATATATTGATATACGTTTTAAAAGATATGGAATTGAAGAATTTTTCGTGAATTGTTCTTTGTCATTATATTTGATGATAAAAAAACTTACAAAAAAATGTAGTTTTACATTTATATTATCACTACCGAGGGGTATCCGGCGTTGCCCGAGTGTTTTTGGGTGTGTGTGGTCGGTCGGCGATGGGGGGGTGTTAATAAAAACCAAAGAATAAGCGAAGTAAAAAAAAACAGAAAAACGAACGTTAAAAAATCTGAAAAACACGTGAAAAGTGGCTTAAATAACCCTGCTTTAATATTAAAATAGAAAAAATCGATAAAAAAGACATCTCACACTACGATTCGAACCCAAAACGTTTAAATAATGAGGCCACGCTCTAAGCAACTGAGCTAAGACGACGTCGCCGAAATTGTATCACTTTTTGAAATATTTAAAGTAAATCAGGTTACGACGTCGTATGACGCATCCGTAAAAACGAATTCGTCATGAGAGGACGGTTTTTCTGACCCCCCCTGTAGAATACTACTGATTTCAGAGTGAAGGTATTAATGTTTTTGGCCAATTTTTCGATATTTGTCGGGCGAAGGTTGGAAGTTTAAAATGATACCGATTTGGCGAAAACCTGTGGCCCGCGTGGAAAGTTTTTGCAAACACACATACATACAAACACACATTTTCGCTTTTATATATATAGATTACATTTTTCCTATATCAATGCTCCACTATCACTAGTCTAGGTACCCGGCGTTGTCCGGATGTTTGAAGATGTGTGTTAAGCAAAAAAAATAAAAAAATGGTAGTAGGCAGGCAGGCTCGCACCTGTACCGCCAAGGAGGCAATGAACGTGAAAAAAAAGCGACCCTTCCCTGTAGAAAAGTGCCCAGTTGAGGATGGAGGAATTAATTTATCGTCCGAAGGGTCGGTATTATAAAACGATACCGATCTTGTGAAAATCCATTGTATCTGTCGAAAGTTTAAGGCAGACATACAGACATACATATATACTTAACATTCATTTAAACAGACAAGTGAGATTCATATTATAGATTACATTTTTCCTATAATGATATTCCACCATACATATTAAGCTATTTGTTTTAAGAAATCATTTGCAAGATGCTGCAACCGTGATTTTCGAAATCACGTATTGGATATGCATAATTCTGGGTTATTGCTATGTAAATAAAGACTAATAACTGTGCCAAGTTTCGTTGTATTGCTGTTATAAGAAATGGGTCAGAAGTATTGTGTATTCAATGCCCCTCGTAAACACATACACATATATGTATCATTTGATGTATTTATATTAAATTTATGTATCTATTTTCAGTATTTATTCAATAGTGTTCAATAGACTATTAGAGAGTAAGTTTTGAAAATATATATAGCAATTAAGCTACACAGAATTATCCGCCTTTCATCTTCGAAAGGAATCGAAGAGCCGGACGACTACTCACGGGGATGAAACGCAGGAAATTCTGTGTACCTTAATTGCTAGATATATTTTAAAAATTTACTTTAGTTTCCAACTTAAAAGAAGCCCGATCTCTTTAATCTTTCTCTAATTATTTTTTCTGATTAAGCAGCCGACTTAAAATAGCCCGATTTCTCTAATCTTAACAACCAATTGACATCACAAGACAAAATGCAATTCTTTATTTAAACAAGATGGTGCTGCGTGTCACACGGCTCACAGATGACTGACACAAGTTCCGGACATGTTTACGGAAGAGAGAACAATAAGCAAAGGATTATGGCCACCACGTTCTCAGGACTTGTCATCATGTGATTTTTATCTTTGGGGGACTTTAGTTCAAAAGTTTATGCAAATAATCCTCATAATCTAGACCAACTAAAGGAGAACATTACCAACGCTATTAGGAGAATCACCAGAGAAGATCTGCAAACGTTAAACCTGCCCAGAAATGCATAGATGTCAACAGGGGGCACTTCAGTCATCTTTTATAACACTACAGATAATTTAAACAATAAAAGAACGTTTCTCTTCTCTATTACAATTTCTGGTCTTCTTTTAAGTGTATGTGTGTGTATGTTTGTGAGTGTGCGCGTATATTTCCACCTAGCTAAAATAAAATGAAATAGAATGAAAATATTGTTTTCCACACATCTGATACGCACCTAGTGACTAATTCCAACTTTTCTCCATTGTCCATATAAGAAACATCGATAATATGTCAAGCCAAACAGGCAAATTTTCGC
>NC_136504.1:90935977-90938477 GCF_053919585.1 Euprymna scolopes
AAGGTCAAGCCCAGAAGCTTGTCCAAACATGAAGCCTCCCCAAGACGAGAGCCATTCATTTCAATTGCTGACAACTGGGCAGCAGAGCGTTGATGATGTAAAAATAGAAGCCTGGTTTTAGATGCATTAAAAGTAACCAGCAACTTTTTCCCCATTGTACCACGTGATCAAGATCAGAGGAGAGAGAGAGTCAGAGAGAACTTGGTCGTTTACAGTCTTTGAAGTGCTACATTCTTCCTATAATAATAATAATCTACCCTAATATTAAACATATATGTATGACGCTAGGATTTAATACGCACTAATTATTGTATAGTACATGAAACATATATGTAGTGCGCGTTTGCTCCATTATATGTCAGTTATAAATGAAAAGACGGATTTTCGAAAAATGAAAAGATGGATCGTCTGTATCTGTCATTCTCTCTCTAACTTTCTCTGGCGTGGATGAAATTCCTTTTCATAGTGATATACCTCTCTCTTTTTCATAGATTTACTATCGATGTATTATATGTTTCCCCACAAGAAATGCAATCGTCCAGCTGATACCGAAAACCCTATTTGCGCGGCAATTCACAAAACTTGCGTCAGCCATCCAACTTGACAGCACATCAAATATGCGATCTCCTTACGAAACGGTTTAGCGTCATCAGAATATTTCGCAGGTGGTGAAGAACCGCGTATCTACTTCAGGGATGTAGTGAACAGCAACTGCAGCATCACACGTTATTAGCAAAATGGTACAGGCGTAATAAATGATACAGATAATATATAATAAAGACCACAATAAATAGTACACATATTATAGGCACAGTAAATATATATTAACAATATATAATATGTATATAATAAATATTATACATTAACAATATATATATGATGAATACTAAATAATAAATACTGCATATTTATTGATCAAAATTCGTTTGGTCTTCCTGCTGATGTAGAATTAATAAAACATGTTAAAACCAGTTTAACAAGAGTTTAAAACATGTTCATATTTTCAAAGGGGCACACAAATTAAGTGGATTGTCCTAAATCCATAGAGTTTCGAAAATAAATACTTTTCTTTCTAATCAGAAGGTAGGAATTAGCAAAATGCGGAATCGGATTTTGCTTGCAAAGTATTTAATGAAACTGCAAGTGAGCCATAGAGCGTACTTGGTAAAAAGTTAAAAAATAGTAAAGCGAGGAAATGGGAGGAGGAAATGATTTTACGTAAATGGATGGTCGAAGGAACGGTGGAAGATCCAATAACGGTAAAATCCTCCCTAAATAGATGGTAAAAGTCCGGTTTCCGAAAGAAAAAATCAAAAGGAATCCCGTTACTTGATTATATTTCTAGGTCATCCAAAATGCAGAATTCCGTGAAATAAGTCACAAATGGGTACAAAGAAAAAGAGTGAGTTCAATATATTATTATAAAAAGAAAGATACATTGTGTGGAGAATGAAGAAATGGAGGGATTTCAAGATGCTTCTGCCGAGGCCAATTTTGAAACAATACGAATATATATATACATATATATATATATACATATATATATGTATATATATATACATAACTACATAATTTACTCACACAAATTTAATATACGAAAGTATAGATTTATGCGAAACTTAAATGTATTTACTTCAAAAGTGCTCAATACGTAGGTAGAGCTACATATATATACACACACTTATATATGTATAAATATATATACACACTTATATATAAATATATATACACTTATACAGAAATATATATATACACACTTATAAATAAATATATATACAGTTATATATAAATATATACACACTTATATATATAAATATATATATACACACTTATATATATGAATATATATATATATATGCACATATATATATAAATAATATATATATACACACTTATATATAAATATATATACACACTTATATATATGAATACATATATATGCACACATATATATAAAAAAATATATATATACACACTTATATATAAATATATATATACACAATATATATATGCACATATACATATAAATATATGTATATACATACGTATATATATACGTACACGTATGTATAAATATATATATACATACATATATAAAAATATATATCCACATACATATATATATAAATATATATCCACATACATATATATAAATATATATCCACATACATATATATATAAATATATATCCACATACATATATATAAATATATATCCACATACATATATATAAATATATATCCACATATCTATATATATAAATATACATATATAAACACATATATATAAATATATATATACACATACACATATATATACACACATATATACATACACACATATATATAAGTATATATATATATACACACATACATATATATAATTATATATACACATACATATATATAAATATATATACACATACATATATACAAATATATATACACATACATATATACAAATATATATATATACACATACATATATACAAATATATATA
>NC_136504.1:90943477-90945977 GCF_053919585.1 Euprymna scolopes
ATATATATATATATTTATATGTATATATATATATATATCTATATTATTTATAAATATATAACATACAACTATATAAACATATATATGCAATTTAAAAACATCTCTCTCTCTGTCTGTCTCTCTCTCTCTCTCTCTCTCTCTATATATATATATATATATGTGTGTGTGTGTGTGTGTGTCTAAATATGAGAGAAAAAAGGAAAACCCAAAATAGACAGAGTAGAGAATAACGAGTAAACCTTAAGCGTTCTTTTATAATTTGATATACGCATACAACAACATATTTTTGAGTTCCTATAAGATCAATAGGCAGAATACTAATTTATAAGGTATTAGTTTTTCAAATTTTAGTACCCGATTTGGAATCTCACGTTAATATAATGAATTTGTTTGCTTTTTTAAATAGATACGTATGTAAGAAAATGAAAGAAATTATTTTTAAAGCTAACTTTAACGGTAATTCTGAAGAAGTAGACAGAAAGAGTATTGGACATTATTTAAAAGCAAATCATTTTTAGCTTAAGAACATAATTTGTCATTTTATTAATTTACCTAATATCGTATGTCGCGTATATTTTCACGATGTTTTACAAATGCTTTTCTTCACCATCTAACGCGGTAGAAGCTAGTTAAGATGGAAAACAGAATACCCAGATAGTTGGCCATATCTATACATCTATAAAAACAGAGATGTGTGTGCCACAGACGATTTCTGATTGGTTAATCCAATAATCACATCTCCTAAAACACTATGGTTCCTACGCTCTTACCTTTACCATAAAATATTATGGCTTTATTTATTGTCCATCTTGGAAGGGTTTTATTTTTTCATAACTTGTTATTTACAAATTAAAAAAATACGAAACTTATATACGAAACTAAACTACACGAAATCAAACGCTCCTACAAACTTATTAGTTCTAATAGCAAGCACACGCGCACACACGCTCACTACCGTCACGTTGTTATGGCAACCAAACCCGCTGACTTACATAAACAGTATACACACAGTAAATGTGATTTTCTTCATTTTCTCATTTCACTCGTGGTCTTAAATTCATTTCGAGTTCGTATTACTGTACCCATAGATTCGAACAAGTTGTCAAAAAACAAATATATAACAAATACATGTTATCAAAGGCAAGATAAGTTACTTTTCTACCAAACTGGATATATTTTTCGTGTTTTTATTCAATGTAACATGTTTATTCAGCTCGAAAACCTTACAGTGTTTACCGATGTATTGGAAAATTAAAGATGGCGCCTCATTCCCTCTTTTACACGGTAAGTATGGGAAAAGGTGTTATAAATAAAAAAACTAGAAAATATACTATTAAAAACCCGCCGAATATATGTCAAGGTAACATATATTGAGCGAGTTTTTAACAGTATTTTATTCAGTTTTTTATTTATAGCACCTTTTCCAAAACTTACCGTGTTAAAGAGGGACTCAGGCGCCATCTTGAATTTTCCAATACATCGGTAAACACTGTATGGTTTTCGAGCTGAATAAACATGTTACATTGAATAAAAATACGAAACATATATCCAGTTTGGTAGAAAAGTAACTTATATTGCCTTTGATAACATTTATTTGTTATATATTTGTTTTTGGCAACTTTTTCGAATCTATGTGTACAGTAATACAAACCCATTAAAAATATTATTTTTGATTTTGAAAAAATATTGTGGTTCATTTGTATTTAAAAATATTGTGGTTCATTTTGATTAAAAAATATTCATTTTGATTTTAAAAAAAAATTGTTCATTTCGATTAAAAAACATTCATTTTGATTTTAAAAAAATCATTTTGATTACAAAAATTGTTTAATTTTAATATTTGTTTATTGTCTTAACTCATATCAAATGTTTTGCTTGTGTTCTGCTTCAAATATTCATATTCTTACATGCATAATTTTCATTTAATTATATTAAATAAACTTAAAGTTTACTACAAATCAAATCGTGTTCCTTCACTTTTTAAAATGTAATTTATAAGTAATTAAAGAACGCATTCTAATCTTTAAAATCTATAATACAACGAAATATTCAATTGCTTATAATACTTAAACAAACAACTTGTGTTATTTTATTATTTTTTATTATTAATATTAGATGAGTTTCAGTATAAATCATCGTGTTCTTTATTTCAATCCAATTTGGAAGTTTTGTAACGCTGTCTGTAAAAAAATATATGATGTTTATAATGACCTATGATTGCGTATTTATATACATTATTTTCCCTATCCTTCTGTTCATCGTACATTTTTTACTCCCAAACTTAAACATGGTGGGTGCATGGAATTCATTTACCGATACAAAAGAAATGATAAGTAAATAAATCCATAAATAAATATTATAAATGGTTTATTTTAATACTTGCCAGGATGCGGAGGAAAATGAATGAAGGGGGAGGGGAATAAAATAAAAACATTTTGGAAACAGATTAAATTTGAAAGAATTGCTTTGCACAGAAAGAAATTAATGAAAAAAGAATAAA
>NC_136504.1:90950977-90990977 GCF_053919585.1 Euprymna scolopes
TGTGGAAAGAAAATACACAAAAACACATGACGAAATCCTATCATTATATATATAGTATAAATATTACCTATTATTTTAAACAAAATATCTACAAGCTAGTGAAATTATAGGCAAAAGTTCTGTTTATGTTGGAATAAAAATTACCTACCTATAATGACATTTAACCTAGCATACATACGGACTACCATTTCTTTACGAAATCTCAAAGAAAAGATAAAGACGTGCTATCACACATGAATTTATATAAAGTGTTATGTTATAATTAACTTTACATAGTCATATAAACACAAAAAAATGCGTTAAAAATCGAAACAAAACTGCATTAAGAAAACAGATGTAATATAAATTAAGAGTCAGGTGTACCATATTTGACAAAGTCATATGAGTAATAAGCAACAATGATCTATCATTACTAGTCTGAGACGACTCTTGTATTTAGTCAATTAGATTGTGTTAAAGATAAGTACCTTCGTGTATATCAGTCAAACACGATAGTATTTAATATATAGTTAAGTGGCAGTTTTAGTCATTTAGAACTGCTTTAAAGCTTCACGGCTCACTCATTTTGCGACCAAATTTCAAACAATTATTATACAGATTATGGATCACTTTCTCAGCTACACTGTGAATTTTTTTTCCAATTTTCGTTCAGTGAAACAAAAGTTATGATGACTTTTCTAGCGTTCAAAATCGTTGAATTATGTAAGGATTTAAGCGGGGCATTTTATGACTGGTTTCCATAGCAACTACGGCGCTTCAGCGACTACTGTTGCTACTAATTCACTGCTATCGCAGAAAGAGAAGTAACAAGTGAAACAGTAAGAATGGACACATGACAGGGAGATATTTGGGGGATTTTATTGAAAGCAGGCGAATGCCGTACATTATTATTATATATGTGTTTATAGGGCAAAAAAAAAAAAAAAGACTGAAATTAAACAAAGAATAAGTGAATTTATTGGAAGCCTGGAAAAATCACAGATTACAATAGAAAAATGCGAGCCTGGAAAGTAATATGGTTAAGCTTAAACATGGAAAAATAAAGGACTAGTTGTTAAAACTGAAAAAGAAAAGGAGAGGATATTCTAGTAAAAAATATAATAAAATTATAACTTATGATATGGCAGCATTACGAATTTAAAAAAATTACATTTATAACATTACATACTCAATTCTTAATGCTGCAATATTTTAAGTTATAAATTTACTATATTTTTTACTAGAAAATCTTGTTTTAACAGTCCTTTACTTTACCAAGTTTAAGCTTAACCATATATCTTTTCATGCTCGCATTTTTCTATTGTAATATATATATATATATATATATATATATATATATATATATATATATATATATTTATATATATATATATATATATATATATATATATTATCAGGGTAGTTGTTTTTCTTTTTTATCCATGTTAGAAGTGTTGACTGAAATTTGAATTATACAATAAAATACGTATGGAATACGTCTTAAGCCAAATTACAGCGCGAAATTATTAAAATGATCTAGTGTTTATTTTTCACATATATATTTTGGAGTAAAACTCCTTCGAAGTCTTTTATATTTTTCTCTATTTCCTCGCTGTGATCTTAAGGTGAAGAAAGTTGAATGAAGAGTCCACGTGATGTTAACTGCGGTGTTGTATTTGTAATGCCGGAAAGGTAAAGTTTGGTTGCGCGATTTGAAAATCAGGGTAGTTTTTTTTTTATTTATTAGCGTTGGCTAAAATTGCGCATCTAGGAATTCGAATCTACAAACTACATCACAAACTATAAAAGAAACATTAAAAAGAACAAAACATCTCCAAAACAAACCAATTCTCAAAGCAGGCATACATACTGTCCTTGTAAAAATTTCCATCATACATAGCTTGGTAAAATCCAACATAGCTTAGAGAAAAAGCTCAATGAACATTAAAGAGCTATAAGAAATAGCAGTTCTCTGAATGTATTATCCTCTCATTCTTTAGAGCATAATCATACGTTTGACATAAAACAAGTAAAAATAGTTAAATTTATTTTAAATAAACAGCGACGGAGACTTCTTGAATCAGCGCTTATCGCAAATTCAAGCACAATTAAACAGCATAGGTTTGTATGCTGTATCGCCATTAATAAGTAAAATTCTGTTAAAAGAACATGATTTTATTTTAGACATAAGTTAACTCACTCTCGTAAGTAAAAATCTCCTATAGTAATTAGTACATATAATCAGTCAATAAATTACGTAAAAAACTAATTTCATTTCAGTTACACATCCATATTTAAATTAAAATACATATTTGTTTCAAAAAGAATATGAATTGCACCATCTCTTTTTAAATATATTAACGGCTATATGACGCTATAAAAAGATCGTAATCTCTTTCAGAAAGCTATGCGTCCCCACCTTCTTTGAATTTCCAACGACTTTTTCTGTTTTTGAAATAAAACACGTGCCCCACTTTTCATTACACCCAAAATATATTTTCAGTGTTTCGAAAATCTCTATGGCAATTCAGCTACACATATTTTTCCGCCTATTATCCTCGTGATGATTTGTCATGCTATTGCATGGAATTGATGTTGATTCGTGTTTAGTATATTCTGTGGTACTGGATTCGCTAGTTAGCCAATGAGATTCTTAGTTAATCAGACACCCATTTATTGTAGCCAATGAGCTCGCACAAGTGTTTCCTTGTTGTTTTAGCAAATTCAAATCGGATATATTTTTTAATTTATAATATTAGGATAAATCCATTTTACTACGTATCACACACTACCTAATATATTTACATTCTTATTTATTTAAAATTGAATACACACACATATATATTATTTCAATTTCTCTTTACATAAGCAGTACATACAAATTGAAAATGTAACTTGCTCTCCTCCCGAATTGAGCACTCTTGTATTAACCTCGTTATATTTCATTGGTTACCATACTTTTGAAAAATAGCAACCTTAAATTTATATTATATATATATATATATATATATATATATATATATATATATATATATATATATATATATATATATATAATCTAAGACTGTATGTCCCGCGCAGAGATGTACAAATTTCCAAGTTGGTATGTAGGGGCGCATTAACTCTCTGAAAGAGATACATCCCAAGTTTTCATTAAGACATACATCTAAGAGAAGGTAACTTCGATGTAAAACATTGGGTATACTCTGTCCTGTGGCAGTCATCTGCATCGACAAAGTAATGCTAAAATGTTTGGTTGTTTCTACACAAAGCCTTGATCACTATAAACAAATCATCTGTGTGAATTTCCGAGCAACTTAGTTGTGGCGGAGGCTCATATGTCAATATATATACATATATTATATATAATATATATATAATATATGTATATATATATATATAATATATATAATATATATAATATAATATATTATATACGAGGGGCGTGCAATAAGTAATGCCCCTGAACCACTTCCCATAGGAGTAGAGCAACGAAACTTGGCACACTTATTAATCTTTCTCTACATAGGAACCAATGCATTTATCCCATTGTTTGGTGCAGCTCTGGACACCGTTTTTGTAGAATACCCCAGGTTGGTCCTCCAACCACGACGTGACTTCAGAAATCAAGGCTGCATCATCTGGGAAACGCTTTCCCTTCAAAAACAACTTCATGGCTGGGAAGAGGTGAAAGTCAGAGGGTGCAAGGTCAGGAGAGTAGGGAGGATGGTGGTAAGGATTTCATAACCACACGCTCGTACTTCTGATCTGGCGACATGCGAGTTCTAGACCGGGCATTGTCCTGCAGGAGGAGGGTACCTTTGCTGATCTTGTCCTGCCTCTTGATTTGGATAGCTTTCCTTAATTTCCTCAAAAGT
Organism: Euprymna scolopes; assembly: GCF_053919585.1. Taxonomy (NCBI): domain Eukaryota; kingdom Metazoa; phylum Mollusca; class Cephalopoda; order Sepiida; family Sepiolidae; genus Euprymna; species Euprymna scolopes. Next base: position 90,954,835 of record NC_136504.1, read on the forward strand.
GAAGCATGATAGGCTTCTGTACTTGTGGTACCCTTTGCAAGGAAATTTGTCATCACTACTCTGTCCTGGTTCCAGAAGACTGTTAGCATGACCTTGCCAGCGGATGGCTGCACCCTTGCCTTCTTTGGAGGTGGTGAGTCCAAGTGCTTCCACTTCATTAACTGGGCTTTGGTCTCTGGATCATAGTGATGGACCCAGGTTTCATCCTGTGTAATCAGTCTTTTGAAAAACTTTGACTCATCTTCTTGGCACATCTCCAAATGCATCCTCGAGCACTCGACGCGTTCTCGCTTCTGGAATGGTGGGAGCAACCTGGGAATCCATCTGGCAGACACTTTATGCATATGCAAATTGTCATGAATGATAGTTTCCACAGACACTGTACTAATCTTGACATCTTGGGCTATTTGGTGAATAGTAATATGCCGATCTTCCAAAATGGCAGCCTCAACTTGACCGACAGATGCCTCATCAATGGCAGAAGGGGGGGGCGACCGGGTCTGGGAGATGTTTCCACAGACTTCCGGCCATGTTTGAATTCACGATGCCAGCGTTTTACAAAGTCATATGATGGGGCATTATCACCATAAGTTTCTTTCATTTCATCAAAAGTCTCCTGTGGTGTGCGTCCTTTCAAATACAAAAACCGGATTACTGCTCGACATTCAACAAGCTCCATTTCACACCTGACTAAGTTCAAACACCTGTAAAACAGAAACCACAATTAGTCCAGAGCTGTAATTTGCCACATAAACCATAGAGATATAAATCATTGCACGTGCAAAATTTCAGCTTGATCAGACAACTGGAAGTGGACAGGAGCATTACTTATTGCACACCCTCATATTATATATTACATATATATCATGTAAGATCTACAGAAAAAATAAGAAAAGAGGCATCTTTTGCAATTTGCACCAATGAAAACAGATAATTGAACTACTAAAAAAACATGCAGAATACATTAGAAAGTCTGGAAGAATCAGTCCATTTCTGGCATTATGTTCAGATTTTAAAAGTCAAAGGGTTAAGTTCATCATTAACCAACCCATCACGATTCAAATAATTATTAATATCTAACATGGTAATGCTTCTATGTGTATATTTTAGCAACCAACGACAGAATGAAGGAAGCCATTGAAATAAGAAACAATTAAACAAAACAATATAACAAGAATTAAATAACAATTACATTTCTCGGCCGATAAACGTAGCGATACATCTTAATAATTCTTTGCGTTCCTTTATAATATTTTTCGGCATTTTCCGCTATCGAACCGGTAAATGCCGAAAGTGTTACTCTAGATTACATTGAAAACTCCAAAGCAGAAAAGTACTGAAGCAATGCCAATTTTCTTTTTTCTGTATTATTGATGACAAAGTGCCTAATTATCTAAAACAAAATATCTTTTATTTCTTTCGGGCTTATTTACAGAGAAATAACATCACTGTTGATTGCGTTGTGAACTACTCAAGCTTATCCAAACACAAGTTATAATGCTGCGATTAATGGTAATTAACGAAAGCAAAGAAAATAAAGAGTTGCTTTCGGCAGCTTCATAACTCTCGTTTCCATTTTTATTCTATCTTTATTTTTAAATTATATTGATTTTATCTTCATGTCATTTAATTCTTATATTCTATTAGCGATATTTGTGAAAAAAAAGGGGGAAATTGTTTTTTTTGTGTATGTTTGTGGAGGGTTCAATATCTATCTAGCTATCTTACAATTTTTGTTAGCTACCCTTAGATCCTGAAATACTATTTTTTTAGCTCCTTACATTACTTGGCCTCATGCATTGTCTGGAGAGATTGCATAACAAAATGAGTTGCAAGACGCGTGAAAATTTCATAGTTCATTTGTTGTGTACTTCTGCTGTTTTTTTATTCTATAGACATTAAGCGCGAACGCAGACGCTGCGGTATTACTGTACCATCTTTATCGAAACTGAAACATATTATCTAATTAGTTTGGTTAAATTAGTTTTAGAATATTTGCAGGAGGTTCATCTCAAAAACACTTATATAACTCTGTCATATATTCATATTCTCTGACTATCCGGATCCGATGAAGATCCTATATGATTGTAAGATATTTACACAGAACAGAAACTACACTTTTATTAAAGTCGTGGAGGAATACTAAACTTGCTGCTATGGTTTTAAATGATCTTAAATAACAGCAAGGGAAAACTTTTCCGAATATTTCTCATGTGTTATATCTCCCCTCTATGATTTTAATATATAAAATAAATTTAACCAATTTGATATTGGAAATATTCATAATCGTACCTTATTTACAAAATGGGCGAGATACAACATATGAGAAATATTTAGAATTAAGTCTCCACTTGCTGTTATTTACAATCATTTGAAACTATAGCAGCAGGTTTCAGTCTCCCCTCTATCAAGGTAAGAGGTTTTAGGGGAATGAACACACACACACACATATAAATTAGAGTATATACTACCATAAAATTCAGAGTTGAGATGTTCAAAAGTAGGGACTAATGAATAAAGCGAGGTTGTTAGATAATGCTCGATAACAAGAGCAAAATATTTTTTTATTATTTATTCGAGCGTAAACCGTTACATTTAGTCGCTACAAACAGCCATCTCTTTCAGTTAATGAGACTTCGTGAGGCGATAGAAAAAAGCTTTTTTTCATTGGCGTCGAATGGTTCAGGGTCACCTGACGAAGTCTCATTGACTGAAAGAGATGGCTGTTTCTAGCGAGCATATGTAACTGTTTACCCTGGAATAAATAAATAAATATATATATATATATATATATATATATATATATATGTAGATTTATATGTAATATACTGAGTTTGTGTAATTCAGTAAATGTTCATATACCAATGAGTTTTAAGCCAAAAAGAGTTGACTTAAGGAGTAAGCTACAAAATTATCATATTTTATAATTGAGCATTAATATACTTTGGAAGCAAAATCAAGACTTCAAAAAGGGTGTTGAGGGCAACAAAAAGTGTATTTCATTTTACGTTACAATTGTTTCCATGTCCAGTCGAATAATTTCAAACATTATATCGTTTGATATATATGCATATATATATATATATATATATATATATATATACACACACATATATATATGCATATATATATATGCATATATATACATATGCATATATATATGTGTATATATATGTATATATATGTATATATATATATTTATATATATGTAGTTTAATAGAAATGGTAATTAATAAGAACCTGAAGAAAGTGCTCAATACTATAGTGGAGCAAATATGCGTTTTATTTTTAATTACCGTTTTTTTTTCTGTTTAGTTACATTATTGTTTCAGCTACGCGACCGTTTTTACAGAAAAGTAAAAGTCTGAGGAGGCTACATGGCGGCCAAAAAACGGTCGCGTAGCTAAAAGTCTAAGGAGGCTACATGACGGCCAAAAATCGGTCGCGTAGCTGAAACAATAATGTAACTAAACAGAAAAAAACGGTAATAAAAATAAAACGTATATATATATTTATATATATATGTATATGTGTATGTATGTATATATATATATATATATATATATATATATAAGTGAACGTGTCTGTCTATCTGTCTCTGTACAATTCCCTACGTGAATTTTAAGTCTACAGACTCGAAATTTTATATACAGGGTACTGAGATTTTGAAAAAAAATTTATAATCCGTTTTCGGCCAGAAATTTGGCTGTTAAAGTGTCAAAGTTCAACGATTTGAGCTTTGAGTACTTTACCGAACTCTTCCGCCAATTTTGGGTATATACATTAAAATTTTAGATATAGGTGTCTTGGACATGGATCTAACAATGATTTGAGCCCAAAACAATGAATGTTAAGGGAACATAATAGGGGTCAAATTAAAAAAAAATACCTCTACGGTCTACCAAATTACTCAGAAAATTTCTGGTCTAAACTTTTTAAATTTTACATAAAGGGTATTCAGAGATAGAGCAAGCTTTTTAATCGGTTTGGGTCGAAAATTTGAGCTATCAATATATAAATGTATGTATGTTTGTATGTCTGCCTAAAACTTTCAACAGAGGCGACGGACTTTCACAAGATCAATATCATTTTGAAGCTCGAGACTTCGGACGAAAAATACTGAAAAATTGGCTGAAAACATTAATTTATTCACTCTCAACTAAGCACTTTTCTACAAGAAGTGGTCGCTTTTTACGCCGATATTTTCGAAAGTCATCTTCTCGTTTCGATTGTCTAGCCTTAATTAAAACCTACGTCATCTAGGTTTGACGGTAGTCGTACCAGCAAAGACCTCAGGTTTTTTTTCCAGTTCTTTTCCTCCTTCACGATACGGGTCCGAGACTGCCTTCCTACTACCACTTTTTTTTTTGCTCAACATACACGGGTAATGCCGGGCTGAAATGCTAGTATATATATATGACTCAATGCCTTCGTATATATGCGCCTGCATGTGTGTGTTACCTACACTTAGAACGGTTTAGAATCTGTAAAAAATCTAAAAGGGCATTATTATGCAAAATTCACCAGGAACGCAATAGAAAGGTTTTCAAGTTAAAATATGTACATTGGATTTCAATGAAATTGAAACCATATCATCTAAATCACTTCAGACCATATGTTAAGTCATTGATGTAAGGAGCTAACAAGAAGGAAAGATGATTATCGCTAAGTCCTTAACCTTGAAAGGATGAATATCATAGATAGAAGCAAAACAGTAATAAGGAGCTGACTGTATTTAGAAAAAAAGCTAGTGAAATGGAAAATTGTATTATAAAATGATGAAATCAAAACAGCGACAGTGAGAAAGATCACGAAACTAACAAATCGAACGAGCTAGAACACATGCTACAAATCCAGATATGAATAAAAGCGAAAGTGTCTGTCTGTCTGTCTGTCTGTGTTTGTATATGTGTGTGTCTGTATGTGTACATTTCCCAACGCAACAAAGAAATTTTTGGAAAAAATCTCTAACTCGATAACTTGATGTGAGCCCAACACAATAAATGTTAAGGGAACATAATAGGGGTCAAATTAAAAAAAAAAGTGACCGCTGCGGTCTCTACCAAATCACTCAGACAATGTCTGAATAATACATTGTAAATTTTACATAAAGGGTATTCAGAGATAAGGCAAGCTTTTTAATCGGTTTGGATCGAAAATTTGGGCTATCAATATATAAATGTATGTATGTATGTATGTTTGCATGTCTGCCTAAAATTTTCGACGGAGGCGACGGATTTTTACAAGATCAGTACTGTTTTGAAGGTCGACCTCTCAGACGACAAATATAAAAAAATTGGCTAAAAACATGAATTTCTTCACCCTCAACTGGGCACTTTTCTACAGGGAGAGGGTAGCTTTTTCGACGATATTTTCGAAAACCATCCTCTCCTTTCGATTGTCAAGCCTTAATTAAAAACTGCGTCACTTCCGGTTTGGCGGTGGTCGTAACAGCAAAGACGTCTGTTTCCGTTCTTTTCCTCCTTTGCGGTACGGGTTCGAGCCTGCCTTCCTACTAATAATTTTTTTTGCTCAACACACACCTCCAAACACCCGGGCTGAAATGCTAGTGTATCTATAAAAACAGAGACTAGCAACATTAGGTCGTTTCAGAAAAGAAAGGATGGTACCAATAAAATTACAGGTAAATTCTGAAGAACCCTCAAATGCGATGGAGATTCCCTAGCACAAAGAAAAAAACAGTACTTCATACATGGCCTGATACTAGATTTGTATACAAATACAAATAGCTTCTGGTGTGAGAAAATGTATGCAGCAACAGAGAAGGACCAATTTTACGATACGCAAAGAAAATGTTATGGATCTAATATATAACCCTCCCCCAGATTTAATAAGAAAAACCAAAAAGTTAAGAGTAAAGACATCTATGAAAATCCATGAAAGAAAAGGGGCATGCTTACTATTGAAAAGAACGAGCTGGGTCTTTACAGGGATAAACAAAATAAGCCATATTTCACCCCAATCTATGACTTAACCCAGATCAAATTCGCGATTGGCTGCATGTGTCAGATAATCTGAGCAATATTAGTTTAAATAGTACTACCAGCATAAATGCTAATTTTCTGAATAATATTTGAAGATCATTGATATAGAGAAAAAGAACCCCGTGAAACACTAATATTGATAGAGAAGAGGATAAAGAGACATCATCCAGAGTTTTCTGCAAGTTTCGATTCGAGAGAAAAGACCTAACAATATCAAGAACTTTACTACTAATACAATGACCAATACAATAACCAATACAATAACCAATACAATAACAAATACAAAAAACAACAACATTTATGTCATAGATAAGAATACTACACTCTGTCCAACGTCTTCGAAATGCCAAGCGCTATGCCTCTACGTTCCTCTCAATTATCAATTAACTGACATATCTACTAAATTACAAATTTAAAAGATCAGTTGTTGAACGAACACCACGAAAGCCATACTAAAAAGAAACTGGAATCCTAGGAAGATATCAATCATACCAGTTATTATAGGTGCCACAAGACTTATGAAAAAGAACCTGAAGTTCTACATAACTAATATTCCTGGTGAACCAAGTGCAAAAGCGATCCAGAAAATTGCGCTTAAGGGAACAACGAGGATAGTAAAAAGAAGTCTCGGCTAGTTTCAATAAAAAGCAGGGGGGTGTTGGCAGTTGGTTCAGCGGCCCCATACCCGGCATTATAATCGTCAGTGAAAGAAAATTAAAAAACAAAGCTTAGACTGTCCAGAAAATGAACAAGTTTGCGGTTGACGAACCTTTCAAAATCAGTACTAATTACAGAGAAGCCTGAGATGGCGATACTTCGTTCAAATATTTCAGAGTATTTTTCAACATTTTAACTTCTTCCGAAAGCTTCTTAAGGAGCTGGACAGGAGAAACAAACATAAAAAATGGTGGTATGAGCATAGTAAAAATACAGTTGTGATCCTTATTCAATCCCGAGCAACGTCTGATCTTGCAGAGTTCCTGCAAATAAATATTAAAAATAAAAGCTAAATCATCAGTAATCATACATTGTTTGCTGGTAGTTGTAACATGTGTGTGTCTGTGCGTGCGTTGTTGTATTAATCTCGGCGGACTGTGAAACATTTATCAACTGTAACAAAGTATTTATATGCTTATAAAATTAATCTGTTAATTTGCAACACGAGATATTTTCGAAGCGGAATTGTACTGATCGTCGATCGTCTTGTACTGAAAAGAAAAGACACGAAAACATATTTATCTTATAAGCCAATGGCTTTAAAAATTACTGTTGGTCAAATTCGTGTAAGCGTTATGCATAAATCACAACATAGATAATAATCCGAACGTATAAGTGGTGATGCTGATACAATAGAGAAAAAATAGAAATAAAACTTCATCAGGATGACATTCGATAAGGAAAAATTCCTATCAAGCTCCAGTGTTGCGTCATTTTTTTAAAAGTATTTCTACAAAATGTGCCGCCATTAATTTCTTGTACTGGTAGTCACTAAATTAAAATATCTAAATTAACAGCAAAATCTCGCCCCTTCACTCGCCTCTTTGATTTTAATATATAAAGTAAATTTCACATAATATAAAGCTTATTTGATGCTGGAGATATTCATAATCGTACCTTATTTCCAAAAGAGGGAATGTATAACATACGAGAAATATTTGCAATCAAGTCTCCACTTGCTGTTATTTCAGATCATTTGAAATTATAGCAGCAAGTTTTAGTCTCTCCTCTATCAAGGTCCACTAAGATTGCCAGATTCCGGAAGGCATTCTATCATTTCCGTTTTCTTTCCTCCAGCCGCTTACTTTTGGAATTCCCATCATGTTAAATGTTTCCATAGCAGTATATTTCTTCGACATGCAGTAAATGAAATCTGAACAAACCTCTTGCTACCCAACCCTCCACAAATGTTGGTCCCATACATTTTTCAAAACAATATAAAACATAATATCATTGTTTCACTTTTGCAAACTGGAAGATAACTGAAATCGTCGTATGCTTACAAAACTAAGCATACATTTAAAAACTAACCGGAAAGATTTTTTAGTGCTACGATAACGTGATTCTTATTCTCAAAGCTCTACTATAGTATAGTTCCTACCCTGTTAGTCAGGTCTCAGGCAATTCTTACCAAAGAAAGATTGACAAAAGATGCTTATTAATACTATTAATGCTCCACATGTAAACTAGCTGTAAAATTTCACACAACTTAAAATTACAGTGGAGTTTTATATTCAAATTGGTATAATGGAAGAATTTGTCCCCTTTTCTAACTGACCGAACTGACTGACAACCTTTTTCTGTATCTCCATACTGGTTCGTTCTGTCCACGAACCCCCTTGTTAGTTAAAATCACTGGTCCATCACACTTGCGGCAAGAATTTTCCCCAACCAGAAGACCATGTTAAATAAGATATTGTGTTGGTGTTTCCTTACTGCGTATCACCCCAGAAAAAAACGCTTGTAAACAACATTTGGGTAAGATATGCGTGTTTAGTTATGTTTCTCCGCTTTTTAAAGGTTAATATTTTACAATTGAAAATGGTCGAATCAACATAAAAGGGGAATATTACATTATTTGTTTTTTTTTGTTCCTGTTTATTCGTTGTTTTATTTTATTTGGAATCATCCACACTGATACAGGAACAGAAAATAAGGGTAAGAACCACGCTATAGTAGCACCGATTTTTTGTCAATTTTTTTTTTTTATTTAAAGAGGTAATTATGCGATGAATGAAACGAAATTCGATCGAGGTATTTTGATTATTCTATTTAACATTGACAACATAGATGTAATCTCTGCAGAAAATGACACTGTGCGTGGAAACGAAAATAAGAAATCTGACAAGGAAACATTAGTATGCCATTTTGCTAGAAACCTGCAGGCATACTTTGCAATGATCATTGCTGAGCGTTGACAGGAACCTTTTTCAAAATGTCCTTCTATTAGGACTTCGATTTAAATATATGTAAAAAAAGCGGAAATGAAAAACAAATCATATACATTTTTATTTCTATATTATGTAATTCGAGTGCAAATGACATGAGATTTTTCAGGATGTGAATAAGAGGTCAAAAAGTACATAAGTGAAACAACGTTGGATTTGAAAGTTATGTAAAAGATAGAAAGTTAAGTAAAAGATAGATAGAAATTGTAGCGAAAAACAAACAAACAAAAAAGAAATAATAAAAATCATTTGTATCACTAACTACGAGGCAATTTTATCACTATTTTTATTACTAATTACAAGGCAATTTTATCAATAACTACTAGGCAATTTTTATCACTCATAACAAAACAATTTTTACCACATGCTTCAATCCAATTTTTATTATTAACTACAAGGCAATGTTTATCACTCACTACAAAGCAATTTTATCATTAACAACAAGGCAATGTTTATCACTCACTACAAAGCAATTTTTATCACTCGCTACAAGGCAATGTTTATGACTAACAACAAGGCAATTTTATCATCCACAACAAAGTAATTTTTATCACTAACTTCAAGGCAGTTTATATCACTAACTGCAAAATAATTTTAATCCCTAAAGAAAACAATTTTTATCACTAACTACAATGCAATTGTATCACTAATTACAACCCATTTTATCATTCATTACGTGACAATTTATCACCAACTACAATGTTGTTTTTATCACTAACAACAAGACAATTTTTATCACTCATTACAAAGCAATTTTATTACTAACTACAATTTATCACTAACTACAATGCTGTTTTTATCACTAACAACAAGACAATTTGTATCACTCATTACAAAGCAATTTTATTTCTAACTACAAGGCAATTTGTTATTGACAGCAATGCAATTTTCATCATTAATTAAAAGACAATTTTTTTACTAACTGCAGGACAATTTTATCACTACAATGCAGTTTTTATCACTCACTACGAAACAAGTTTTTACTAACTACAATGCAAGTTTTATCAGTTACAACAATGCAATATTATTACTAACTACTTGGTAGTTTTTATTACTAATACTACTAATATTACTAAGGCAATTTTTCCACCAACTCCAAGGCAATTTTATCATACTAATAACGCAACTTACTACAAGGCAATTTTTATCAATTATTACAAGGCAATTTTTATCACTAACTACAAGGCAATTTTCCACGACTTTTGGGCCAAGATAACAGCATAGTATCTGTTCTGATGCTACATTTTGTCTTTTCTGTCCTCGGTCAGTTGAGAAGAAATCTTTCATGACTAAGACAATTATTATTTTAATCCCTTTTTAGAGTGCTGCTTTTTTGCGAGTTGGATTCTCCCCAGATCAAAAACCATGCTTATCTCGAGTAAGATATTAATTTAATTCAAACCATTAATCTAAAATAGAGTTTTTTGTGAGAAAGGCTGAATATCTGACCCTTATTTCTGAAAAAAGGAATATAGCTTCCAATGGGTACTTTACTCAGAACTAATATTTACGGCAAGTCAAATATCATAGTCTATATTATTCTTTTTAACGCAAAGAGATCCAAATTAGTCGGTAAACAAAAATAGATCATTTTCGATCAATTTTCAAATGGTATTTCCTTAAACAGTTTATTCTGCTAAGAATAACGTTTACCGAAAATAATAGGAAATCACGTAGTAGCGATAAGCACTTAGAATTACACATACCACATGGTACTAAATGTAATTACATACTTTATTAATACACTGATTAAAATCAACTTTTAAAAATTCTTACGTGTTCCTTGATTTAGACATAGCCCGATGCAAAAACAATGAAATTTTAATCCAGTGTATGGTGAAAAGTTTTAATTAAAAAGGTTTGCACTTATCTAAATTTATTAGCATAAACTATTTAGGGATTTTCCTTTTAGACATTCTTATATTATCAATTTTTCATGGTAAAAAGATTATTCAGTTATTTAGGAGTTTCTTTTAAAGTAATAAGTGAAGAAAATATGATTAAAATATGTCTGAATAAAAAAACATGTAGAAAATAAGATATATACATACGTATGAGAAAATAGTGTTAAATTTTATTTTTGGCTTCATCAGAAATGAGCGAATAAAGGTTTACTTATCTTAATTTATCGTCTTAGAGACATGAGCACTCTTTCTGCCTACGTTCAAAAAGCTCCAACCTCTGTCTCATCGAGGAAATATTGCATACCCCTGCCTGTTTTAAGTTCAAACTTAGTTATGAGATGGCGGACCACATACAAACTGATAGTCATATGATGAATGCTCCGACGAACTACAGCCCCTTGTATCCTTTAGACGTAAATACCCCCGACAAACCCAACAAGCAGAAAAAACCCACCCATATACAGCAGATGTAAGAAAGCCTTCTAGTCTAATAGTTTCCTTTCAAGAACTGCTAGACGTTGGGACCCCCCTCCTGGTTCCTGCTTTCCCAACTTCAAGTGTAATGTGAATGGGCATCTTGCTTCTCAACTCGCTACATACTATCCCTGCAACTCATCTCCCCCCCCCCCCGATAGTAACCCCCTACACCAAAGTGGCACTGTGCCTTGTTTGGAGTAAAAATGAAATAAAATATGTAATCTATTTGAATTTGTTCAAGCCTACGAGTTCACCTTTTTTCAGTGTGTAATGGGCAATCGACTTAGTAGTGGGAATTGTGCCGGACACGTCACCACTCGGAGCTCTAATACTAGCTCTTCAATATCAATCGGACGGTTGACGTAATTTAAAGGAAGTTCGAACGCAGAGATAGCAGACCAAATACTAACTGATAGTCAAAGAATCCACAAATGTTTATTCCTCGCCCATACTCTCCACGCCATTCTAAATTCTGATCAAGAGCGTGCAATACGCAGCTTGAAGAGATGGAAAGGACTACCTGACCTCTGCGATTTCTCTCAACCGGGTGGTCTGTGCCTAACAAGAAAAAAAAAAACTAACAAGAAAACAAACATAAGCATCCCAAAAGTAATGCATCCTATATTTTTAACTGCAAAAGTTTAAGAGCTATGAAAACGGGCGTGGTGCCACTAAAAAAAAGCAACATTTTTTGCTCCAGAATTAAATTTTCTACATAGTCACCACATTTCTTGTTTTTGCCAGGTATAAGGTTGTTGCTATGCATGGGAATCCGGAGCGCATTTTGTCATACATATCTCTGTCGCAATTCCGAAATCGACGAACCATTTCCTAACTGTGCTGACAGAATATGAATATGAAGTCAAAGAGTACATGAGTAAAATAACGTCAGATTTGAAAGTTATGTAAAAGTGGAAGATGGAAAGCAAAACAAGAAATAATTAAAGGCAAATTTTTACTAACTACAAGGCAATTTTATCACTATTTTTTATTACTTAGTACAAGGCAATTTTATCACTATTTTTTTATTACAAGGCAATTTTATCACTATTTTTATTACTTATTAAATTGCAATTTTATCACTATTTTTATTACTTATTACAAGGCAATTTTATCACTATTTTTTTTATTACTTATTACAAGGCAATTTTATCACTATTTTATTACTTATTACAAGGCAATTTTATCACTATTTTTATTACGTATTACAAGGCAATTATATCACTATTTTCATTACTTAGTACAAGGCAAGTTTATCACTAGCTACAAATTTATTACTCACTACAAGGCAATTTTTATCACTCAGTACAAGGTAATTTTTATAACTCACTACAAAGCAATTTTATCACACACTATAAAGCATTTTTTTTTCACTAACTACAAGGGAAATTTTACAACTCACTATAAAGCAATTTTATCAGTAACTACAAGGCAACTGAAATCCAACGAACCATTTCCTAACTGTGTTGACATTCAACTAAATCAGCTTCGTAAACGTTCAACAGGCGCTGATTAATGTTGATCGGTTCAAATATTTCTGCATGGAAGAATTCAATGACGTATCTCTGCTTATGACGCACGCCCATGGCAGGGGTTGGTTAATTATAGATGTGGGGAAAACACATATCAGGGGGCATGATCAAGGAGTTTCCTTTTTTTAGTTTTATAAAGAAGCTACTGCAACAAGAACCCATCGATCGCATTAATCCTCATCGTTGAACAACAAAAAAAATGGCCTCGATGAGTGGTGATTCATTAACAAATTAAAAATAAATGTAGGGCTAGAAAATCACTATCCAAATCAATGTAGATGGATTAGTTGACACGCTTCGTCTGACTTTCATCCTTTGTTTAGATGTAGGTCAATTGATGTTATGCATCGAAGTTTTTTTTTGCGTATGTAGCAAGGATGATCCGAAACCCGAGTCGCTTTTGTTATGATCGTCCGATAACGATCTTATCGAAAAGATGCGATTCACACGTACAGTTATGAAAAACCAAATACAAAAATTGTTGTAGTCTTGCAGGCCCGTAATAATCAAGAGAAACAGTGATATAATTTAAAAAGAAAAAAATGTGTACAATCAAAAGTATGTTGCAGGTCTTGATTTCGGGGGACATAACTGCTACAAACCATTACATCAACGTTTAAATGCACCTATATTTAGAATCCCTGAGTAAGTCAATTATCAGCTAGCCCTATAACAAAAATGACCAACTAGTTAAAAAAAATATTAACAATTCGCTTGAGGAGAAAATTATTTCAACTTTAAATAAAGTGTAGGATATATTTATACACTAGCTAGCCCCATAACAAGGCAAGGTATGTATATATATATATATATATATATATATATATATATATATATATATATATATATATATATATATACTAGCAAAAGTACCCGTCGTTGACTGAATTAAAAAACAGCCTACAGAAAATGGACTCTGATAGATTATGAAAAGGAAGGGTTGTAAAGAGATAGCTTCGAATTTGGGGGTATCAAAACCAAAGCAAAATATGATGAAAGTAAAAATAAAATAGATACACCCCATAATTTATTATACCATACCTGTTCACACTGAAACACTTATCACAATATTCTGTGGATCTATATTAAAAAAAACTTGTTAAACTTTGTGACATATTTCTATTCTATGGAGGTCAGGCGCGAACGCAGACCCCACAATTTTATTATACCATCCCTATTTAAGTTAAAAGATACTTATCAAAGTATTATTATATACATCTATATTAAAAAAAAAAATTGTAAACGTTTTTTTTTTTTAATTTTTAAATTTTTTATTTCCATACTTTGTGGACCAGGCGCGTACGCAGACCCCACAATTTTAATGAATCATCATTATGCCAAATCAAACATACCCATTTATCTGTCTCGATACATCTATCATTATATGTGATCAATTTTCTACAATAGTCGACCATATAGGAGCCTATTCATGACCAGACACACACACAGTCGTCCAGCTTTATATATACATAAGAGAAAGAGGGTGAGAGAGAGAGAGAGAAAGAGGTAGAGAGAGAGAGAGAGAGAGAGAGAGAAGAGGGTGAGAGAGAGTCGTTCTTTGGGGTAATCGCACCTAATCCGGGGGTAATTGCGCCAACTAAAAAACATATATATTATATATATATATATATATATATATATATATATATATATATATATATATCTTGCCTTTTTATGGGTCCAGCTAGTGTATATATATATATATATATATATATATATATATATATATATATATATATATATATATACCGCATTGCGTCAAGTTTTGGATAATTGTATCAAGTATATACACCGTACTTTGGGATAAGTGCTTCAAGTGTTATTTAATTGATTTTTATAAAACAAAGCATACTGTGTTTAACACTACAACTGACCCTAAGTCCGAGTGTAAACGTTTTCTGAAAATACTTTAGGAACGAATCGTGTTGGTTGTTTTGTGTTATGGCATATCAAGCTTTCCGCAAAATGTTTTTATGTTTAGAATTATTTATATCGTAAAACATTAAACCATTATGTTGTTTTGTTTGTAAAGGGAAATTATTTTATTCGCTTTTGACTTTGCAAAACATAATACTATTTTGCACAGGAAAAATAAAAATAAACAAAAGCATTGATATTTGGTGCATTCTAGGCCAGGAAGACAGTATCTTTTCTGTTTGCCTACTTCCCATCTGACTACACTATGGTCGTCGTCACGTCCAACGGAAACGTTCCTGGTAAGCTGTCTCCTTAAGTAATCAAACTAGACCAAATTTTCAATACTAACGATTACCACGATATTTTCCAATTGACTACCGTAAACTCATTAATCCTTATCCTCGAGTGGCATCGGGACATTGATAGGCAGTAACTCTTTTGTAAAATAAAAAAAACAAACAAAAAAACTGAGAAAAAAGAGAAAGGTATTAAGAAACAAAATATTTATGTGCAAAGTAATCCGTAAAAATCAGAAATGAACAGAGAAGGTCTGGCAAAAAATGAATATTTGCATGGTAGGTTTATTTGTCCCATCACAGTTTTAGAAAACTAACAAATCTTTAACAGCCATTATAGGAGTTCGCCGCTTAATAGTATTTTGTTCATGTTTGAGCGTTTTTTGCTTAAATAAGAAATTAATTAAATTAGACCGAGAAAAGCTGTCGTTGAGTTGCACACACTTAAGATGTAATTACCATTTTTCGGTTCCTTCAGTGCTTTCCGCAGCTGCTCAAATATTCCCAGGGTGTTGCTTACTGGATGGGAAGGCTCAAATTTCAAGTCAGAAAGTTCTTTAGTTAAAAGGAACCCTCAGACTTGAATTTTAGGCTTTCACACCAATTCCTCATTCAAAGAAGCCGGATTGTCTCACATGTTGACCAAATGTGCTGCTGTAGTTCTTTCGACAAACGCAAAGATCAATAAACATTTATTCATTACCCGTTTTTCCTTTCTGACTTTTAAGTGTTTTTCGTACATACAGGGTGGAACAATACAATTATCGCCTTAAAAAAACAACAACAGCACTAGAGGTTTATTTAAAAGCTTGTACTGAAAAAATCAATTCATGTAACTTGATTATGTAGGAGAGCTGACATCTATTCAATGTAGACGCCTTCAGCCTCAATTACCACATTGATACGGGTCCGCAACTGGAAGCATACCTTTCCACAAACGTCGGCGGGAGCTCGGCGAATAATCGTCGGATGCTGGCGATCAGGGTGGCTCTGGTTTTGTGAGAGGTCATGTCTGTGATGTTCTCGACGTCTGAAGAAACGAAGCAGTTCAGGTCAGGGTAGGAGGGGGGACAGTGAGAAAAGAGTACAAAGTTGAAGCACGTCTTCTTAAGCCAGCGCCGAGTCATGTTACCACACTCAGAATTAGCTAGCAGTCACCTGATTGCACCAGGGGTTCACCACAATCTTAAGCACACACAGGTACACTTTGCTGTTGACTTTCAAGCCGACTTCGAAGATGGTAGGTGACATGATGTAGTACTCACATAAAACCACACCATAGACCATCACCGTGACTGGAAAGGGTTGTCGTATGCATTGAGCTGCACCCTCAAGCATCGAACCGTCTGGATTTACATTTTGAGGGTGCTGGCAATGGTTCTGTTGTCATAACTTGGATCAGTAGCAAGCATGCCGCACAGTGGTGCATTTCTGATCTCGGTCGTTGAAGATTGCGTCACTTCTAGACATGATATAAGGCTCCTATCGCTCCTGGGTGTTGCATACAACTGGCAACACCCAAGATGGTCTGAAAAAAAACCAAAAAAAAAAAACCAAAAAACAAAAAAAACGAAAACGGTTTTCATCAAACGGAAATAGAATTATGTCGTCTTTTCTAGGCCGACAATTTTATCGTTTCACCCTGTATTAAATGTTATAAAAATATATGTGAAAAGTAATCCGTAAAAAAAACAAAAAAAAAACGAATACATTTATCATTACTATTATTACTACTGTTACTGGCAATAATATCCTCCCTCTGACTACACACTTTTGCAAGTAGATTAACATTTTTTTGTTTACTTACGCTCACACTCCCGCCCACTGAAGAGTATGGTCTTATAATACAATAGAACAGATGCTACACTACCGTCACATGAACAAATATTGTCAAAAGGATGATACACAGTTAACAGATACTACGCTACCCTATTCCTTAAAAAGAAGTTAATACATGGGAGGATGGTCTCATAAACAGCAACGAATATTATATTACCTCCTCATAAAAAGGAGTTAATATCTTGGGAGGTGATCTTATGACCAGAAATCACATTAGACACACTACAAACTGAATTGAGCGTTGGAATAGTGTCTCTTAGTACAACTAATTAAGGTAATAGTGTAGTTTCGACTTCAGACAGACAAATAAGGCTTATAAAGAATAAGTCCCCAAAAAGTTGAAAAAGAAAAGACCAGGAGAAATCAGACCGAGACTAATGCTAAAAACAGCGAAAATCTTAAGAAAAGCGAATACGGAAAATAATCCACATAAAAACGTCAAAGGACCATATAAATGGCGCACCATAAGTAAAACAAACATATAGAAAGGAATAGCACGCGAAACCTAGAAAACTGAAACAGCAAGATTAAAAATTTGGTGGTGTCAGCACCACACCAAATAATTGAGAATAAAAATACCACTGAGGAAAAGCACTAATCAGACCACCAGTGGAAGAGTGCGAAGAACGCTGGGATCTTGGGGAAGCTTATTGTCAACTAAATTCCAGTGAAGCCTAATGGAAAAGTAATGTCAAACGGCTGTTGTGATAACGCAAAGTAATTTGCAAACTTATCCAAAGAGGTGAAGAGCATATTCTACTGCTCTTCACCTCGTTCGATAAGTTTTGGGTATGGATATACCCTTTGTAACTTGAACTCTTGGGAACACAATCGGTTGTAATCGCTGTGTAATCTGTAATGATGACTCGTATGAAAATTCCTCACTAAAGACAAATAATAATAATAATAATAATATATATATATATATATATATATATATATATAATCATGAGAAACAGTTTAACTCCAAGGGAATCAAGTATAACATCACCATACCCCAGAAATCAGTTCTGCTTAACACAGAAAACATCCTACGTCAGGTGGTTTCTATCTAATTTACTCCTTGACTATGCTCACTAGCTTTGGTGTAAAAGTCCGAACTTGAGTGAAAAAAAAAAACAAAAAAAAAAAACGGGTGTAAAACATCACAACACTGTGAAGCTAACAGAACATAATAATAATAATAATAATAATAATAATAATAATAATAATAATAATAATAATAATAATTTTTATTTTACTGCTAATAAAGAGCCCTAGATAAGATGCAAAACTTCTATCGTCGGAAAATTATTTTACCCGTTCTTCATGTTTGGGTGTCTTTAAAGCATGGTGTCATAAGTTGCTCACGTTTTTATGAATTTTTTTGTATTGTTATTGTATTCTGCTAGGTGTTTGAAGCTGCACCGGTTGGACAGGTAAATAAGTCAGTCTTGAATCTATGCTCCTCTCTATTACATTTACAGAAGGTTGGGTTAATTTTGTTGCCGCATCTGGTTATATCAACTTCTGATCGCTACATCCATATTCCATGTTTTCTCGTGGAGATAGGATGCTTCCAAACATGAAGAGAGGTAAGGGGCTGGAGAAGAGAGTCTCCTGTCGGTAGGAGTGAGCCCTTCTCTAGCCGTTTAGTGCACGGCTAGATATTGTGATATTTACGTCGCACTTGAAGAATATCCGTCTTGGGATGGGTGTTCTTCAGCTGCCTAATAAATTTAAGTACTATCATGAGATTTTTTTTGATACTATACTTTGGAAAAGTTATATTTGATATTGGTAAATGATTTTGTTACGAATTGCATCAACAGATAGAGGCACAAACACACACACACACACAGAAACAATATTTCAGATATCTGGAATTAACAGCGCATGTATGTCTTCGTGTGTCCATAATTTAATATTTGATTTTCTAAAAAGTAGAAAACGAATAAAGAAAAAAAAATCGAAACAATCTACATCAAATCGGTTTAATAAGATTAAAGAAAAAGGAGAACGTTTTATGTTTTTTCTGTGTTAGTAACGGCACAATGTGTCGGCTGTTTTCCAATTCGACTTTCAAATCTGATTTTTCTCTTTATCAAATTTATGATTGATTTTGTCCGAGTTTTAATCTCTTTTGAAACATATTACACTGACGGCGCGTTGGTCGCTTCACCTGCATCCACCGAATAATCAAATTGAAAAACCTCCAGAGAGTTGTAGACTCAAATCAATTGAGAGGTTAACTTCATATTGGGTTTTAATAATCTTCACCTTGCTATCGTCTTCATAATGGTCTTTGGCGAGCCATATACGTTGAGTACACGCAATGTAAATTCATCAACGTTTGTTTCACTATAGCGTGCGTTCTATATGCATATTTCATTATCGAAAATTATTTGCGACATTATAGAAGCACACATACGCGTATATACAAGATCAATTGTTAATTTTTTTTTTGTTAACGATTCTGTGGTATTTAATTGTTACGCTTGCCTGATATTTACGGGAGTTACCTGTCCTTTGGTTTTATTTACGTCGCCCCTTTTATTTGGAAAGTATTTTTTGGTTAATATTGTTGTCACATCTCAAATAACTAAAAGTACTGCACTAGTCTTATTCTTCATATTGTGTTAATTATTTCCAGTCACGCAGATTAAATAATTGCATTTTTTATAATATTATTCATAGAAGTAATATCCTCTACGAGAAAAGGTCGTTACCTCCCGGTGCACTGCGATGTGGCAATCGATTTTTGTGAAAAAAGAGCGATTTCACCGATTTCGATGACAATAAAGATATGGGAATGTGCGCAAAATAGCTACAGAATAATCTTAAGTGTGAAATTGATTAATCGCAACAAACTAGATGTAATGTGACATGCAATGTTTAGACACAATGTATATGTGAAAGTAAAATAGAAATGAAATATAATTATAGCAATATCTTTGTCAAATAAAACTAGAGATTCAATTGACGTATGACATAAATAAAATGCTTAAACATCAATTTGTGCACATAAAGTATTTCTGAAATAAGATTAAAAAGAACATAACATTTTAATCGGAATTTTTATAAAACATAATTTAGGATTTTCGCTTTCGAATGACACATGACATATAATAATTGCTTATATATATACATATACACACGCATACATATATATATATACACACATACATACACACACATACATACATATATATACACATACATACATATATATATACACACGTACATACACACACACACATATATATATACATATATATATATTATGGCTATGTAAAGACCAAATTTAAACCTGTTCGAAAACACTTTATTTTAGATTGTGAAATTAAAAAATAAAAATGAATACGTCAGCTGACCGGTTTCGAAGTTCGCTCAACAGAGCTAAAATCGAGCTTAATTACGTTTTAAAAAGAAAAGGGGGGGGGACAATGAATCGGAGATGAAAAAGCAGGAGAAAAAAAAAGGAGGGAAACGAATTATTAAATAGAAACTAGGTTAAGCCCTAAGAGATCCTCTTTTTGTTTGCAAAGAGAAGGTCTCAGAGTCTTAATGTATATGGTTTCTAGAATTTTGAGATGGTAAAGCGAGCGCGACTTGCTAAGGATGGAAAAAAGTCAGCACTAAAATTCTAAGCGCAAATGCGATTATTTATAAAACTGATAAAAACTGATAAAAACATTTGCTAATATTTTTCCTCTGAGGAGATGAATAAGCATTGAAAACTCATGGGTTAAGGAAATAGACTTATTCAACTGTATTCATTTTTTTTTTCATGCAATAAAAATTCTAAATTTGAAGGTTAACTTTTTCAAATCATAAAATTTAAATACATAAATTTTGTTTCATTTGCTCTCTGTTGTATATTGAGCAATTTTATTTGGCTGGACTCCTCTTATATAAAATGCTACATCTAATAATATTTTGTAAAACCGAAAGTCACCTGATTTGCATATCAGTGGATATATTTTACTTGATTATTCTGAAGTGTAAATTATTTAATTTTTGCTTCCTACGCTGTGAAAAGGAGAGGAATATTATCTCCCTTATTCTTGTTTTTGCGTCGTCCCAACTTTTTGGCGGGACGGATTTTTAATTATTTATTATTATTAGTCTTAAGACATTTAAATATTTTTTACGGGGTACAAAATTTTATTATGGCTATGTAAAGACCAAATTAAAACCTGGTCGAAAGCATTCTTTATTTTAGATTTGGAAATTAAAGAATAAAAATGAATACGTCAGCATTTTCTATTTAAATATTAAAAAAATGTTTTTACGCGCATAAAATTTTATCCACGGACACGGGTTTCTGCCTTACACCCGTCATCAGCACGCGGCAACTATCAACGACCTTCAACACACATAAACTTACATATATATATATATATATAATCGGAAAAAAGAAGAATCCAGTCGTGTTCAATCAGACGTGCTTGCATAATGACTTGTTGCCAATATATATATATATATATATATATATATATATATATATATATATATTCACACATACACACATATATACAGTGTGTATATATAAATAAGGATATAAATAAATATGTCTATATATGTATGTGTTTAATATTGGGGATTATATTTCAGAGAATATTTTGAAGTATTATCTGTTTTTTTACTGCTGGTATTGTTTTCGCGAGTGATATTACTAAATAAAGTTTCTTAATTAAGTTATAAATAGAACAGCGTCCTATAGCCATTCCAGTGGTTCCCTGTTGGACTAGTACTCAGCCATTGGCTGAAACTGGCGAGTGCATCTGATAAGCGCACACGTGCACCATGCTGCTTCAATTGGTTTGCATTGAAGTTTATATTTACAAACACACACAAAAAAAACAGAGCACATTCTTCTTAACCAGAATAGAAATAAGTCTTATGTTTATATGGAACTTGACACATAAGAATATAAATATACGTTATATGTTAAGGGGAACTTTTCTAAAAATGCTGACAAGTTTAGTTATATTAGAACTAACGTGGTAAGAAAAAATACACCGAGTGAACTACAGGTGTTAATCACTGGAGTGGAAAGATGAATGCGATATGAAAGTAAAATCTTTCAACTTATGTCTATTTGCGCATTATATATTTTTATCATCTTTCTTTGATAATTTAAAAGAAGGGGTTACATATTAAACATTGACGAATACAAAGATATTTAAAAAAATAAAAGTGAAAAGAAGAAACATGATAGTAAACCTTCTAAACTACGAAATTTAAAAAAAACAACAACAACAAAAACGATTAAAACGAGGATAACAAAGCAGGAAATAAAAACGTAAAACGCCTCATAAAAAAACAGATTTACATTCTTCCTTCATCAGAAAATATGTTTACAAATAAAAACACGTTGCTCTTTTTAGTAGAGAGACATGAAACGTGCCTTCCATACGGTCATTGCTACATTCACGAAGGGATTGGAGGAGAAAATTGACATTGTATGCATCAGACTGCTAGGATCTGCTCTTAACATCTTCTAGAGACAGTACCTCATGAGAAAGCAACTCTATGGACACCTTCTTCAGATTTCAGCCTTGATCGAAGAGATGGGGACAAATTTTGTTGGACACTCGCGGTTGAAATCATTAACGATGTTTTTTGCTGGATGCCAAAAAAGGAATGCCGTTCAGTATGGATTCTGCTGAGAAACGACATCAAACAGCTAGCAAAAAAATCATAATGCACAGGTGAGATGGCTGATGGAGGATAAAGCAAGAGTGTGACAGCGTGAGGAAAATTCGTGGCAATTCCACAACTAGATGATGATGATGATGATGATATTTGTAAGAAAGCTTTTACTTACCCTTTTAATATCTAGTTTCAAGTTTCTATTGATGGTAATATTTGTCTTGTTGATTCTTTTCAATGCGACAACAGATCCCTAAAAAGAATGAAAAATAATGAATACTTTAAAATAAACGTATAAACAGTGCAAATTAATATAATATAAAGACATTGTTCAAAAGTTTTAATCATAATCCAGGGAAAAAAATACTTTGTCGAAGATGGCTGCCAATAAAGTTAAACATAAAAACGAAATGTGTTAGAGATCAAATTATGAAAGCTTATATTTCCAAATTTATTTTTAGATAAGGATTTGTTATTCGAAATATTTGGAATATTTGGATTAGTTTTCTCATCTTGAATCTCATTTTGAATACATTTCGACCGATGTTTTCCCCGACTTTATGAGGTGTATCTTGTCGAACACGGGAATGTTTTTGTCGAATCTGGAATCTGGACCAAATTTCAGACGAAACCTTTTATTTACTTCACAGGGGCTAGCATAGTTTCGTTCCGTCAGCCATGACTGGATAAAAGTCCTATGTAACTTGCAATTATATTTTTCGGTCGCCCACGCTGAGAATACCACATTTACAATTGATTTTACAAGTACTCTAATCACTACGTCACGGGTGAAAATTTAACGAGGATACTAGCTTGGATAGGATATCTTTAGAAATGTATCCAGAACCATGCAAATAATTAAAAAGGTTATAAGTAGTGGTTGAAAAAAAAATAATCAGAAAAATGTTATGAGGAAATTAGAATAAGTAAAAGGTTCTTGTGTATTAACCCCCACAGAAAAAAAAGTATATATATATATATATATATATATATATATATATATATATATATATATATATATATATATATATATATATACACGGTCCAATTGTTTTATATTTTTGTTTTCTAATTCATGCAGATTTCAGATCCGATTTGTTGCAAAATGTTTTACACAAATTTCTGGAGTGGAATATTTTGCAACATTTTCACCAACGAAAAATTTAACGACAATTAGAATTTTATTACAACTTGCCGATCAATACTATTTAAAAATACATCAAATGGATGTAAAAAATGCTTTTTAAATGTTCAGATTGACTGTGAAATCTATATTTACCCTCCACAGAGATTAAAAATGAAAAATAAAAATTGGGTGTGGAAATTAAATAAATCGTTATATTGACTAAAACAAAATGTAAACAATTGGAATTTAACATTCCATAATTATTTGTTTATTTTTATTTTTATTTATTTATTTTCTTTTTCTTTTCTTTTCTCAAGTCAAACCGAAGGGATTTTCCATTATATCAAAAAAAGGGTGCGTGTAAACTGTTTTGGGGGATATGAGATCAGTGGACTCGCCAATTATTTTTATAACCACCAGCTGTGCTAAATAACCAATAACCTTCCAAATTAGTATAAAAGTTGTCGAATTTTGGATTCAATCAGTTTGCCGCTAAATACGTCACGGACCGCATTTGATTCTTAGCCGCCATCTTGTTTACTGCCAATTACAGTCAGTATCTGATCTGAACTACGCCGCCATCTTTGTTCAACATAATGTTACAACATTTAACAGAACCCCCCCCCCAATATTTATATACAATTGTTTGATATTTTTGTTTTCATCAGTTCTAATTCATGCAGATTTCATATTTATTATTGCAGGTCCGATTCTCTATGGAATATTATACTTTACCTAACACATAATAGTGATCTTAAAAGTTAAAAAATGGCTATGCTCGAAATCTAAATTTGATTTCAAGTCAGCTAGACTCCAAATCAAGACATTTAGCACTTCAGCCGCGTTTCCTACCCATGTAGCTATCAAGGGGTAAGAAATACAATTAATCTTAAACGACGTAAAGAAATGAATTGAATCTGAGCATGCGCAGAAGGAATTAAAAATATATCAACAAGTTTGCATTTCAACTTTCCGATAGAAATCTGTATGCATTATTCATGTATCCACACAAAGATTTTACTTGTTATAAACCAACGTTCGTGTTTGATTACTATTACTGTTAATTCCTGTGTTATGAGACCAGTTCTTTAAGTGTTTATCGGTTAAATAATTGCACACAGACAAACATGCACATGCATTAACACGTTTTTACTTTCCCTTATTCTTACATTTAGTTTTGCCTTTACTTGACTATTTGCTCATTTTTTATTTTTTATTATTTTTTTTTTTACTCATGTTCACCCCTTACAAAGCATATCGCCACTTGGACATAAGGGGCTACTATTTGGGACCACGCCTAAAAAGACGTCACATCACGTTTTTAAGAATGATTAACAAGATATTTGTTTATGTTACATTTAAACGTCTGAATATAAGTACAGCAAGGGAAGCAGGTAGCAGGAAAGGAATCCCAAAGCCTAGCTCTTCAAGGGAAGAATAGAAGGCTTTCTGGCATACAGGGACAAAAACAGTGAAGCGGTGAGGTCTTATTGCTAAGCGGGATTGTCGGGGATATGTACGTCGAGGGGGTACAAGGGAAACAAGTTCATCAGAACACAATCAATTAAAATATTTGTAAAACAGGCACAGTGATGTAACAGTGCGGTGATGAGACAGGGGCTGGAGCTTAGTTGATAAAGTGGGACCGATTAGATTTACGACTTTTTTTGGACTTTATCTAAGAGGGAGAGACTAGTGGTAGATGCACCAGCCCAGATGTAGCAACAATACTCCATGCATGGGCGAATAGTGGGCTTGTAAAGGTACAGGATACTGTCAGGCGTGAGTAGTTTTCTAGCTCGATAGCGGACACCCACCTTCTGTGCAGCAGCCTTTGCAATGTCCTCTATGTATTTGTTTCAGTTCATATTGCCTGCAAATGTTAGGCCGAAGAGGTTGAAGATAGAATTCTCAGGTAGGGTGCTATTTGTCATGGATATAGGGCGTTGGAGAGGCGTTTCGTAATTGTTAAATGAGAGTAGCTTTGTTTTACTAGCATTAAATGTTACCATCCATTTGCGGTCTCATTCCACTATAGTCTAGAGGTCATTTTCTAACAATTCTGCCATTGTCTTGTATTTATGTATGTTCTTCCCTCATGCATATTATAGGGCGTTTTATCATCAGCAAATATACCCATCTCGGACACAATATTATCAGGGACGTTGTTTATGAATATCAGGAATAATAATGGTCCAAGGATCGCCCCTGAGGGACTCCGGCATTAATATCCTGCCGCATTAATGTTATGCTTTTCACATTTATCTCGTTTTCTTTTCTTTTTTTTTGTTTTTTGTAAATTCCGCATCAATTCGAAAGGAGAAACACGATTTTCCCTCTCTAAATGTCAATAGATATCAAGGCCACAACTTCCTCAACTTCTGATTGTATTTTCCACAACTGGAATTTTACTCTGAACGATTTTCTGCCGCTTCATCCAAAGGGTAATTGAACTGCATCAATTTCATTGCATTCATTGGGGTTTACCGTTTTCTCTTAATCCGTTTTTTGTCAACTTTCTAACATGTTCTTCGAAGCGAGTGGGTCGCAAATGGGATTCTCACTCCAATTGATTAATAGTAACGCAATACTTATTTATGTCTTGTTCTGCTCATTTGTTCCGTATTTTTTTATTCGCATTATAGCTTTATTCCTTTCTACATTCCTGATTCCTAATTTCTTTCACTCTTTCTTCCTTCTTGACTGCTTTCTTGATTTTTTCCTCAGTAAATATTCATTTTCATTGTAGATTTTCTTCTTCACCATTTTTTTCACCGTTTTTTCTTTTTTTTTTTTAGTTTTCTATCTTTTGATTTCATTGATTCCATCTCCGTTTTCTTTTATTATTTGCTTTTTAACATATATCCAGTATTATTTCTATCTTCTTTCTCACCTTTGTTTTTGTATGCTTTCTTTTCTTGTTGAACAATTGGTGAATAACAACAACCACAATAATAATAATAATAATAATAATAATAATAATAATAATAATAATAATAATAATTTATTCATATTATTGTTATTATCATTCACCAACTATTCACTAACACATAATATAGAAAAAACAGTAAAATATGATAATGATGATCAGGATACTACTACTACTAGTACTACTAATAATACTTTCGAATTGCGAAAAACATAATCAGATAACGCTGACCAAGTAATTACAAAATACATTACACGAATTAAAAGAAACATAAAATACCCCAAATAACAAACTTGTAAAATCTCTCAGGGTCAAGGAAGATTGAAGAACTGAATTATTTCTTTTGTCTACTGCGCTCTATCAATCACTTCAGATTATTGTCAGGTTTTATTTCCTTATTTATTGAATAATAATAATTCTGATTTCGTTTATCAACGTCTCTCTGGAAAGGGATGGGATTCATTTCCAGAGGATTTCTCTCAATCCCGGCTCCAAACCAAGAGCTTCAAAGATCACAGGTTTTCCTAAGGATGTTGGTTGTACCTACAATAGCAGAAGTCTGAAGGCCGACTACAACATCGGAAATTCGTATTTTTTTTTCAATTGCTCTCCAAACGACTTGATACTACTCCTAGCATACCAACTATGACCGGGATTATTTGTGTTTTAACCTGGTGTATACTCCTTATCTCCAAGGCCA
The DNA here is from genome assembly GCF_053919585.1 of Euprymna scolopes. Taxonomy (NCBI): domain Eukaryota; kingdom Metazoa; phylum Mollusca; class Cephalopoda; order Sepiida; family Sepiolidae; genus Euprymna; species Euprymna scolopes. The sequence continues at coordinate 90,982,142 of NC_136504.1, forward strand.
ATGGAGCATAATTGCTCCCTTCTCGTTCTCCTTCTTTCTCACATTCCTGCCCCAGGGAACTGAAAAGTCTACAATCTGCCAGTTTTTTTTAGTCCTTGTCGATGACGACCAAATCCGGACGATTATGTTCTAATTGCTTGGTCGTTATGACACTTTCGTCCCACCATACTCCTGCATGTGCATCCTCACTTGTTCTCACTTCATCAGACACTACCTCAAACCACTTTCCAGCACACTTCACCCCAACCTTCTTACAGACCTCCCAATATATCCGGAGTCACATGCGATCGTGTCTTTTGCGGTACTCTCTCTCTCTCTCTCTCTCTCTCTCTCTCTGGGCTGATGATGATGATAATAATAATAATAACACTAATAATAATACAGTAAAGTATCAAGGAGAATTAAATGGAACAATTGGGTTAATGCGAAGAGTACTGAGATCTTGCGAAAGCTTATTGCTATCCAAATTCCGTTGCCAGCGAGATGTCAATGGCAATCGGCTATTGCGATAACGAAAATACATGTGAAAAGATCATCGAAAGATATGAAGAGTAATCTCAGGAGACTTGTCACTTATACACGTCTGAACTTGCTGTCTTACCTTGCGTGAATAATAATTTATAATGATTCATATTAAAATAAGCGAGAAATAAATGTTTGACAGATATTGCGATAACGCAAAATGATTTGCAACGATTATCAAGAAAATATGAGAGTGTCGGAAATTTGAAGAGGCTTATCACTCAAACTTTCGGAAAAGAATGGCTTATTGTTTGTGAGCAATATCTAATAATAGCTTCTATAAAATCTCTTGATGAGTAAATAATAATCTATATATTAATACGATAGCGTGTGTGTTCTTTTGTGTGTAACGCTTACATCCGGGGGTTTTAATTGTTATGTTCTTCTATTTCTTGTCATAAATAATTTTACCAAGTATTCCTCATAAGTCTTGGTTTCGGTTTCGACTATAACTGATGGCACTAAAATCGTCTACTTTTTTATTAATAATTTTATCAAAAATTCCTCATAAGTTTTGGCTTCGGTTTCGACTATAGCTGAAGAAACTCAAGTTACACATATATACACATATTTTTTCATAAGTGTTTATTTTGGTTTCGATTCAAGCTAATGCACCCAAATCATATGGATATATATATATTTTTGAAATCGCAACTTTATAACATATACAAATCGATAGAGCATTAACTCTATAATAATATATACGAAATCTGCAAGAATTAAACTATCATATTTAAGCGTACTTTACGACCAGGCTTTCGTGCTTGATTAGTTATCTCGTGCCAGCTTAGTTTTTGCAGTTAAAAAAAGTTACTATAATATCACAGCGTCTCCATTTACACTAAACATCTACATATTACATATGAATGAGTCTGCGCAAGCTTTTTTTTAGTCTCACACAAAAATACGCGTTCACATCTCAGGCCATATTTCTTGTCATATACATACGTACACACAAACATACGCGCGCACGTCCATATATTCACGTTCGCGTAACGTACACACATGTACTCTTATACGCGCACACGTACGCATACATGGGCAACGTCACTTCCCCTTTCAAAGGAAATTCACACATGCGCAAAAGACCACCGGAAACAACTATAAAAGCAAGTGCAATAAGCAGCTTTTTTTTCGACTTACCTTCCGAGCTGAGAGGTTCGACGAACCAGCCGCCTCCCTTTCGGAAGGCGCGTGCCCGCGCACGTCACGTCCCCAGCTACTGTATGTGGGGCAAGAACTAACAGACAGTATGTACACCTTATAAGCTTTCTCTCTACATGAACTGGATTGACATTCTCATTCTTTCTCTCTCTATATATACAACTTGTGCCTGAGAATACCTTCGCGTGGCTGACTGCTAACATGGCGCACAGCTTTACTGATGTCAACCCTATATCTTTTTCTTTGTCTACACGCTGGTCTGTCATTCCCATTTCCACTACATTGCTCACTCCTTTTTCCACGCGCGAACAAACGATAGTGACCCGAACATGACATGAACACACATTTCCTTTTCCTTCTATACTACAAGTCCCGCAACAAACGACAGTGACACCCGCGCGGACATGAACACGTGTTATACCTAAAACATTCATTCTTTCAACATGAAATAAACGACACGTTTATTTTATCCAGCAATTGAGTCTTTGTTTCCTTCATTCCATTCGTTTCATTATTTTCTTTTGTAACGGGATTAGGATATATATATATATATATATATATATATATATATATATATATATATATATATATATCCTAGTCCTCTACAAGCCCCCTGTAGAATTTCCCCAGGTTCTGCTAGTGATTATGATGATGATAATAATAATAATAATAATAATAATAATAATAACGATACTTTTAGAAACACTAGTAAAAAGTTCACAAAAAGAGAAAACAAAAGGGAAATAGAATTATAAACACCCAAATATAAATATAAAGACAATTAAACTACCAGAAGCCCCATAATCTGACATCGTTTAACAAGGAGTTAAACGATAGTAAGTTGTCGTTAAGCATCAAGGAAGATGAGCCGGGAGTATACAATCTGCACGGAGAATACGGGAAACTGATCTGTGAGGACTTATTACTACTAAAACAACGTGATTTTAATGAGTATTGAGAGAAACGCAGAGTACTAAAATCTCGCGAAACCTGTCACTCAGATTCAAGGAAACACTACTAGCTTTTACCAATAAACAATTACTGATAAGACGTCCTAGTAGTAAATAAAAAGAACTCATATATTTCCCATAATTCCCTTCGTTATTTGATGTTTGTTTTTGTTCTCTATCTATTTTTATTAATATTTACGTCTTAAAAATATACAAAGGAGTCACAACTCGAGGTCACTCAAGGTCAAGGGTTTATGTGAATTTTGTAGGCATGCGGGCAATAGAGTGGTAACCATTAGTAAATTTGGTATTATTTGATTATTCAAAAGTTCAACAATGTCGTAGTCAGCTAGAAAGCAGTCCAGAAGACAAGTTTCACAAGCAGCCAGTTCCAGGAAAGAAGCTTTGCTAATATAATCTACGTTTAGGTTGAGGCACTTAGAAAGAGTGGGGGAAATTATTAATAGTGGCTTTAATTGGCCGAGAGTTGTTTTTGTGAAAATTTAGCGCCATAGATTGGAGCTCGGACGAGCACTTTATCTTTCTAATTCCCTTTCTAAAATGCTCTTCGAACAAATATATATCAGCCCTTTTCTGTATTTTTTCATTTTTATCTTATTTCACTAGTTAATGGATGTTCTTATTTTTCTTTTCTTTCCTTCGTATCTACGTACTTTCTTTTGTTTCTTGTTTTCTTTCTAAAGTATTTTCCGAGCCGAATCGGTTCTAAATAGGCTTTTCATGCAAATTGATTAGCATCGATATAAATCATGTTTACTTTTTTCCATTTCTTTATTTACTTCAACGCTTTTATTGTATTTTTTATTGCTTCCCAATGTGAATTTGTTTATTTACTTATTTTGTTATTTAACTTTTTTTGTTTTGGCCATTTATTCTTTCACGTATTTCCTCAACTCTGCCAAAATACGATCGGGAAAGTTGTATGTGATTCGATTATTAAGCAGCATCTCTTTCCGCTTCTTTATATTCCATGACTCGATTTATTTTTCGATTGTTTCTAACCGGTTATTAGTTCAGTTTCTTACAAATACTCACTGCTTAATCGTGGTCTGTCTTATTCTGTCCCGGTTTTTCTCCATTCTCTATTTCTATTCCCAGATTCTACTTTTTCATTCTTGATGTTCTTCCCTTTCAATTCTTTTTCATATCCGTCTTATTCTTATATTGTTTTCACTATTATTTTAGTCTTTTATATTCGTTCACCTTTATTTTATTTCTTCTTCTATCCTTATCGCCCTTCTTCTTGTAGTCGTCCTCGTCCTTTTCTTTCTTCTTTTATTCTACTTATACTCGTCCTTTTCTTTCTTCTTTTATTCTTCTTATACTCGTCCTTTTCTTTCTTCTTTTATTCTTCTTATACTCGTCCTTTTCTTTCTTCTTTTATTCTACTTATACTCGTCCTTTTCTTTCTTCTTTTATTCTTCTTATACTCGTCCTTTTCTTTCTTCTTTTATTCTACTTATACTCGTCCTTTTCTTTCTTCTTTTATTCTTCTTATACTCGTCCTTTTCTTTCTTCTTTTATTCTTCTTATACTCGTCCTTTTCTTTCTTCTTTTATTCTTCTTATACTCGTCCTTTTCTTTCTTCTTTTATTCTTCTTATACTCGTCCTTTTCTTTCTTCTTTTATTCTACTTATACTCGTCCTTTTCTTTCTTCTTTTATTCTTCTTATACTCGTCCTTTTCTTTCTTCTTTTATTCTACTTATACTCGTCCTTTTCTTTCTTCTTTTATTCTTCTTATACTCGTCCTTTTCTTTCTTCTTTTATTCTTCTTATACTCGTCTTTTTCTTTCTTCTTTTATTCTTCTTATACTCGTCCTTTTCTTTCTTCTTTTATTCTTCTTATACTCGTCTTTTTCTTTCTTCTTTTATTCTTCTTATACTCGTCCTTTTCTTTCTTCTTTTATTCTACTTATACTCGTCCTTTTCTTTCTTCTTTTATTCTTCTTATACTCGTCCTTTTCTTTCTTCTTTTATTCTACTTATACTCGTCCTTTTCTTTCTTCTTTTATTCTACTTATACTCGTCCTTTTCTTTCTTCTTTTATTCTACTTATACTCGTCCTTTTCTTTCTTCTTTTATTCTTCTTATACTCGTCCTTTTCTTTCTTCTTTTATTCTACTTATACTCGTCCTTTTCTTTCTTCTTTTATTCTTCTTATACTCGTCCTTTTCTTTCTTCTTTTATTCTTCTTATACTCGTCTTTTTCTTTCTTCTTTTATTCTTCTTATACTCGTCCTTTTCTTTCTTCTTTTATTCTTCTTATACTCGGCTTTTTCTTTCTTCTTTTATTCTTCTTATACTCGTCCTTTTCTTTCTTCTTTTATTCTTCTTATACTCGTCTTTTTCTTTCTTCTTTTATTCTTCTTATACTCGTCCTTTTCTTTCTTCTTTTATTCTTCTTATACTCGTCTTTTTCTTTCTTCTTTTATTCTTCTTATACTCGTCCTTTTCTTTCTTCTTTTATTCTACTTATACTCGTCCTTTTCTTTCTTCTTTTATTCTTCTTATACTCGTCCTTTTCTTTCTTCTTTTATTCTTCTTATACTCGTCTTTTTCTTTCTTCTTTTATTCTACTTATACTCGTCCTTTTCTTTCTTCTTTTATTCTTCTTATACTCGTCCTTTTCTTTCTTCTTTTATTCTTCTTATACTCGTCTTTTTCTTTCTTCTTTTATTCTTCTTATACTCGTCCTTTTCTTTCTTCTTTTATTCTTCTTATACTCGTCCTTTTCTTTCTTCTTTTATTCTACTTATACTCGTCCTTTTCTTTCTTCTTTTATTCTTCTTATACTCGTCCTTTTCTTTCTTCTTTTATTCTTCTTATACTCGTCTTTTTCTTTCTTCTTTTATTCTTCTTATACTCGTCCTTTTCTTTCTTCTTTTATTCTTCTTATACTCGTCCTTTTCTTTCTTCTTTTATTCTTCTTATACTCGTCCTTTTCTTTCTTCTTTTATTCTTCTTATACTCGTCCTTTTCTTTCTTCTTTTATTCTTCTTATACTCGTCCTTTTCTTTCTTCTTTTATTCTACTTATACTCGTCCTTTTCTTTCTTCTTTTATTCTTCTTATACTCGTCCTTTTCTTTCTTCTTTTATTCTTCTTATACTCGTCCTTTTCTTTCTTCTTTTATTCTACTTATACTCGTCCTTTTCTTTCTTCTTTTATTCTTCTTATACTCGTCCTTTTCTTTCTTCTTTTATTCTTCTTATACTCGTCTTTTTCTTTCTTCTTTTATTCTTCTTATACTCGTCCTTTTCTTTCTTCTTTTATTCTTCTTATACTCGTCCTTTTCTTTCTTCTTTTATTCTTCTTATACTCGTCCTTTTCTTTCTTCTTTTATTCTACTTATACTCGTCCTTTTCTTTCTTCTTTTATTCTTCTTATACTCGTCCTTTTCTTTCTTCTTTTATTCTTCTTATACTCGTCCTTTTCTTTCTTCTTTTATTCTTCTTATACTCGTCCTTTTCTTTCTTCTTTTATTCTTCTTATACTCGTCCTTTTCTTTCTTCTTTTATTCTTCTTATACTCGTCCTTTTCTTTCTTCTTTTATTCTACTTATACTCGTCCTTTTCTTTCTTCTTTTATTCTTCTTATACTCGTCCTTTTCTTTCTTCTTTTATTCTTCTTATACTCGTCCTTTTCTTTCTTCTTTTATTCTTCTTATACTCGTCCTTTTCTTTCTTCTTTTATTCTTCTTATACTCGTCCTTTTCTTTCTTCTTTTATTCTACTTATACTCGTCCTTTTCTTTCTTCTTTTATTCTTCTTATACTCGTCCTTTTCTTTCTTCTTTTATTCTACTTATACTCGTCCTTTTCTTTCTTCTTTTATTCTTCTTATACTCGTCCTTTTCTTTCTTCTTTTATTCTTCTTATACTCGTCCTTTTCTTTCTTCTTTTATTCTTCTTATACTCGTCCTTTTCTTTCTTCTTTTATTCTTCTTATACTCGTCCTTTTCTTTCTTCTTTTATTCTTCTTATACTCGTCCTTTTCTTTCTTCTTTTATTCTTCTTATACTCGTCCTTTTCTTTCTTCTTTTATTCTTCTTATACTCGTCTTTTTCTTTCTTCTTTTATTCTTCTTATACTCGTCCTTTTCTTTCTTCTTTTATTCTTCTTATACTCGTCCTTTTCTTTCTTCTTTTATTCTTCTTATACTCGTCCTTTTCTTTCTTCTTTTATTCTTCTTATACTCGTCCTTTTCTTTCTTCTTTTATTCTTCTTATACTCGTCCTTTTCTTTCTTCTTTTATTCTTCTTATACTCGTCCTTTTCTTTCTTCTTTTATTCTACTTATACTCGTCCTTTTCTTTCTTCTTTTATTCTTCTTATACTCGTCCTTTTCTTTCTTCTTTTATTCTTCTTATACTCGTCCTTTTCTTTCTTCTTTTATTCTACTTATACTCGTCCTTTTCTTTCTTCTTTTATTCTTCTTATACTCGTCCTTTTCTTTCTTCTTTTATTCTTCTTATACTCGTCTTTTTCTTTCTTCTTTTATTCTTCTTATACTCGTCCTTTTCTTTCTTCTTTTATTCTTCTTATACTCGTCCTTTTCTTTCTTCTTTTATTCTTCTTATACTCGTCCTTTTCTTTCTTCTTTTATTCTACTTATACTCGTCCTTTTCTTTCTTCTTTTATTCTTCTTATACTCGTCCTTTTCTTTCTTCTTTTATTCTTCTTATACTCGTCCTTTTCTTTCTTCTTTTATTCTTCTTATACTCGTCCTTTTCTTTCTTCTTTTATTCTTCTTATACTCGTCCTTTTCTTTCTTCTTTTATTCTTCTTATACTCGTCCTTTTCTTTCTTCTTTTATTCTTCTTATACTCGTCCTTTTCTTTCTTCTTTTATTCTTCTTATACTCGTCCTTTTCTTTCTTCTTTTATTCTTCTTATACTCGTCCTTTTCTTGCTAGGCTTCTAATCTCCCAATTATTTCTAATTTATTTTTTATCAATTCTTTTTCTTTATCGTATCTTTTCTCTTTTCATTCTTATTATATGTTTGATCCCCCGACAAAAGGAGGGAGGATAAATAAATTCACCTTGTCCGCACTTTTCTCAATAACGACAACTTGGAATTTTTTAAAATTTACCAAAACATTAAACATATTAAACATGTTGTGTTCGTGTTATGAAGAGATTCATATATATAAAATGTTCATACTTAGAAGTGTAGAAGCTCTTTGAGAGTCGAGACATTGTGTATGTAAAGACATTTTAAAACACATGATATACAAGACATATAATGACAATTTTCACTTTACCTTTTGGTAGAATTACAACACAAAGACGACGTTTATAAAAACACATGATGGGTTTACTTCTTTTCCCGACCGGTCATGGTTTTCATAGTCAAGAATTCAAGTTTCACATTCTAAGTTTCAAAGGTGACCGTCTCGCTTCTAGACGTTCGAATCCCATGTCTGGACTGTCGTCTGTCGTCCTCAGACTCTCTCTCCGACTCTCCCTCAGTTTTTCTCTCCTTAACTCTAAAGTTTCTAACTATATCAAGTACTTCCCATTTTCCATGACGTCATACACATGTTAAAACATGTGTCTTCTTTCACGTGTTCTGGAAATGCGTGTCCAAAACTTTTTCCTTTGTTTACAAAAGGAATTTTTACCTATATTCCCAGTAACCTATATTTCCAATATGTTAAAAACATGTTTATTAAATTATCTTATAGTTGCATTCTTCAATTGAATTTTCATAACAGAATTGACAATGCACATTCTTTTCTTAAAACTATTTTATCTCTAAGCTAAACAATGGTTTGTTTTTTTACATTCCATTTGCTAATTCTCTCTCGTACTCTATTTCTAAACCTAAACTACGAGGTTCGAATTTCGTCTATTCTATTTCATTTTAACTAAATCTCTCTATTTTTATACTTATATGAAAAGGGGACAGCCCTTATCATGTAACAGGAGCAGCGAACCCAATGCAAAATAAAGAACAAGCGAACGATATAAAACCTTCTTAAAAAATTCAGAAAAACAAAAATAAAAAACAGCGAACGTGATAGAAAAAATAACGAACGGAAAAAAAACCTGTTTCAATATTAAAACTTTTAAAATCGAAAAAAAATCTTATATCTTGGCTCGAACCTTACATCTTAATATAACGACGCTGCTACTATATCGACATCTATGGCCGTGTGAGCGAAATTAGATCGTTGT
>NC_136504.1:90995977-91045977 GCF_053919585.1 Euprymna scolopes
AGATTATTTTACTAAAGTAAGTAAAGCTTCATTACTTTTCAAAACTGTTTTTGTTTCTTTCTTTGTCGATATTTCGTCGATATTATTTATTAAGATTAAGCAGAAAATCCAACAAACGACTACCCGAAAAAATAAATATACAAAAAAAAAATGTTACCATAGTCAAAAGTCCAGTTCAATTTTTTTTTGTTTTGAAATAGTTTTTAATGCTCTTTACTTGAAATTATTAAAGCGAACCGAAATTAAAACGAAATTTGAGATGACAACTACTTATATGAATTTTTATATAAACTACACATGCCATAATCGAATATTCCTCAAGACAAAATAACGGAAAACATTAAAATATGTTTATAAATATTCCTTACGTTGACGGAACTCTCTTAAATTGTTAACACAGAATGCTCAAGTGCCCCTCCTTAAAATTGTAAACGGGGCTCTCCATTTCAAAGTCGCTGCCATTTTGATTTTTTAAACCGGCTCATGAATTAAAAAAAAACCCTTTTTTTTACAAACTACTTAAAAATACAAACCAATGGACTTTTCTCCCATAAAAGTAACTTTTATTTCTTGTATATATATATATATATATATATATATATATATATATATATATATATATATATACACACATACATATACACATATATACACATACATATATATATACGCATATACATATATATATACACTCACACATATATATACACACACATATATATATACACATATATATACACACACATATATATGATGATATGATGATTGCAACGTCTTGTCAGACGAGAGCCACTCCCTCAGTCACTAAAAATCCATGTGCCCGAATATGACTTTTTAGCCCTGCCAGCGACTTGCACACCTTCAAGCAGACATGACACCGAAAACGCTTACTGATTTGTATGAGACTAACAGCAGTGGAACCTGCATTATCGTGGGCTTTCATGTGATTAACAAAACCTGCCTTCGACAACAGAGCCCGATCACACACCTTACAGATCCAGAGATCTCCATGATTTGGCGGCAAGGTTTGGCATTTCCTACATGCTCTCTTAAGCTTCTCTCGGTCTATTTTGGCTGCTTCATAGTGTTCTGCACCCCTGTATATCAGTGTCCTCCACTGCTTGCGATCATACGCTAGGGACTCCCAACTGTCAACAGGAATATGAAAGCTCACCAGACTCTCCTTGATGCTATCACGAAAAAGTTCTTTGGGCTTGTGCTGGGGTCTTTTTCCAATACAGATCTCACCATAGAACAATTGTTTTGGGAGACGATAGTCTTCAAACTGGATGAGATGACCCGCCCAACGCAACTGGTTCTTAATAACAATGATAGCAATACTGGTTGTTTTGGCCTTTTTTAAGACATATGTATCAGGGACAAAGCTATACCACTTTTAACCAAGAATGTGTTTAAAGCAGTGCTGATGGAACCTCTCGAGCAATTCTATATGTGTCCGGTACAAGGTCCAAGTTTCAGATGCGTAGAGTAGGGATGGTACTACACATGCTTGATATACTGAAATTTTAGTTGTCAGAGTCAGATTACCGTCAGACCAGACTATCTTGTAGCCTTCCAAAAGCATTAGATCCCTTGCTGATTCTCTGTCTTATTTCCGCATTAAGAGTGCCGTCATTTGATAAGGCACTCCCAAGGTAGACAAATTTTTTTACGACTTCAAGGCGCTTTCCACAGACGAAGATATCAGGTTCCACATACAGATCATTGGATCATTGGGAGCGGGAGTGTACATGACTTTAGTTTTCTTAATGCTAACTGTCAGTCCGAAGCAGGTACAAGCATTTGTAAAGAGATCCATCACTAGTTGCATATCTACTGGAGAGTGTGTTACCAGGTCAGCATCATCAGCATACAACAGTTCCCTAACAAGTCCATCACTAACAAGTGTTTTGGCTTGGAATCTTCTGAGGTTGAACACCTTTCCAGTCGTTCGGAATCTAATATAAACACCCATATCACAATCGTGGAAACCATACCAGAGCACAGCAGTCAAATAGAGCGAAAACAATGTTGGTGCAGCTATATCACCCTGCTTCACACCATTATCAATGGGGAATTCTTCCGAAAGTTGACCATTGAAGTTGACGCGACCTTTCATACTATGATGAAGTTGCTTGAACTTGTCTGTAAAAGCAGGTGTACAGCCAAATTTTTCCAGCACTTTCCAGAGAGCCTCACGGTTGACTGTGTCAAACGCCTTGGTCAAGTCCACAAACACCTGGCAAAGAGGCATACGCTGTTCAATACATTTTCCCAAGAGCTGTCTAGCAGAAAACACCATATCCACAGTTCCTCGCCCACCTCTAAAACCAGACTGGGATTCCGGACGGATATTAGGATATACATACTTTTCCAATCGGTTTAGCAAGAGCCGTGCAAATACCTTTCCAACCGCACTCAGCACCGAGATACTGCGATAATTTCCACAATCAGATCTTGTACCCTTTCCTTTGTACAACATAACCAAGATTGCATCTACCCAATCTTGGGAAACCGGGTCACCCTGCCATACTGACAGTATCAAAGAGTGGATCACACAATGTACATTGACACCACCATGTATCAGCAGCCCAACAGGGATGCCATCCAGCCCAGGGGCTTTGTTCGAGTTTATCTGTTTTATGCAGTCAACTGTTTCCACAAGAGTCGGTTCAACATCAAGTTCCGGACAAAAGGAACATTGAGGGATACTTTCTATTGCAGCAACATCAACATTGGATGGGTTATGAAAAAGATCATGAAAGTGTTCATGCCATCGATGCTTAATTTCATCTGAGGTTTTCAACAAGGTTTTCCCGTCCTTCGCCAGGAGTGGTGTAGTTGAAGAGGATTTCGGACCATAAGCCTGATGAAGCAAAGTGTAGAATGTCTTGACATCTCTATGATTGTAGGCAGTCTGTATCTCCCTGGAGAGGTTAGACCACCATTTGTTTTTTATTTGGCGCACACAACACTGAACCTCACTCCTAACAGAAGAAAAGTGGGCAGCGAGCGCTGGCTCGTTCAGAGGTGAAGAGTTGAGAAGTTTCATATAAGTTTTCCGCTTTCTATCAATTTGAGGCTTAATTTGATCGAAATTATCAGCAAACCAATCTCTATGTCTGGTAACCTTCAATCCAAGAACTCCAACACCTTTTTGGTATATTGTATCTCTTACTGTCTCCCAGTCACATTTGAGATATCCACCTGCTTGAAAGCAGATTTCAAGGAACTTCGTACGACTGGATCCTTCAATTTGAAAACATCAATACGTTTAGGCACTTTGACACCAATGAAACGGCTTTTTTGCGAACTGTAATTCTCAGTTTAGCTCTGACCATTAAATCATCAGTACCACAGGCAGCACCACGCATTATTCTAACTTTGCAAAAATTTCCAAAATCACCACGTCTACACAGTATGTAATCAAGCAAATGGCCATGTTTAGATTGGGGATGGAACCAGGTCTCCTTGTGTTTCTGGTGGGAAAAAGTGTTGGTGATAAGAAGATTTAGTTCACTGCAGAGATGAAGAAGCAGCATACTATTCCAATTGACTCTACCAATGCCATATGGACCCAATGGAGACCAAGTCTCATTGTCTGATCCAACCCGTGCATTGAAGTCACCAACAACCACCAAACTCTCAGCGCTTGGCAAACCGGTGATAACAGATCTAAGCATATGATAAAAGGGCGTAATATCGTCTTCAGACGAAGTAAGAGTCGGCGCATAGACAGAAAGAACATTCATATAACGACCAGCAACAAGGGGAATTCTCAATGTCATTGCACGGTCATTTATGGCTACTGGCTGTTCGATCTTGTAAATTAAGGAGTTCTTAATTGCAAAACCAACACCAGCCTCACGCCTCTCCTTTTAAGCTCTACCAGACCAGAAGATCATGTAGCCCGACTCGCGCTCAACCAGTTGATCCTCACCTGCGAAACGTGTCTCAGAGAGTGCAGCAATGTCTATATTGTATCTTTGCAATTCCTTAGTCAAAATTGCAGTCTTCCGTTCTAGTCTTTTACCATTGTCAATAAGTTTCTCACATTCCAGCAACAGAGCTGGAGTGGGTGTCGTTTAGCATAATATCTTCTGTTTCTGTTTATATGGACAGCCATCGCCAATAGGCCTTTTTTTCTTTTTTTTTTGACAAATGTCTGAGGAAGTATCTGTACAAAGATATTATTCCAGAGATTTAGCTTTGTACGACAGCTAGTCTCTCTCTCGGTTCAAAATGTTGATATCCAGCAACAAGCAGGAGCAAGATAGCCAGCAACAAATCAAACTGAAGACCAGCTTAATGCGGGTACTGGTCTTCCACTTTGTTTTTTAGATCAGAGATTTGCTTCTCCTAGAGATGCTTCCTTCACCATGGCTTTCTGGAGCCCTCGCCACTCCAGATAAAACAAAACCCACGCATGCAACATGTTTGTTTTGTTTTTTTTGTTATTTCTTTTATTTTTATCTTTTATTTTTAAAATCGAGAGAAGCGTTTAAAAAAACAAAAAAAAAACGGTATGATTCCTCAATGGTCATGACGATAGTGATGATGTTACAATTCAATAAATACACACGATAATAAACATGAAAAGAAATCCACAGATGCAAAACGTAAAACAAACCAGTCATGAATCTCGATGTTTTTGTTGCTGTTATTTTTTTTTTAAATTAGATTTTTTAAATTAAATTTTAAACGCTTCATTCACACATATATATACACACACACATATATATATATATATATATATATATATATATATACATATATACACATATAGACACACACATATATATATATATATACATACACATATATATACACACACAGATATATATATATATATACATACACATATATATATACACACACACATATATATATACATACACATATATATATACACACACACATATATACACACATATACATACACACACATATATATATACACACACACATATACACACACATATATATACACACACACACATATATACAAAAACACATATATATACACAAACACACACACGCACATATATATACACACACACATTTTTTTTTTTTTTACACAGTGATCACCACTTATCAAGGCCAGGAAGCCACTCAGGGATAAGGGTTATTGCAAGTACATTACGTTAGTGAGGAGATTTGCTGAAATGTTTACTTAAGGGGGCGGTTCATTAGGAATTTGTTAATATTGGACTTGAAGACAACCAAGTTGTAGTCCGGAGGGAAGCAGGCAGACGGAACAGAGTTCCACAGGCGTGCAGTTCTAACAAAGAAGCTTTGTTCATGGAATCTGCGTTTTGATTTAGGCACAGATATAGAGTGGGGGAAATTTTTCACAGTGGATTCAGATAGACGGGTGTTTTTCGTGAAAGATTGGCGAGGGGGGACCAGAGATTGGAGTTCAGACGAGCATCTGCCATGGAAATAACGATAAAACAAGGACAGGCTCGCAACGTCTCTTCTGTGGGAGAGAGGTTGCAGGGTAGAGAAAAGGGCATCCCCCACTAAGCCACGAGGTCTATTTTGTACTCTGTCAAGGCAGGATAGGCTGTCCTTAGCAGCTCCCGCCCAGATATGGCAACAGTACTCCATCCTTGGACGTACTTGGCTTTTATATAGATAGAGAATTGCATCCGTAGTGAGATATCTTCTGGAGCGGTAGAAGGATCCCACCATCTTTCCAGCGACCTTGGCAACAGACGATGTACGTGTTCCATTTCAGATCAGGAGTAAAGGTCAAACCCAGAAGCTTGTCAAAACACGGGGCCTCACCCTGACGAGAGCCATCCATCACAATTGATGCCAGATGGGGATCAGAGCGTTGATGATGTAAGGATAGGAGTTTGGTTTTGGATGCATTAAAGGTAACCAGCCACATCTTCCCCCACTGAACCACGCGCTCGAGATCAGAGGAGAGAGAATCAGAGAGAACTTTGTCATTTACAGCCTTTGATGTGTTGCCGTAGATGGTCGTGTCATCAGCATAGTGATCACCATCTTGGATTTAAGTATGTGTTTAGGGAGGTCATTGATGTAGATCAGGAAGAGAGTTGGGCCCAGGATTGACCCCTGAGGGACTCCAGCATTTATATTGCAGGCCTCCGATTTTTGTCCATCTACCACTACTCTTATGAGCCTATCGGAGAGAAATGATTTAATGATTGAGAAACATTTCCAGTTATACCGTAGCTGGAAATATTGTGAAGTAGACCCTTATGCCATACCTTGTCGAAGGCCTTTGATATGTCGAGAGCAATTGCCCTAGAAAGGAAGCCTTTGTCAAGAGATTCACTAATCCTATGTGATATAACCGTCAGCACATCTGCGGTAGATCTTGCAGAGCGGAAGCCATATTGTGTGTCACTAAGAAGGTTATTCCTGCTGAGGTGGTTGACTATTTCTCTATTTAATATGGATTCCAGCAATTTACTCATAACACACAGGAGACTTATTGGTCTGTATTGAGAGGGAGATGACTTATCACCTGAATTCTTAAATACAGGGCAAACTGATGAGGTCTTCCAGGGAGTCGGAAAGCACTTCTCCTTAAGGCAGCGCTTAAATAGTTTCGTAAGTATGGGAGCAAGTTCTGGTTGAAGCTTTTTTAACACTATAATTGGGATGCCATCAGGGCCAGTTGCTTTACTGGAATCTAGGTTCTTTATTAGCTTGGCGACCTCATGCACAGATATTTGTATGTTACCTAGCTTGTTCTGTGTTATAGGAGGAAATATGGGGAGTTGATGGCCTTCGTCGCATAGGATAGAATTAGCTGCAAAGTTCTTTGCAAATAGTTTGGCCTTGTCTGACGCTGACGAGATGAACTCTGGTCCATTGATAATGGTTGGGATAGAACGCACACTTCTGTTCAGGATCCTATTTGTTATTTGCCAAAACTGGTGGGATCCAAGCCGCTGATCAGCTACCTTGGATTTAACAGACTGGGCATATAGCTCTTTTGCATTTTTTATTACTCTTTTACAGTGGTTGCTGGCAGACCTAAAAACAGCTTTAGTCTCAGTGCATCTATTACGTTGGTAGCTATGGAAAAGGTGATTTCTGTGCGCGATAGCAGCAGCACATTCTGGGGAGAACCATGGCTGGCTGTAAGGTTTTTGTTGGAATTTTTTAGATGGTATGAATTGATCTATGTCTGCAATTTACCATTCGGTCAGATCCGATACTATAGAGGACACATCCTTTTTAAACATGGAGTGCAGAGGTAAATCAGATATGAATGTACGGAAGCTATCCCAGTCAGCCATAGAGTATCGGTATACAGTACGGTGGAGGGGTACGTCTGGGGGCTTCTTACATTTCGTTTTTATCTTAACTGATACGACGGAGTGGTCGGAGGATCCTAGAGGAGAATGAACGGAACATGAACATAGCTCAGGGGAAGTTGAGAGAAAAAGGTCTAAGAAGCTTGCATATTGACCGGGTGTATCGGGCACACGGGTGGGTTCGCGAACAATCTGAGTGAGATCATAAGCAATGGCAAAATCATGACAACCCCCCCCCCTCATCATCTGTCTTATTTGAATGGGTCAGCCATTCCACGTTATGGACGTTGAAGTCACCACAGATGTGGATGTTAGCCGAGGGATGTGAAGACAGTATGTGGTCTATTTTCTCAGATATGCTCTTAAAGATAGTAACTCCGCTGTTGTGGGGCTGATAGAGGGCAAATATAAATGCAGTGGTGTTAGCAAGTGCAACCCTGAAGCACATATAGGGTAAATTAGGATCTTCTCTAGAGATATCCCTGCCACACGAGAAGCCATCCTTAATGTAGGCACATATTCCATGCCCATGGCGATCTTGGGGGTCAGATTTAGCTGTTAAATTTGAGTATCCATTAATTATGAACTCATCTAGGGAAGTGGTCGGCCCTATTCCAGTTTCACTTAGAAAGAATATGTCCGGTTTCGTCTCCTGTAATTGGGTTTCAACATCTGGAAGGTTGGAACGTAGACCCCTGATGTTGGAGAAGGAGACCTGGTAGTAGGGGTCTACGTTGGAAGATGGGGTTCTAGGTTTAATTGAGTTTTTATTCTGGAGATATTTCATGTTGTGGTTTGGGGATTTGTGGAATAGGTCGGCATACTTGGTTAGAGCAGTACAGAGAGGGAAAGTAAGAGAGAAAAAGACAGGAAATTTATTTTTTGTAGCACACGAAAAGGTAAAGCCGTAACAATTACCCACTAGTATGGCATCGAGAGGCCCCACCAGAGACTACTGCATGGTCCAGATCCACTCACCAAATGGCAATACAGCAGTCCAAGTACTTTGCGCCTGCTGATAGGACAGCTTCCTTAGTGGTTAATCCAAGGTTCGGATCCCTGACTATCAGGCGGATAACGTCAGCCCAGACAAACGCTTACCCCCAGCACCCTTACTAGTGACATGGCCACAAGGACAGATAGAGACAGAAAAATTTCAGACATCTCCGACTACTGGTCACCAAATACTACCGACCTTTAAGCAGCTTTTTCTTCACCCTTTGTCAGAAAAATCACTCATTGAATGAGGACTGGATGACAAAATAGGAGAAGCGAGAGTTACTGGAGCTGCCGATAACATATCCACTGTATTATCTACTCTCCATTAAAAAAAAAGAAGGGGGAATGGGGACAAGTGACTTACTTAATATCTAAGTAGTAAGTCCGGTGCTAAGTTAAAAAATTCAGGAGACTTTTGATGATAATCTCCCCTCCCATATTAATGGGTGGAAGTTTGTCGTTATCTATCGAGTTTAAATTATTAGACTTACATCGTATAATTAATTAAAATCCAATAATTAACTATTATCAGTTTGTAAAGTCGGCTAATATTAATTTACATTCGAGTTTAGATAATTATTCAAGGTTTTACTTTAGGTGGTTCGTTTTCATGAGTAACTGTTTCTTTGCACTGTATTATATTTCGAATGTACTAGAACATAAGGCTAAATATATTAGATGATTTGATTTGTCAGCAAGATGGCATTTACAATATATGCAAGCTTGCAGTAAAAGTATATATTAAGTATACTACTTAAATAAAGTCCTAACATTATCTATTCTATTAGAATAATTCCTGGCATTTTTTTTCTTTTTCTTTTATCGTTAGTTGCCGGCATTTTGTTTGTTTTTATTGTTTAGCTTTGTAGAATGAGGGGGGCGGATAATACAGGAGAATACAAACAAAATACATAAATAAAACACGAAAAAACACGTTTATAAACAAGGTAACAGAAAGAAACATTTAGGATTAGTTTAAAAAAAAATAAGATAAAAAAATACTTAACGTTGTTGCGCTAGATATTCCGTTCTCCGTCTGTCAACTCGTAGCTGCCATGTCTTTCTAGAGTGAAAGAAGGTTTCTACTTCCGGATAACTTGGTCGAGTGCCTATCTATTTTTAGTATAAAAGTCGTTACGGTCGGATGTGTGCAAATATTTAATTTACATTTTTTTTTTTAAAGTTCTACCTTTTTTTATTTATTTATAAAGTCCTAACATTATCTATTCTATTAGAATAATTCCCGGCATTTTTTATTTCTTTTTCTTTTATCGTTAGTTGCTGGCATTTTGTTTGTTTTTATTGTTTAGCTTTGTAGAATGAGGGGGAAATATATATATATATATATATATATATATATATATATAACAGTTTCTCTTTGTAAGAAAACATCATTTTGTTGGTCACTCTTGGCTACGAATGGAAACAAAGTTGATATAAAAAATATATATTTTCGCGAAAATTATCTTTACTTTCATCATATTTTGCTTAGGGTAAAATCTTTGAGTATCAAAACCTATTTCTTTACAACCCCCTCCTTTTCATAACCTACCATACTTTCATCAATCACAGTCCATTTTCTGTAGGCTGTTTTTAACCCAGTCAACGACGGGTAGTTCTGCTAGTATATATATATATTGCTTATTAAACTTATGTCGAAATTAAACCTACAGAATGCATTTCTATTTATTTGTTCACAACTAGAAAAAAAAATCAGTCCCTTGTGACTCTTCAAAATAAAATAAATAAATAACAGTTTAACTGGTGAATTGAAAGTATTTCTGGATTTATATTTCTATGCCAATCCCCACGCATCTAAATATTGCACGTTTTTGGAGCATTCATTTTATGAATAAAAATTCAAACAATACCTTATTATCATAAAAAGACTTTACAATAATTCTTTAAAAACGAAACGATACTATAAGAAGTAAATTTAACTTTAAAATCTGATTAAAAACAAAAAGTCTAAACAACATTAAATTGTTTTCCGGAAATTGTGGGTAAGTAGAACTAGACAATATAAATATTATTTATAACTTGTATATAAAAAAAAATTATAATTTCGGTAGAACATAAGTATGTCCCGTCATTAGGCCACCTATCTCTTCATGGATATACATTTTCGATACAAAACGTAGTGAATGCATTCTAACACAATATTAATCTGTTATCTCGTTATCTCTATTCAAAACTATTTTCACACGCAGCTTACCAAAAGACCGAACGTTTCCAACCTACTCTAGTAGCTCATGCTGGTAATGTACGCACTTTGATGTATGCAGCTAAACTCTTCATAAATCTACGTATTGAAGGTTACTAATTAATGTTTGCTAAGTGACACATCTGTCACTGACGGCGAAATTGACGAAATGGTCACGCCCTTTTTAGCGAAGTACGAACACCTACCAGCACTATATCTCTGAAACCGTTGAGCGTAGATGGTCATGTGACCACTCCAAATGTCCGGAATTGCCACATTATGGGCGGTCAGTAATACATTATCATGTTCTAAAACCAATGGTTTTCGAGATATTTGCAATAAACTAATTTTAATACATTTCGAACCTGTACCGTGTAATTTATATGGATGTACTATACATGTAATGTCATGACTAATCCGGCTATTTCCCAGGGAGTTCTGCAACTGAGTGTTCATGAAAATACCAAATATATTATTTGTTTGTTTTTCTTTTAGTAAGTGATTAGGTTTCAAGTTTACAGGGCCTTTTGATGGAAACTAATTTGAATTTGAATCACTGCATTGTAACATGGTAAGAATTCATTGCCGTTTCATATGAACATCTGAATGAAATAATGTTAATGATATTATTGGATCACATTTAATTAACTATGATAATATTTTTAATGATATTATTGCATCACAATAATTATGCTATTTCACAGGAAAACTTAATGGTTTTAAAGTCACCAGCTGAAGAAAAATTTGATGGGACTGCATGCATGAAACGATAAGGTACAATGCTTCCGGAAAAACGTTAACAAGTAAATTGTTTTCACCTAATTGTTTGACCGTAATGACATCAAACACATATTCACACAAATGGAGAAACATACAATTTAAGCAATATGTCTACTGCTGAATCTATATGGAATTCTGAAACCGTACTTGTGCTTAATTCTTTAATGCCTTTATTGGTAAGAACATACTAAATTAACTTCCATTATTTGACTTTATTATGGTACAGATTCTCTTTCACGTACTGATGATGGACCCACCAAAATCCGAATGGAAATAGAAAAATTGCATAATTTTGCGGTGATCAAAAGAATAAAAGCATAAAGGAGCACATTCAAGTACCACTAAAATCCAAAGGCAATTATATTCTGAAGTCGAAAAGATCATCTAAAACGAAATGCGATCAAGAACCTGCTGAAAAGGTTGATGATGGAGAGACCAGTGACTATTACAAGTCTCCAAAAAGGCGAAAGGAAGTTATTAATTCCAGTGACATTAAAAGGAAGTGTGTGATATGTGAGAGAATAAGAGAGAGTCACGGTAATAGGAACCGGATGTTGTATCGCAGTTCCGAATCTGGTCGCTCAGCATTGTTTCTAGATGCTTTGAACTTTAATAAGGATGACGTTAGGACAAGATGTGCTTTTCTGGATACAAGTGGTGATGTATTTGCTGCAGATATATACTACAATAGAAACTGCTTGGAAAATTACTTGCTGAAGTATAACAGACAAATAGATGCATTGTTGAAAAAATACAGCGATCAAATGAGGCACTTACAATTGACAATGACTGTCGGCGCGTGTTTGATAGCCTTGATTTAAAAACTAGCTGCTACAGTGTGAGCTGCATTCGTGACCATATCAATGTAAACTTGGGCGCAGATCAGCAAATAGATAACAGTCGAACCAAGGTTCTTCTGGTCAAGTATTTCAGTGATAGCATATGTTTCACTTATCCCGTTGACAGACGAAAATCACAAATGGTTTATTCAAGCTCCCTCCTACAGTGTAAAATGATAGAGACTTTGAGATCTTCTGTGGATTCGGCTTCTCAACATTGTGCACTAGAGCTTCTGCAGAAATGCAAGAAATATGACTTTGCTCTAAATGCCACTTATTGCACAAGTGAAGATGTTAGGCTTTCAATGGAACATTACAAATTGCATAGCTCCAAAGGGTGTCTGCTGTTCATGAAATTTATGTTCCCAACACTAACAAAGATGAATGGCTCCTGAAGTTTGATACACTATTTCAGTATATTCATTATTGGTTAAGTTCCAGACGAAGTAAGACCCCATTTAATTGTAGCTTGTCACAAACCGTCCATGCTTCTGCTCCATCCATTGGGCAAAAATCTGTGACAAAACTGATGCGGCAGAAACGATAAGGTACACTGACTCTGCAAGAGAAAGAGGATACAGCATGCTGGAGCTTCTTAAGTATG
This sequence comes from Euprymna scolopes, assembly GCF_053919585.1. Taxonomy (NCBI): domain Eukaryota; kingdom Metazoa; phylum Mollusca; class Cephalopoda; order Sepiida; family Sepiolidae; genus Euprymna; species Euprymna scolopes. The sequence goes on from NC_136504.1 coordinate 91,008,704, forward strand.
AGTTGACAAGCACATCTCATTTCCTGACTACTGAAAGTGATGGTGAAATACGATAAATAAAAACAGATAAACGCGTCTCTATCAAGAGAATTGGTCATCCAACTTCCCCTGGACAAAAGAAATGTAAAATGTGATGCTCAAATGACAACAGTTGATTTTATGGTACTCGTACGTAGACTACCAATAAAAAAGATGGTATAGAAACATTTGGCTAATTAGCTGAGACTTTATCCAAAATTATTCTTGCTACCTCAGAGGAGTCAACAAGAATAGATATTTTTGATGTTTATCAAAAATCATCGATCAAGCAAATGCAACGTGCAGTGAGAAGTTCTGAACAAATTACCATCACTATTAAGTCTGACAATCAGAAGATACCTGTCGATCTAGATATGTTCTGGAGCTCAATATTGAACAAAGAGAGGTTCCAATATTACTTCTTCAAGTGGATGCTACAAAATATTGTATCAAATAAAGATATCTTATTTGGTGGAGTATATGGTGGTGAATGTGGAAAACAGTTTGTGAGCAAAGAAAGAACGATCACAGAGCTCTCACTCAACCAAGAAGAGGCTGATGACAGAATCATGTTCCATATTAATGATGGAGTAAAACATGGTTTTCAATCGATCCTAGTTGACTCACCTGACATGGGTGTTCTCATAAACCTCATTGACCATTTCAAGAAAACATGGTAACTACAAAAACTCTATGTAAAGCTTGGCAAGAACAAGGAGACAGCCTGTTCACCTGTTGGCTGATCAACTGAATAACAATTTGGTGTCCTGTCTACCAGCAATTCACACATTAAGTGGGTGCGACAGTACCAGTAAGGTGGGTTCAAAGCTGGATGGTCTGAAAGCTTCAATTGATTGGAAAGCTTCAACTATTGGAAAGATTTGGTGCAGGCAAATTGTCGCCGATGGTGATAAGTAATTCTGAAAAGTTCCTTGTAACTATATTAAAGAAAACCGACTGTTCAACATTTGATGAGTATCGATGGGAGCGGTACCATAATTTTAGGGAAGAACTTGACATAAACCAGCTTGTATGTTGTTCTTCCACACTACTAGAACACATAAAATGAGCATATCTTCAGTGCATATTGTAGTTAGAAGCATCAAATCCTGTAATAATTAAACTAGATCTGCTCAAGCTTGGATATGAAACAACAGAACTCGGCAATATTCCTGCGATACTGCCTGTACCATGCAGACCAGATGACCTACCACCAACATGCAAATACCCAATGTCATGTAGGAATACAAAGACATGCACTTGCAGAGCAAATGACTGAAAATGTGTGGTGTTTTGTGGTTGTAGTAAGAGCACAAAGTGTCGAAATCCACAAAATTAAACTAAACAATTATGGATAATGTACATAAGTAATATAATAAAGGTCAGGATGCAGTACACTGTGCGATGTATAATGTTGAAATTAGTTTATTGCAAATATTTCGAAAAACATTGGTTTTAGAACATCATGATGTACTAGTGACCGCACATAATGTGGCAATTCCGGACATTTGGAGTGGTCCAATTACCATCTACGCTTAGCGATTTCAGAGATAGTGCTAGTAGTTGTTCATACTTCGCTAAAAATGGGCGTGACCATTTCGTCAATTTCGCCGTCAGTGACAGATGTGACACCTAGCAAATATTAATTAGTGACCTTCAATTAGTAGATTTATGAAGAGTTTAGCTGTATACATAAAAGTGCATACATAACCAGAATGATCTACTCTAGTACAAGCACTCTTTTTGTAAATGTTTTACAAAGGCTCCCGTGCAAATATATTCCTGATTGAGTAACTATTAAGTATTGATAAATTAACGAAAGGACTTAGGTAATGTCGTCTAAGACAAATTGAATGTTAGTACAATTTGCATATTCTGTGCAACCACATAATGCTCTGGTTTGACTATTAGATAACCACATATCAAGAATAAGATTCACTAAAGTACAGGGCCAATGCAAACGGAAATGATTACTATGTAAGGATGAGGATCATTATGGGATTACTAAAATTAGTCAATGATATAAAAAGTTTCTTGTTCATGAATATTCAATTTGAAAACGTTTAAAGTTTATTCATCAGAAAGTAATCCTATTGGATATACGTTCTGCAGTCAGGAAAAGCTTACAAAGACTCACTGTCTGTGGAAATTAAACTTAACGCTCGAAGAGAAGAAAAGATATTCATTTGCCATTTTAGCTTATAAAAACGAATTATTGGTGCAAATATCTGTCAAAAAGGAACCGCAAATTCCACACAGTCGATTAAAATGACAGAAACGACTTCTTTTCTAGGTGTTTTACGGAAGAGAATATATCACCCTTCTAGATTTCGTAGTAAAATTGCATTGTCGTGGGAACCATTGCAGTAGTTCTCAATTTTGAAATGATCTTTTTGTCTACTGTTCAAGTATTACACATTCCTGAACCTTCTTCTATGTTTGTCTGTGACAAAGTATAATAAATCTACTGGGTGGAACGGTAAAAATTACGCCCTAAAGAGAACAACACTACAGCTTTATTTAAAAAAAAAATTATTGAAAAACATCAATTCAGGTAACTTGATTATTTAATAGAGCTGGCATCTATTCAATGTAGCTACCTTCTGTTTCAATCACCGACTTGATACAGATCCGAAACTGGGAGCATGCCTTTTCTACAAGCGTCGACGGGAGCTCGGCGAATACTCGGTGGATGGTTGCGAGCAAGTTGGCATTGGTGTTTTGGGAGGTATTTTTAGTGATGTCCTCCACATATGACCAAACAAAGTATTATAGCGGGTTTAAATCGAGGGAGGAGGCGGGCCAGTGAGAGAATGGTAGCACTCCTTCTGAAGCTAAGCCTGGTTCTCTTTGGTCTTGTGGGCCGGCACCGAGTCCTGATGCCACACCCATTGCCTACCAGCGGACACCTTAGGGCACAAGAGGATCACCACAATTTTCCACACATCTACGTACACATTAGTGTTGACTTTAAAGATCTGAGGTGGCATGTGACCATCACTTGAAACCACACCAAAGGCCACAATCGTGGCCGAACGCGTCCTTGTTATTCATGGCAATCCAGCGACGGATTTCGAAGGTGCTGTCAGTGGTCCTGTTTTCATAACTTGAATCTATAAAGATCATGAGCTATACAGTGGCGCATCTCTGATCTCGCTCGCTGAACATTTCACAACTGGCCAACTAGTCACGCTGCAACAAAAAAGCCAGCCGGTTTTCATCAAGCGGAAATTGAACCATGTCAATTTTTCTAGGTCGACATTTTTTATCGTTTCGTCCTGTATATAATGATAAATCTAACTCTTTCTTTTCTTCTTGATGTTTCATTTCTTTTCCGATACCACAACACGAATAATTGCTACAGTGTGTAAAAAAAAAAAAAATGATACATTTTTTAACAAATTTCACAGCTAGTATATTAATATAGAAATGTCAGTTATGGTGCAATTTATTCATAATTACATGGGATATACGTTCGTCTGAACACTATCATTACTTGTTCATCGCACTTGCAAAAGGCAAATATGGATATCTCTTACATATACGCGTCGGCACCTTCTCTTACTAGCAATTAATTTAACCCATTTATCATCATTCCTCACTGCTTTTGTCACTTTTATACACTCATTTAATAGAGGTGGGATGTTTACTTATCATACATCTTGGATTTAATGAGTGCCTGTCTCGTGCTGTTTCGTATAATCTTTAGTTAAAGTTAAACTCAGAAACTCTTGTAAATTAAATTGCAAAAGCGAAATAAAAACATAACATGAAAAGAACATTCTATAATCGTTATTGCTTATTTACTTACATTATCGTTACTTGTTCATCTCTTTGGTCTTGTGGGTCGGCACAAATTAAAATTACTACTACTATTGATAGATACTACTACTATAACGACTACTACTACTACTACTACTACTACTACTAAAAACGAACAACTTGAATCAGAAGTTATAAAAAATCCAAAATAAAATAATTGAGTTTTCGAAGAATATTAAGCTAAATCTAATTCATTTATGTTTGCTATATTTTATTTCTATTAAAAACAGTAAACGTTTGTAAAACATTTTATTTCTATTAAAAACAGTAAACATTTGTAAAACATTTTATTTCCATTAACAGTAAACATTTGTAAAATATTTTATTTCCATTAACAGTAAACATTTGTAAAATATTTTATTTACATTAAAATTTGTAAAGCATTTTATTTCCGTTAAAAACAATAAAATAATTGTAAAAAGTAAAAACACTTACATAATATATTTAAAATAAAATTAAATAATTAGATTATTATATTAAAAAAAAACTAATAGAATCCTTGCGGCTTCCCTTCACATGCATATACATATAATGATTTTACTCGGTTGTAATGTTCTGTACAACGTATAATTTATTCTGAAAATGAGAACACACATTTAAAATTATTTTCTAGCATCCTTGAAGTATAATTTATTGAGATCCAACGTTAATAAATTAATATGGATTTCAGCAAGGGTAACATAGTACATGTCGGCATAACATAACAAATGGAGATAGACTCACCTACAGCAGGCGGGATAGTAGTGAGGTTGAAGGGTTACCTCTATTGACAAAATGCACTTGAAATACACGTATCAAATAATATTACATAGAAATGACGCCACATGTTCGGGGGACAAAATACAGTCAGTCGGATTCGCGAATAGACTGAAAATGTAGAGAGAATCTAAACAAATGTTGACTGGAGACTCTTTCCATCTTAAAACAATAAAGAATAAAAAAAAAATAAAACAAATTAAGAAGTAATCAGAATTAGATATTGCTATCCCCTCCCATAAACAATCTTTCTCTAAATAAAATATTTGAAAGTTCAATTGCGTTTCTATGCATAACTACATTCGGTTTAAGTTAAAAAAAAAATCAACACCCATACGGGGATCAGCGAACCACGCATGGAAAAGCGACGATCAGAAAATGAAAATCCGTAACCGGGCACGTATGTAAAAATTGTTTTGTTAGTTTTGCTTTTGATTACTCTAGAGCTACGCGTTGGTTGGAAATGACACATGCGAACTGTTTAGTTTAACTTGAAAATGCTAAGCTGGAAGGAATGTACTATTTTATATGATTAAAAATAAATAATTTGTCTAAGCAAAGAATGGTTAAGCCTAAATACTAAGCGTGATCTATAATAACTGAAATAGTTTCTCACTGGAGGCTACAATGAATAAAAAAAATGTGCTTTTTACATAAGTGAACTAGCGCACGAGGAACGCGAGTGCGAGCGTAAGGTTATTGCTACTACGATTAATCTGCCTCTATAAATTTATTTATAACTAGCAGGCCGACTGGCGTTGCCCGGCTGTAAAATACGCATGAATATTATATTTTAATTCATACAAAAACTGAGATGTGCCTGCGAGTATTATGTTTTTTCTAAACAGTTGACTTCTTGTATGTAAAAAAAAATACTTGAGCTTAGATCAAAACCAAAACTTAAAAACAGTGAGTCAAGTTCGATAACTATTAGGCCAGCTTAACACGCTCGTTAAAAAGGGCTTTCAAGAAAATTAAATTAAAAGTAAATAATTTTATTCTATGAAAAGACGTAAACTTTAGGGGCCTTGACAAGAAATTAGAATTCTTGCTTATTTAGTGTGTAATTAATATGAATTAAATTTAATGGAAATCTGAAAAAAGAAAACGATTTTTCCTATGAATGATTGTGTCCTAAAAACCATTGAACATACGAAAATAAAATTTCAGGAATATATGTTAAATCATGTAATATATTTTTGTTAAAAAGTTTATAAAAATTGAAAGTATCTGAACATTCACGAACATATGTGAGCCTCTATTCCCCATTGCATGACACTAAATTGATGTCTCTCTCTCTCTCTCTCTCTCTCTCTCTATATATATATATATATATATATATCGTTTGGGCGATCGGGTTTCGATCCTGGCTTCAAGTAGTTGCTTGTCTAGCCGCACCTATAAGCTGTGAAACAGCGAAACAGTACTGGATGTAGATGACTATATATATATATATATATATATATATATATATATATATATATATATATATATATATACATGAATTTTAAAATAAAATACGAATAGAATACGTTTAAAGCCAAATTACAACGCGAAATAATGGTTGACATTATAGACCCACTATGTTTAAATAAGGGATTTATAATGTAAACTATTCACGCATGCGCATTCGTGAAACAGTGTGCAAACAGATTAAAATCTGATGACTTCCATGTACTAATTTTTCAATTGTGACTACTTAGCAGCCTGCTTTTCGAGATGGGAACCGATTAAAAAGTTTTTCACATGTCTAATTATCTTATATACCAAATTTCAAGTCGGCGGATAAAAAATACATTAAGTATACAGGTGTAGAATTGTCCACACACACACACAAACACACATATTCTCACTTCGTTTATTGTAATTAGTAATCTCGGTATACTTAATATAATTATATAAATCTTAAGCGATTAATTATTTCCCAGCAGATTTTCTGGTTCATAATCACCAAACCCGTAAAGGATATTTGAAGTATTTTTGGTACAAAATTATAACCAGTTTTCCAGCATTTCCACTATAATAGTATTCGGCTGTTTCATTTATAACTCCGTACAAGACATGAAACAATTGTATATAACGATAAATAGTACTACTTCGAGGTAAAACAAATAGCAAATGATAGGTGTTAGATGGATAAGTTCCGACCCAGAAAAAAATAAAGTTTTACCTTTTGTCAGAAACATTGCTCTTGGAGTGCGAGGACTAAAGAATAAAAGGAGATTTACTTCAATTAATGATGGTAAAATAGGGAGAAAATGATATTTATGAGTTTGAAATCGATTGTCATTTATTTCATTTATGATAGTATTAATCATCACCCGCTATTTCATCTGTATTAGTACTTACGACGGGCTATTTCATCTATGACAGTATTAATCATCACGAGCTATTTCATTTGTGATAGTATTAACCATCACGAGTTATTTCATTTATGATTTCCTTCAATTAATGATGTTAAAATAGGGAGAGAATGATAATTAATCTATTATCATTTATGAGAATATTTATTATCTTGAGCTATTTCATCTGATATAGTACTTACCATCGCGAGCTATTTAATCTATGATAGTATTAAGCATCATGAGCTATTTCATCTGTGATAGTATTAAGCATCGCGAGCTATTTCATTTATCAAAGTATTAATCATGACGATTTCATTTATGATAGAACTAATCATCACAAGCTATTTCCTCTATGATAGTATAAGTCATCACGAGTTAATTCATTTATGATAGTAAAGTGAAGTGAATGTTCCTAATGATGGAGGTCTTAATAGAAGTGAAGGAAGAAATTGACCAAATATCAAGGTCTCATATATGATATGAAAAGAAACTGGAATCTTGAGGAGATATCAATAATACCAGGGCTTATGAAGAAGCACCTGAAGTCCTACCTAACTAATATTCCTGGTGAACCAAGTGCAAAAGAGGTCCAAACAATTGCATTTAAGGGAACGACGAGGATACTAAAAAGATCTCTCGGTTGGTTTCGATAAACAGCAGGACAATTTTGGCAGCTGGCTTGGCTGCTCCATTCAATGGCTTTACTTCGCGAACGAAGATTCTTTGAAGGTGGTTGTCCACGTCAACCGTAGGCACGTTTGTGGCTGATGAGCCCAATGCGAGACAAGCAGGCTCGGCCACAGCGGCTGCATTCAAAAGTTCCATCAGGTGCGGTTGCTGAGACTTTCCGAATCTTCCTCTTGTAGCGCCTTTCGCGCAGGATCTCTATGCGAGAGAATTCAAAGGCGGTGACGGCCTGGTGGACTGTGCGTCGCCAGGTGACACGGTCTGCAGCAAGAGTAGACTACTGGCGTTGGTCAATGTGGCAGGTTTCAAGTGACTTCTTCAGAGAGTCCTTGTAACGTTTCTTCGGAGCTCCTCTATCACGGGAGCCGGTGGATAGTTCGCCGTAAAGAGTTATCTTGGGCAGTCGGTGATCCTCCATTCTGGAGACGTGCCCCGCCCAGCTCAGTTGTGACTTTAGCAGCATAGCCTCGATGCTGGTTGTCCTCGCCCGCTGGATGACCTCAACATTGGTGACGTATTCATACCAGAGTACATTGAGGATGGTGCGGAGACTGCGCTGATGGAAACGCTCGAGGAGTCGTATGTGATAGCAGTAGGTTTCCCATGTCTCATAGCCGTAAAGAAGGGTTGGCAGTACTACGGCTCTGTAGACACAGATTTTTGTGTTCTTCCTCAGGTGTTTATTCCGCCAGACTCTGTTGTATAGTGCCAAAGCACTGCTGCCTTGGCTAGTCGGTTATCGATTTCCTTGTCGAGCTTTGCCTCTGAGGTGATAGTGCATCCAAGATAGGTGAACTGGTGTACTGTCTTTAGCTCGGTCTCACCTATAGTGATGTGGGGAGGGTTGTACTCTTCCCGAGGAGCGGGCTGGTGGAGGACCTCTGTCTTTTTCACGCTAACCTCGAGTCCAAAGAGCTTGGCAGCCTTTGCGAAGCAGGATGTGAGATGCTGCAGGGATCTTTCGGTATGGGAAACAAGGGCTGCATCAACGGCAAGGAGAAGGTCTCGAATCATATGCTCGAAAGTCTTTGTGTGGGCTTGCAGCCTTCTGAGGTTGAACAAGCTGCCGTCAAGGCGATATCGGATATAGATCGCATGGTCGTTGTCGTCAAGGTCTTTAGTTGCATGTTTAAGCATCATGCTAAAGAAGATGCTGAACAGAGTCGGTGCTAAGACGCATCCCTGTTTCACGCCGTTGTTGATGAGGAAGGGTTCTGATAGGTTGTTGTTCATTCTGATTTGGCCGCTCTAATTCTCATGCAGCTGAATAATCATGTGGAGGTGCTGGCAGCCAAGGCGCTCCATAATCAGCCAAAGCCCTTCTCTCCTCACTGTATCGAATGCCTTGGTCAAGTCCACAAATGTAATGTAAAGTCGCCTGTTCTGCTCTATATATTTCTCTTGGAGTTGCCTGAGGACTAAAACCATGTCTGTTGTGCCCCTGTTTTCTCTGAAGCTACACTGGGTTTCTGAGAGATGGTCTTCCACGATAGCAGGTATCAGTCTGTGCAAGAGCACACAGGCAAGGATTTTACCTGCGATAGAGAGCAGGGTGATTCCCCGGTAGTTTGAGCAGGCCGATCTTTCCCCCTTGTTTTTGTATAAGGCAATGATGAGTTGCGGAGGTCCCGTGTGAGTTTTCCTTGCTCCCAACAACAGGCAAGGAGTTCATGGAGCTTAATGTGCAGTTCGGGACCTCCATATTTCCAGATCTCTGGAGGGATCCCATCAATTCCTGGGGCCTTGCCGCACCTCAAATGTCTAATGGCCTCAGTGAGTTCCTCCATGGAAGGAGGCTCATCCAATCCCATTTTAGTTGGCAACTGAGGAATACGGAGTATTGCTGAGTCATGAATGGTACGGTCGACTCCGAACAGGGTCTGAAAATACTCTGACCAACGACTTAGGATGGATGTTACGTCCGTGAGGAGTACCTGGCCGTATGCACTGCGCAGAGGACTCTCGGCACGGTGTGTGAGGCCATACACTGACTTGAGGGCTTCATAGAAGCCCTTATAGTCACCAGTGTCTGCGCACTGTTGAGTTTTTATTGCGAGGTTGGACCATCACTCGTTTTGTATACCTCTGAGCTTTGCTGGAGGAGGATGCAGCTATGACGGAAGGCTGCTCTCCTAAATGGGCAGGATGGTCGAGCCAGGTGAGCCCGATGGGCCGCTCTCTTTTCCGCTAATAAGTTACTTATTTCAATGTTGTTCTCATCAATCCATTCCCGGTTCTTTTTGGTAGAGAATCCCAGGACCTCTTCAGATGTCTGCAGGATGGCTGTTTTCAGTTGATCCCAGAGTAGTTCAGGTGAGGGGTCTATTTGGCTACTGTCGTTTTCAAATTTATTTTGCAAGCTTGCTTGGAAGACGGCTTTTACCTCGTCTGATTGTAGCCTGCTTTGGTTGTACTTCTTTCTGGGTGGTCCTCCCTTCCTTATTATGGGTTTAGGGCGTATTCGGATTCTGCAACGCACTAGGTGGTGATAAGTATGGCATTCTGCGCTGGGCATCACTCGGGTATGTAAGACGTCTCTGAGATCTCTTTGCTGAACTAGAATATAGTCTATGAGGTGCCAATGCCTGGACCGAGGATGCATCCAGGTTGTCTTTAACTTGTCCTTTTGCTGGAAGATGGTGTTGGTAATGGCAAGTTCCAGCTCCATGCAAATCTCCAGCAATAAGCGCCAATTGTCGTTGCAGTTTCCGACGCCATGCCTGCCAAGCACACCCCTCCAGGCATCTGCGTCTTGGCCCGCTCTCTGTGTTGAAGTCGCCAAAGATAATCATCTTGTTTGCTGGAGAATTGCGCCGCATGACATGGCGGAGCTCTGAGTAGAATCTGTCCTTTTATTCAGATTTAGCTTGAAGAGTTGGAGCATACACACTGAGAATCGTGGCATATTCCTTGTTCTTTAGTGGGAAGCGCAAGGGCATAATGTGGTCAGAATGACCAGTTGGTAGGCTTTCTAGTGTGGAAGCGATGGATGTTTTGATCATAAAACCAACGCCTGAGTGATTCCCCTCTGTTGCAGGCCTCCTTGACCAGAAGAGTGTGTATCCAGCGCCGTGTTTCTGAAGGCTGCCTTCCCCCCGAAAAGCGAACCTCGCTAAGGGCAGCGATATCTATATCCAGTCTGGACAGTTCAAGTGCAATCAGGGCAGAGCGACGCTCTGGCCTGTTGCTGTCGTCTTTGTCATGCATCGTTCTGATATTCCAGCATTTTCAGTACTTTTTCATCCTTACAGGTGGGTGCATACCTTCCATTTCTTGTTGAATTTCGACCGCATTAGGAGATGCCCGTTGACTGCGGCTAGCCAACTGGGGTTTATGGAAATGAGCTTTTTGTTTAGGCTACCTTTTCTAGGCCCCTTTCCTTGTGGAGCAAGCAGTGCTGCCCCTAGAAAAGGCTGCTTGGTCATTCAGGGTGCTGCCGAGTGATGCTGTTATCTCGAGGTTCAACAGCAGGCGACCAATATCTTGAATCGCCTGTATGCAAGAATCGGGACTGCGGCTTCCAGTGATCATCTTCCACCTGCCGTTTGCGCCCCTTCCCATCGCTACAGGTCTTGGTAGAGTTGTTAGCAAGTGAACTTGGACATGTCCTTCAAGCCTGTGCAGTGGAATTTTATGGTGAGATGCAGCTTGCACGGTACTGGCCCCACCCATTACACCCGTGGTTCATCTGTCATGGCCCAGCAAAGTGGGACGGTGACAGCGAGGTCCTTGGGTCGTAGGTTTTATATCAGACTGTCCTAGTCCTAGCCTCTGGCTCAAGAACCTTCCCCCGGAGGCACGAGGAACATATTGACCGTTTGAGCTCTCTTGGAACCCATCCGTCCTGACCGGTGACTTCGTATGAAGTTCATTCGCTCAGTGGTGCAAAGTTAGACACCACCCCCTCACATGGTTTTGCCCGCCAGCTGGAGTGGTTTACCGGGATATGGCGGTTGGAGCCAACATGTGAGAGATTTAGGGATGAGTGGGGACCAGTGATGTGCGTCCACCCTATTTGATAGGGAGCAGCATGCCGGACATCAAAAGTACTACCCCTCCTCAAAACCCAGTATATCCCGGCTGTTCCATACCCAGTGTAAAAACCTTCAACTAAGAAAATAAAAAAAATAGTATTAATCATCACGAGCTATTTCATCTATGATAAAACATTTATGGTTTTGATATATATTTCATATTATCAGCATTATCATGATAATATAACTTATATCATCAGTTATTTAGTTATTTATTACATCAATGCTTTTTAATGGACATCGCCCCGGACAAGGCATGAAACAATTGTATGTAAGCAGCTTAAAATGGAAAATAGGACAACTTTGAGTTAAATAAAATAAAAAAATAAAATTCTTCAATGGATAGATTCCAACACGGAAAAAATACATTCTTTCCCTTTTGTCAGAAACATCGCTCTTGACTAAATGATAAAATAACAGTGAGAGTTACTTCAATTAATGATGCAAAAAGGGGGAGGGGGAGAACATAATGAATAACAGAAATATAAAGCTGGTTCTTCTTTTTTGGTATAAGAGAAACCGATTTCATTGTAGAGTTAACAGCCTTTGATATTCAAGAGGAAAGATCGATAGTCATTACGTTGAGGTTTATCGTCATCTACTATCCACTTACTTATTTGTCTGCCCCCTCCTCCTTTCACCGCTGCATCCAAACGAGTATATCGCGTTTCCCTGTATCCTCCTTGTCGCTTTGCTAATCAGATGGAAATCGCTTCTTCAACTCAGATAAAATTGTGAACGTGACACAGAGGAAATCATTAGAATAAAAAAGCCGTATGAATGCAAATCACTGTTTAGAGGCAACACTAAAATATAAAAACCGAAGTAATTAGTTGCTCCATGACCATTTTGGAATTGCTCTAACACACGCACACATACATTCCCCGCCTCCCTCTCCCATATATATATATATATATATATATATATATATATATATATATATATATATATATATACGTATATAATGGTTAAGCTTAAAAAAGAAAACGTAAAAGACTAGTTGTCAAAATTGGAAAAGCAAAGGGCAAGATATACTTCTAAAAAATATAATAAATTTATAGCTTAAAATATTGCAACATTGAATTAAAAAAAAAAATCAATTTACCGTCATAGATGAAATAGCCCGTGGTATTGCAGCATTAAGATTTGATCATATAATATATGATCAATTCTTAATGCTGCAATATTTTAAGTTATAAATTTATTATATTTTTATAGGTATATCTTGCCTCTTTTCTCTTCCAGTTTTACACATATACACACACACACATACACACACACACACACACACACACACACACATATATATATAATTTATATATGTATGTGTGTGTATGTCGGGGTGTCAGAAGATGACAAAAAAGACGCTCATACGCTTTCTCTTCAATGTCGTAAAACATTCCCGACCGAGTTTCTAAATATCATAGTAAGGCGTTTCTAAATATCATAGTAAGGAGTTTCTAAATATCATAGTAAGGCGTTTATAGCAAGAATTCGCTTTCTATAATGGGGACAAATCAGATTTATTTTTTGCCGGTTTCCTTTTACTAACCTTAAACATAATTTTCATAAATAGAATTTATTCCCAAATACTTTGCACATGGGAACCGCAGAAAGGTAACTTTGCAAGCAACAATATGATTCTCTTGAAACCGATTATCAATAAATTAAATCGTCATATGTCTTTTGTCCATGATCAAATCTATTCATAGCTTGAAGTTGGCTAAGTTTATCAACAGCACGCAGAGAGAACGCGACTGAGGCACTAAATGTTTTGGTTTCGATTCTAGCTGATGGCACCAAAGTAATTTTTTTTTAATTACTACTATACAATACAGGTACAATATAATATTCAATAGAGAATTTACTCTAATAAAAATACGAAATCGGCATGAATTAAAATATATTAAAGTATATTTAAGCGTATTTAACAACCGCGCAAGGTCGCCTCCCCGGCTTGTTGGATAATAAATTATTGAGAAAGAGTTAGGTATATAAATACCGTCAGCTAAAAAATATGACGTTAATAAAATTTTCAGAATTTATAAATTAATAAAAGAATGACAATAAAATATTTGATTTACTAAATATACACTTCAACCTATTTTAGTCATATAAAATATAATACCCAGTTCTTAATAAATGTCAAGGATGAAGTATCTGTTATTATACCCATAATGCAATTATAGTGACTGTTTTTACAAAGCGACACTATCTAAATAATAGGAATAAAACAAAAAATTAAGAACTTGTGGTAAAAATACGACATTCAAGTATAAAAAATATTTGACATGAAATATTTTACTATCTGCGTTAAATGCAATTTTTATCAGTATATTCAGTGCGTTATCTCCTTAGAAAGTGAGTCATTATTTTTGTTTAAATGGTAGTCACCACTTATCAAGGCCCTGAAGCCACTTGGGGATAAGGGTTATCGCGTATACAGTAATAAATGGGATAATATCGTAATAATCTTAAGTAATGGAGATTTGATGAAGTGTCTTACTTAAGAGGGGCGGTTTATTAGGAAGTTGTTTATGTTGGACTTGAAGACATCCAAGTCTTAGTCAGGTGGGAGACATGCAAAAGGAAGAGAGTTCCACATGTGTGCACTTCTAAGAAAGAAGCTTTGTCTATGGAATCTACGTTTTGATTTAGGCACAGATAAAGATAAGTCATTATATTTCAACTATGGACATAATATTACGTATTTCTTTTAAATGAAAGGGGAATCAAGTAATTTACCTTAACTGAAACGCCGGTAACTAAAATAAATTGATAATCATGCAAAATGTAGGCCGTGCTATTTTTATACAGGCTTTAAGTTAAATTTATTACGATGTCTTTTGTTTATTAAATGGTTAGGCAAAAGAACAGATTAGTTAAGAACGCCACACGTTAAGAACGTGTTCCTAAATAATAACCTTATTATTTCAACACGGTCTGCATACTTAAAAATCTTATTTATTAATAAGTATTGAAATTTTATTTACGATTGTATAGTTCTGTAATGTATTTTTTTAAAATAAGCGGTTTTCATGTTTTGGTTTTAAAAATACTTTAACTTTCATATGGATAGCGTTGAACGAATCCTGCATTTACACATTTTTTGTTTTGTTTTGTTAACAAGACTTTTATTTTCATAGAATACGCCTCAATGAGATAAAAAGAAAAAAAATCATAGTCCAATACGGAAAACTGGTCAATGCATCAAGTGACAGTAGGAAGAGTCGACATTGCCCGGGATTAAATGATGACTAACGAATATTTCACCCCCCCAATATCATCCAAATCGAGGAAATGCCTGCTCTAGTTAGAGAGCCACCGCGGTGCACCGGAAGGAAGCTTTATATGCCTCCCTGTAGTGACTTAGTTCAGATTACAGTACGCATTGAAATTTAGAGAACCTACTGCTGATTTTATAAATTTATATATTTTATATATAATGTCTTGAATTAAAGTTTTACATGTAAACATCAAGTACTATGCTTACATTGTACTTTAAACTTAAACATTCATTTCGAACGCGCCGCTTATATCCTACCAAAAGCTTGCTGAGGGGCAATAATTACAAGGTATCAAACACATTCAACTTTAAGTTTCTTATCCATATGAAAAACATGTTACCACGTAGTCATAAAGAACCCCACGTCCTTATCTTTCAACGGTGACATTCAGTTAATACATATTGATAACCGAATCTTTTCCAATGTCCTCTTTTTTTTTGATGAAATTAACTCTATCCGAAAAATCTATCAGAAAAATCCGACCTTTCCCCGGATTGAATGAGGACTAACGGATGTTCCCCACTTCTAATACTTTTGTCATCGGAATCGATAAAATCGCCCATTTTTCAATAAAAAGATTTATTGCCTGTTCTAGTCAGGGACCCACCGAGGTGCATCTGGAGGAAGCTTAATATACCTCCCCGCAGTGAGTACTCTACAATACATTGTAATCTGTAGATTACGCTGAAGAGATATACTTTTTATACCCGTGAATCAGCCCACGAGTTTTGGCAAACTGTTGAATTTACAAAATTATTTTTTTTAATTTATAAATTAAAAAATTCATAATTTTTAAAAAAGATTTTAAAATTTATTACTGTTTTAGTTTTGGCAAACTCTTGAATTTACAAAATTATTTTTTAAAATTTATAAATTCATAATTTCATTTTTTTAATTTTAAAAATTATTATTGTGTTAGTTTTGGCAAACTGTTGAATTTATAAAATTATTTTATATAATTATTTTAATTAAAGTTTAACTTGCAAAAAAGTCATGCATTATATTTCAATTACTGTCTAAACATGAGGCATTCATCTCGAACATGTTCATGTTTTATAACAGACCCTATTCTTGATTTTATATGCCGGTCCCTTCTACTTGTGCGGTGATAAACTTCTCAAATGCACTTATGTTAGTCTGTATGTAATACCTCGTCAAAATCGGACTGCTCCTTCTTGACTCAGATTTTTGATCATCGACTTTCGATACTTATCGGAGGCATTCTGATACAAAACCTATCTACGTACACTCTTAAATGCTTAAAGTACATACGTGTAAAATTTAAAAAAAATCGACCAAAACCTTAGATCAAACACAATCAAACACCTGCCATCAATGTAATATTAGAGCAAAAATAGACAAGTAATCACTCTTGCGTGAGAAAAAAGTTTAAGCGGAGCAAAGCAAATATTTCAAAGCTATTTTTTAATCCTTTCAATGCCGGAAACAGTATTCCATTATGACCCAGTTTGATCTTATACGGGTAGAGGATTGCATCGAGTGTGAGATTTCTTCTACTGATCTTGGCAACAAATTATCCTTTCACTTATCTTGGCAACGGATTTCAAGTCAGGAGTGAAGGTCAGTCCATTAAACTTGTAAAAACATGGCGCTTCTTCAAGACGAGAACCATTCATTTTATTTGGATCAAAGTAGGATCAGAGAGTTTGTGATAAAATGATCGAGATTTGGTTTTGCATGCATGGACAATAGTAAAAATAGACTTTTATATTTATTATCCGATTCCAGAGTTGAATAAATCTTGAAGTAACATTTCTTATGTTAATATGGTTTCTAGTATCATAGAAATGACATTGGAGAAAAAAAAAAAAACGTCGTCCAATATTGAAGATCACTTTAGGATATTTTTGTAAATAAAAATATTCAGAGTTACTTCCATCTAAAAAGTCCATTTTATTTTGTTGTCGTTCAGTTGTAAACCACTCACGCCAAGCAGCCGTCTTGTTTTAGGCAACTCTTTTTTTTATCTAAAACAGCCAATCAGCGACACGTATTAATAAAGAATCTTTTTAATACCTTTTCAATCTTATGTTATTCTATCCTATGAAGTGAACTCCAGTCTTTATCAGTTATTATTAAAACTAGTTCAAATCTCTCCTGATACAATATTCATGCATTACAATGTACACTTTTTTATCGAGCGTACACGTCTTTATAGCTAATACGAAGACACTACAATTGTTTGTGAAATTTCTTGATAAAATACGCTATTCGAATGCTAGAGTAAGTAACTACTATAACTCTATTATCACATTTTATGTAAAAAATATTAGGAATTATTTCTATCACAGTTAATTCACGTTGAACTAATGCTTTATACATTTTATACCTATTATGTTTTAGGATTATCGAAAATATTCGTTTAATATTTATGTAATGTTTTTATATTATTATCTATATAATTTGCTTCGACCGTTATCATCCTGAACATTCCTTAAAATAAAAATGGAATATTCCGAATCGCATCAACCATTATACTAAATT
The DNA here is from genome assembly GCF_053919585.1 of Euprymna scolopes. Lineage (NCBI taxonomy): Eukaryota > Metazoa > Mollusca > Cephalopoda > Sepiida > Sepiolidae > Euprymna > Euprymna scolopes. Next base: position 91,026,158 of record NC_136504.1, read on the forward strand.
CTCATTAGCATGAAAATGGAATACCCTAAAATGCTTAATAAACAATTATTTCAAATGAATTCGTTATCCCTAACCAGTGTCTGCTGGGTGGAGATCACAATACTAAGTTAGACATTGTTATATTAATTTCTGTGAATTTATAAAATATGCATTCAGTTTTCAAAAAATCCTTAAGTGAGATTAGAACTCACGAATTGGCATCATAAAATTTCTTACCTTAGTAATGTGTAATCTGCCTATACGTAAAGATGGACAGTGATAAAATACGGGATACGGAATTAAATATTAGTAACAAAATACAATACAGTATATAATACATATGTATATAATAAAAAAACATTATAAATAACCTCGTAAGGCGAGGCAAACACCATAAAGCGCCGAAACAACATTGTATTCCACATCGTAATATGCAAAAAACCGTATCCTAGGGTCACTGTTTCACGGAGTTCTACTGCACAAACAATATTCCAACAAGAGAGGATATGAACTAGTTCTACTACTACTAATAATGAGTGAAGTTTGCTTCATCGAATAATAATAACATGATTGAAAAGCATTTGTTTTGTTTTTATATTAAAATTTAGCAATGAAAATGATTTTATGGAAAAAGAATGAGTAATCCTCCATAATAGTATTAACCTTAGATTATCAAATTTATATTATTGGATCAGATATTAAACAAAATCAATAGATACTAATAGATCAATATATATTAATAAATCAAATTTATATTAATAGTATTATCCTTAGATTATCAAATAGTGTTAACCTTAGATTATCAAATTTATTATCTCATTTATTATTTCAAAAAGAAATCCAATTCATATAATCAACTTCATTTTAGTTGCTGGCAACATTCACGCGCTCTTTTCCACAAGTACCTGATTCTAAAATAGAAATTAAGGAAAGAAATCTGCTGTAGAGAACATCATGGAATTTCCACATGGGTTTCCTTAGTTGAAGTATTAAAAGAGTGACATTTTTCTCACATTATAAGTCACAATACACCGGACGGAAGCTTCATTTACCTTCCCACAGTGAATACTCCACAATACATTGTAATCTACATTACACTGTAGAGAACATACTGTTGAATTTATAAAATTATTTTATATAATGTCTTGAATTAAAGTTTTACTTAAAAAAAAATCAAGCATTATATTTCAATTGCTGTCTAAACATAACGCATTTATTTCGAACGTGGCACTGTCTTATAAAAGACCCCACTCTTGATTTTATATGCTGGTCCCTTCTACTTGATAAAACTTCTCAAATGTACTTGTTATGTTAGTATTTATGTAATCTTTGATCGCAATCGTACTGTTCCTTATTTAACCGAATTTTTCGATTATCGACTTTCGATACTTTTCGGAGGAATTCTGATACAAAGTATATCCACGAACACTCTTAAATACTTGAAGTACACGCACACACACACACACAATCGGCAGTGATGAAGTCATTCGTATGTGGAGTGTTGATTTCCTTTCACCTGCCGATTCTCTTGTCTCACACACGCACGGACCCTTGCACGTTCTCGGATTTACAATATCGTTTTACATAATTTCTTTTCACCGCATGAAAACGAATTCTGTTTACTTTTACACCGATTTGCCTAATGATATATGGCTTATGCGTAGACGTAAGCGGAAGCAAAGGCAACTTGAAACTGTGCCAAATAAGTGGTCGCGTGGATCTGATTATGGATGACAGTTTGACAGGTGGTCGCTCTAATGTTTGTCGACTCTTGGTAATGCGTGTTAAGAGAAACGTGTTCACTCTCGCACACACAGCGAAACTCCCTCTGTCACTGTCTAATCTCTTACTCTTTCACGCACGCAGATAGACACAAGAACCGAACACCCTGGTTTTTGTTGCTATTATTATTGCGGAAACATTTAGATTTTGGATGAACAATAATCTAATTTGAATTCCTTCCCTGTTTTGCGAACATGTTAGGAATGTCTATCTGCTTCTTGTTCTTCCTCCTCTTCTTTCTCTCTCTCTCTCTCTCTCTCTCTCTATATATATATATATATATACACACACACACATATATATATATATATAAACTGCATATATTTACATATTAGAATACTCTGGGAATGTAGACAATTCCAAAAATAAAACTATTTTTAATTATTTTTAGTAAACCCCGCAATAATTTTCTCTTTATTCTTTTATTTTCTAATTTACTCAAAAGTCAATAATCTTTAAGAGGAGAATATGTGGAATCCTCCTCATATACATATACACACAGATAAATATGGACAGTTTAGAAAATAAGTAATGATGTATACTTTTTATTAGATATATATGTATAATGTATATATATACCCATATAATATATATATTGGTTTTACATAAGCAGTAATGTGTTGCAACACAGTCATGAGCTTGTTTCGGCCAGCCAGTTCTCGTAACTAGAGACCTCTTCAGGCGATACAGCTTGTATGGAATTAGAATTTAAAATGAAAATCTCAGGTCATCTTCCGGCAAAAGTCATTAAGAAATAGAAACAAGGGATGAGGTTTGACTGTGTACAAACAAGATTAAAAAGGGGGTAGTTTTTGGTTTGTATTGGGGTGTAGGAATAAAGTAAACAGGATGGGGGGTTAAGAAGTTAAGATGGAGACAGTGAAAGACTGAAAAAAGATGTTATTTGTGTGCGTGCGCGCTATCCGTCTCAAATCCTAAATATACTTGTGTGTATCAGGTTGATTAAGGGGTGAATTTGAATTTTATTAGTATTTCGGAATATTCATGCGAAAGAAGTTTTAGATTTGAAGACGGGTCATTCAGTTATCGAGTGTTTTTAATATGATCCGGATTCCCGGCCATATTTGAAGCACTCTATAAAAATCTAATTGGCAATACATGTTCTCCTCAATCTACTGAGTAGTAGCGGTGGTCACAGTATCGAGAGGTGCAGTCCGGTGTAGCGTTAAGTTTTATTGGAACGTGCTTAATACAGAACCTGTACATTAATGACCGTTCTTTGAAAACAAACAAACAAACAAAAAACAAGCGAAGGTTCATTATGTTTTCTAGGACATGATTTGAAAATATTTTTTACCCTAAAACGAACATCCTACAAGACTCCAATCCATATATCAATGCCAGAGTGTCTCCTTTTATGAGGGAATAGCGGGATACTTCATGCGTCGTAAAACGGGATCCGATCAAAATCATTTTCCAGTGATCTTTACCACAGATAGGTCCTAATTCCATTGTGCATTGGTAGTGATTCTGAAACAGAAACCCCCCAATGCCAACCTTGCTAGAGTCCGCTGAGAGGCAAGTTACCCTGTTCATTTCGAATGTTTTGACCTCTCCTAGATATTCTGAACAATGTCTTATTTTGGACTCTTCGAAAAGTTCGTTTAATAAGCATCCCAATAGAATTTGCAGTCCTTTGTGCGCAGTAATTCTCGAAAGGGGTGCTGATATCGATCTGTGAAAATGTGTACGATACCTGGTTAACCAGTCCAAACCACTGTCTGACGCTGGTGATGTTTGTCAGTGTCAGGAAGTTGAGAATGGCTTCAGTCATTTTTTTCAGTTGGTTTTATGTCATCAGCAGTTATTAAAAAGCCGGCAAATTCGACTTCGTCGCCTGAAAATTGAAACTTTTCGTGATTGAAGACGATTCCATTTCTGCCATAATGGGTGATGTAGCTCACTGTGTGCCAGAAAGCAGATTCCATAGATTTATCCCAGAAAAACGTGTCATCAATGAAACGAGTCCTTCGGTGCATGTCTACCGTAATGTCGTCGAACCGGTGAGTACCCGTCACCAAAGGCGTGGAAACCTTTGGGTGCTCTAAAGTATCGATAACGGCCCCACACTATTAGAAATGTTGTGGTTGCGACTAAGGCCGTTGGGGAGGGCAGTAAACTGTGATATCTGTACCATGCATCTGAAACTGTTTTCTAGTTTCACGCGGGCACAGCAAACATTTGTTTAAATGGGGACGGAGTGTGATGGGGTTCCCTCATCGTTGCGGCATTCAATTTTTGTAGGACAACCGTCCTTCTTGGTGATCCTTCCTTATTTTGTGCAACCAACAAACGTCAAACGGTCATTTAGCCTGCTTTGCAAGTGAAGAGTTTGTTTTTTGAGTTGGAGATTACTGATATTAGGGCTTATCATGACTAGTCGATTGATCGGATCCAAATATGACTGCGCCGTTAGGCAAGAAAATAACCAAAGCTGTTTGAAAGAGTTTTAAACCCCGACCTCCGAATTCCTAAAGCATCAGGTTTCCGTCATAAAGCATCACGGATCGCAAATGACGATCCCACTGAGATTTTTACTCGCTGCATGGAGGAAACCAACGTATTCTATAGCCTCGCTGACAAGGTGTGCCAGCTTTTTAAAAAAGCAAGAAAAGAGTAGCCAGAAAGGCGCGATGTGACACTTCCAGCTCATTGAGCATCTATGAAACACCTATTATGCCAGCTTTGCAATTTGAAATCTATATCAGCTGCCGGTTTACTGAATTACCAACGAGTGCATTGTGCTGAAGAATCAAGAACGAACAAAAAGAAATATGGAATCATAACAGCACCTGCCAATTCTGTGGTAAAGTCCGTAAAAGAGTAGAAGGGCAGAAAAAGTTACTTTTCTGCCTTTCACTGGGAAGTTTTTCACTAATTACAGATCAAGGCTAAAAAATGGTCATACTCGTAATCGAATAAGCAGTTGCTATTATATATATATATATATATATATATATATATATATATATATATATATATATTATATATATATACTAGCGGGGCTACCCGACGTTGCTCGCAACCGTATAAACAATGAGAAAATTGAATTTTATTTTGAATAAATGTGTTATTCTTAGTAGAGAGGAATTTTTAATGTCTATGTATCATTTGCTATTTCGAGCAAAAGAATATTTTATCTAGCTAGGACGGGTATTAGACGTATGAAAAAAGTGTATCTTACCTAGGATAGATAATTAACAGCATGTATATGAAATAGTTTTACGTTTGCAAGGACGGTGAATATATAACACATATTTAAAATAATTTTACCTACACTAAGACGGGAAATTTAAATGCATATATGAAACAATTCCACATACTTTTTGACCCCAAAACGGACATTACTCTCTCCAAGCCAACCCCCAAAAGAGAACTTAAAATTAACCCAACCCTCAAAAGAGAACTTAAAATTAACATAATCATGCTTCTTTCTACCCACTTCTACCCACCTCTCCAACCCTCACATCATGCCCGGATGATAACATAAAAAATTCAAAAAAATATAGATCACCCCCTATAGAAATTGGCCTAGTAAACTTTCACAGTAAACCAACAATATATATATCTATTAATCTAATTTGTATATCGTAAAAATTTTTAAGCCATATTCAGAATCGACATCACAAATAAAGTAATTTTGAGATAGAAAATTGTTTAAGCCATTTATTGTACAAACTTTATATCCTACGACCCTCATTTAATCCAGGGTGACGCTGATTATTCTGCTAGTATAAAATTGCCCCTATCTCATTCAATACGGGGCAACGCCAGGAATTCTGCTAATAGATATTTCCATTAATATCCTTCAATCCCGTGCGACATCTGTGATATTGTTAGTATATTTTCTCACCTATCTCATTCAATCTTTAGCAATGCCGGGTATTTTGCTAGTGTATATGTGCAGCCATCTTATACAATCCCGAGCGACTCAACAATCTTTTGAAATTTTAATAAGAATTTTAAAAAATCTGAAATTATTAAAACAGTATTTTTAAATAATTTTCTTCAAATGCAACACTGCTTATTTATGTCAAATAGAAAGGTGTTTAGAAATAAGTAAGGAACATATTTTATCCGTTTCATAGGTCTATTCTGTATTTGTACCTATCTTATTCAATCCCAGGCGATGCCATGTATTCTGTTACTATTCATCTGAACCTGCCTTATGAAATCTCGAGTGATGCCTGGTATTCTGCTTCTATATATTTCCACCTATCATATTCAATCTAAAGCGATGCAGGGTATTCTGCTAATATATATTTCCACATGTCTTATTCAATCCCAAGCGATGTCGGGTATTTTGCTAGTATATATTCTAACCTACATTATTCAATCCAGAGCAACGCCGAGTATTCTGCTAGTATATATCTCCATCAATCTCCTTAAATCATGAGCGACGCAAAGAGTTCTGCTAGTATATATTTCAATCAATCTCATTCAATCCCAGACAACGCCAGGTATTCTGCCAGTATATATTTGCATGTATCTCATTCAATCCTGAGTTACTCCGGGTATTCTGCTAGTATATATTTGAGTATCTCTTTGAATCCTATAATTCTTGGATACGTTACTAATTTTGACAATCATTTTCGACAACGAAGCTACATCAAAGGGAGGTCACTCGCATATTATAACAATGCTTGTATATTATTCTACTGGTATTCGAAAATGAAGCTACATCAAAGGGAGATCACTCGCATATTATTACAATGATTGTATATTATTCTAATTGTATTCGAAAATGAAGCTGCATCAAAGGGAGGTCACTGGCATATTATAACAGTGATTGTATATTAATCCAATGGTATTCGAAAAGAGTCCGTATTCTATTATAGTAAAATGCTATCTCCATTTTATATTAAGAATTATTTAATTGCCTTATATTAAGAAATTAGAAGTTGTAGGTGTAATTAGAGAAGATATAAAAACACCCCCTCTCAATACTAAGAATGGCTTTCTAAATAATAATGGTTTTATTTCAGCACAGTCCGTATTCCATAATAGTAAAATACTATTGCCCTTTTAATATTAAGAATTATGAAATTGCCTTATATTAAGAATTATTAGGTTTAACTACAGAACATATAAAAAAAAGGTTTGTATTACTGTACACATAGATTCAAAAACAGTTATCAAAAAACAAATATATAACAAATAAATGTTATCAAAAGCAAGATAAGTTACTTTTCTACCAAACTGGATATATTTTTGTGCTTTTATTCAATGCAACATGTTTATTCAGCTCGAAAAACATGAAGTGTTTACCGATGTATTTGAAGGTGTTATAAATAATAAACTAGACAAAATACGATTAAAAAATACCGAATATATGTCAACTTATGTCACAGTAACATATATTGAGCGAATTTCTAACAGTATTTTGTCTATTTTATTATTCATACCACTTTTTCCCGAACTTACCGGGCGCCATTTTGAATTTTCCAATACATCGGTAAACACTGTATGCTTTTCGAGCTGAATAAACATGTTACATTGGATAAAAACACGAAAATTATATCCAGTTTGGTAGAAAAGTAACTTATCTTGCCTTTGATAACATTTTTTTGTTATATATTTGCCTTTTGACAACTTTTTCGAATCTATGTGTACAGTAATACAAACTAAAAAATCCCTTCCCAAGACTAAGAATGGCTTTCTAAATAATATTTTTTCTTTCAGCAAGGTCATATTCTATAATGGTAAAGTACTATCCCCTTCAAATACTAAGAATTATATGTATAATATGCATTATATTAAGAATTATATGTATAATATGCATCTTTTTTAAAAAATAATGTTCTGTAGGAACTTACACGATATAATACGTTTACTTGGTCTTTTGGCTAAGCTGGAAGTGTAGTATCTGTTCTTAGAATTGTTCCCGGTAGACAGAATATCATATTGTTTCTAATACAAAATAGAAAATAGCCGTATGTTTTGTTTTATTAACATGCCGACTCGTTCTTTACGTGATTTTTGAAATGTTACAAAGAATCACTCAGCATGCAAATTCATTCACTTGATTTTTGGAATCAGCAGTTCAGCGATGTGATTTTTGGAATATGACGTCTTGTCTCAATTTAGTATACGATCGGTAAGAAAGTAGACTATATAATACGGTTACTTGGTCTTTTGGCCAAGATCAACGTGTAGTACATGTTCCTAGAATTCCAGCGGTCCCATCTTTCGTCTTCTTCCCTCTAAACAGAAATATTGTTACTAATACAGAAAAGAAAATGGCCATTGAATGGCTGTCTGTGTTTTTTTGTAAACACAGCGATCGTTTCGTCTCATCGCTTAATATTTTTTGTGTACTTGACATTTTCGCTTGTCATGTATTGTTTAACTCTCGTATTATACTATTTTTAAGCGGCTAATAAATTTGGTAACGTTTTCAAAACGTGTAATTAATATTTTAATTGGTATGATACTCGCATCTTTACCAATAAGAATCTCTTAGTATATACATCGTTTTGTATACAGACTTCGCCATTACAGCCAGCTAAGGTCAGATCACGTGACTAAGCGTTTTTTCAATTACGTATAAATATCATTAGTGTGGGGTATATGGTTAGAAAAGAAAAGAAAAAAAGAAACGTACCGGGCGTATCTGCATCGCTTTTTGTGAAAGAAGAAGGAAAGGACGGCCAGTGCATTTGTATACGCGAAGATCATCTTGGGAAGGCAGAGCATGATGGGAGAAGCTATTTTTTTTCCTGTCTTCTCTTTTTTTTCTAGATAGGAGGATATAAAAGCAGGGAAAAATTCCCTGGGGCAGCAGAGAGGAAAGAGTCGTGAACATCTTCTCTTGAAAAGAATTTTGTATTGCTGACGTTCGGATTGTGCGATGTGACATTGGTGGCGAGAGGCCAGGTGTGGTCGATTGGTAAAGAAGAGGGCAGAAACGTGCTGTTGTCGAGAGAGTGACTCACTCCTTCCAGAACCCCAGAACCGAATCCTGATTATAACCCTAGAAGCTATTTCGGCGAGTCAAGCAGATTAACATGGCCCTTGTTGACTCAGGCTGCACCACGACGTTGGTAACGAAGAATGTCGTTAGATCATGGAGCGGAACCAGGAGTATTAAGACCGTGGATGGCATGGAGGAGAATGCCTGGGAGAGACAACAGCGGAAGTACTGGTGCAAGGTGTGCCTATTGGACTACGAGCCCTTGTGTTGGATCGTCTGGTTGGTGATGTTGATGTGGTTTTAGGTGTAAGTGCGATCAACCAACTGGGGGGGCGCTACATTGAGAGGGGGGCAGGTAACTTTTGGACGCCTCGGCGCAGTAAGAATGGCAGGAATGGAAGGTGATAGAAATACCAGAACACAAAAACCAAAGGCTTGCTGCATCGAGGACGAGGATTTCCTGACGAGGTTCGATGGGGAGAGGTGGACGGTGGAATGAAAATGGATCTCCGGGCCCCAGGAACTACGAAACAAAGTAAGCTGCTGCGATAAAACACTGCGAGGAGAAATAAGAAAAGGATTCGAGGATGAAGTAAAGAGGTGGATAGAGGAGGGAATTCTGAAACCGTGGACAGGGGAAGAAAAAGGAGTGCTACCATTACTCGCGGTTGTTCAACCCACAAAGAATAAAGTTAGGCCGGTACTGGATTTCAGAGCATTAAACAGATACGTAGCCTGCCACACTGGAAAGGGGATTGATGAATGCGAGGAGGTGATGAGGAAGTGGAGGAGAATGAAGCAGGCCACTAAGATTGTCGACCTGAAGTCGCCTTATCTCCAGATCCATGTAGATGAAAAACTCTGGAAACATCAATTGGTCCGGTACAAGGGGAAGTTGTATTGCTTGACGAGGTTAGGCTTTGGACTGAGGTCAGCCCCCAAAATTTTGACTGCCGTGCTGAAGACGGTGCTAAGTAAAGACTGTATAGTGGACAAGGCCACTAGTTCGTACATTGACGACATTCTCGTGGAGGAAGCAGAGGTGACAGCAGAGAAAGTGAGAGGCCATGTCGCGAGGTATGGATTGACTGCAAAAACGGCGGAGTCCCTGGATGGGGGAGCGGCGTTGGGGTTGAAACTATGCCGAGATGGCAAAGGAAGCCTTGTCTTTAGAGGAGGGAATGCATTACCCGAAATCGGAACCGACCTGACAAAGCGAGAACTCTTCTCGGTCTGCGGGAGACTGGTGGGACACTATCCAATCGCCGGCTGGCTCAGGATAGCGTGCAGCTTTATTAAACGACAAACGGGCACTGATGGCTGGGAGGGCCGTGTGACGAAGGAGGTCACGAACATGCTACAGGAAATCATCGCGAGAGTGACGAAAGACCCAGTAAAGGGTGAAATGGTACGTCAGCGGCGGAGACGCAGAGGTGATTTGGTGTGATGCCAGCAGTCTGGCATTGGATATCGTATTAGAGATGGAAGGCGTAAGTGTGGAAGATGCGGCGTGGTTAAGGAAGAAAAAACGACTATTCCCATATCAACGTAGCCGAACTGGAGGCCGCTATGAAAAGAATCAATCTGGCCCTGATGTGGGGATTGAAAACGATTGAAATCAAATCCGATTCGGCAACGGTAGTTTCATGGATCAGGTCAGCAGTGACTGGCGATAAGAGAGTTAGGACCAGAGGTGCTGCAGACATGCTGATTAAGCGCAGGCTTGGAGCACTTGCAGATTTGATAGCGGAATTCCAGTTAAAGGTATATGTAGTGCTGATCCCATCAGAAAAGAACAAAGCGGATTCGATGACACGGGTAAAGAAGGCCTGGCTGCAAGAGAGAAAGGAGGTTTCCTCAGTATGCTGTGCAGGAAAGGAAGTTAAAAAGTTACATGAAATGCCCAACTTTGGTCGACAACGGACGTTATTCCTGGCTAGAGAGGTTTACCCGGAAACTACCGAGAAGGAGGTCAGGGAGGTAGTGGAGCACTGTCAGGAGTTCCAATCGATAGACACCGGACCATCCACACATGAAGCAGGAGAGTTACACATTGCAGAGGACTGGAAGCGATTGGCCATTGATGTGACCCATTATCGCCATAAGCTGTATCTGTCGATGTCGACTGTGGACCGGGGAAGTTTGCCATATGGAGAGAGATCAGGGCAGAAGCCGCATGGGCGATCGGAGGGGTCATCGAAGAAATATTTTTGGAGAGAGGGCCGGTTGAGGAACTGTTAATGGACAATGGCCCCGCTTTCCGATCAGAAGCCTTTAAAGAGGTGTGTGATAGGTGGGGAGTAAGGCAATTGTTTAGGGCAGCGTATCGGCCGAGTGGCAATGGGATAGTGGAGAGGAATCATCGCACCATCAAGGCTGTTGCGGAAAAAACATTTCACCCATGGAAGCATTGTTTTGGTACAACATCTCACCGAAAACCGGACAAGATGGGACAATTGTGCCTCATAGAGCCACCAGTCTTCTGATCTCTGCAACAAATACGTCAACAGACTCGCCTGTCCACCTCAAACTTGCAAGTTGTCGAGTGCTTCAAATGGACTCTCAGCGAAAACCAATTTCAGTCTTTGCTCCACTGAACAGAATACCATATACTCCACACGCCCCCCTGATCACTGACATCAATACGATGGCAGTGAAGAGGAGGAAGTCGACAGCCACCAAGAAGCTAACGATGCACCCCCAATTCGACTTAGCCCCACATTGTGGTTCTTTACAACTGGACGAGAATGTCTGTAGTGAACCTGAAAATGTTAACCCCCAAGAAGTTGTCCCCCAGAGGCCTCAACGTGAGACGAGGAGGCCTGCTTGGATGAAGGATGACGGTGTCTTATTGATCTCAAAGATCAGGGGGGCATGTGGGGTATATGTGTAGAAAAGAAGAAAAATAAAAAAAAAATAAACGTACCGGGCGTATCTGCATCGCTCTTTGGGAAAGAAGAAAGAAAGGATGGCCAGCGCATTTGTATACGCGAAGGGCATCTTGGGAAGGCAGAGCATGATGGGAGAAGCTATTTTTCCTGTCTCTTCCTTTTTTTCTAGATAGGAGAGTATAAAAGTAGGGAAAATTCCCTGGGGGGGCAGAAAGAAAGGAGTTGTGAACATCTTCTCTTGAAAAGAATTTTGTATTGCTGACGTTCGGATTGTGCGATGTGACATTGGTGGCGAGAGGCCAGGTGTGGTCGATTGGTAAAGAAGAGGGCAGAAACGTGCTGTTGTCGAGAAAGTGACTCACTCCTTCCCGAACCCCAGAACCGAATCCTGATCATAACCCTATTATTACTTTATTACTATGCTACGAAGTAACCGTTCGATTCGGTTAATGGCAGGTTTCATAACATACTAAGTAAAGAAAACTCAAACCGGTGTTACTTCGTTACTGTTCCTTGTAAACCATCCCCCAACGGTGTTAAGTGGTTTCAGTTATAGGAGGAATTTCTAAGAGAGAAAAGATTCTACCACTTCCATTGATTTTAACTGATTTTGGCCGTAAACTCTCAGAGGAAAAAAATCTAGAAATTTACGATTATCGAGGAAGTGGAGAGATACTATGCCTATAACACACCTCAGATATTGTGCTGCAGTTTGTGCATATTACATTTGCATGGAATGGCTTGATTTGTAATCCTATTTAGGTCAAAATCAGAAGGGGAAAAATGAGTTCATTTTATATATATATATATATATATATATATAGATAGATAGATATATAGAAGAAAGATAGATAGATTAGAGAAGATATGTTATATATATATGTGTGTATTATATATATATATATGTTATATATATATGTTATATATATATATATTTCTTCTATCTTCTTCTTCTATCTTCTATATAAATAAAATGAACTCGTTTTTTCCCGTGTGAGTTTGACCTTAATAGGATTAAAATGAAGATATTGCATGCAAATGTAATGTTCGCAAACTGCAGCACAGGATCTGAGGTGTGCTATATGACTATTATCCTTACAGTTCCTCAATAACCCAACATTTCTATATTTTTCCCGGTGAGAGCTCAGTGCCGAAATCGGTTAGATTCAATGGAAGTTGAAACATCTTTTCTCTCTATTAGATTCCTCCTTTCCCCGCTCCTCATTTACACCGCATCGGATGCGTTCACAAGAAATAGTACAAGGAAACACCGGTTTGGAATCACGTTTTTTTATCTTCTTCCCCTGATTCATGCTTTCTATTTTTACCCTAAATAAAATAAAAAGAAAAAATATAAAAAGAAAACGCGATTATTATTATTGTTTTCGTTTTGCTTTGTTTTAGTTAATGTAAGACGCAACCTGCGGGACTAACTAGTTTTAACGACTCTAACCTTGAAATATAACTATACCTTTATTTATTATTGCTTGCAATTAAACATTTATTTTTACACAAAGAATTCTTTAATGTTTATTATTACAACGCCATGATATTGTGAATTCACTTGCATTACACTTTAATTAAAATTAAAACAAATGAATCCATTTAGAATTCGAGAAAACAAAAATAATTCAGTTATAATTCGTTCACTGCGGATTTGATATTTTACCTAATTCACTTTTTAGTTAATTCATCACGTTTTTTTTTCGTTTTTCCTTTTTTTTTGCGCTTTCACCTAAATGATTCGAGTTCGAGCCCCCCCCCCTCAAACTTTTTTTTGGATTTTTCAAACAAGCACAACCTTTCTTCAGTCTTATTAATAAAAAAACCCTTTAACAATGAAACACTAAAGAAAAAAAACATTTCCTTTACGAGGAAAAGGAAACAAGCGGGAACACTTTACCTCTGTCGCATCCTTTGTAAAGTCTGTATAAATATGTAATGTAGAAAGATTGAAATAATGAGACATTATTTACAATCTAATCTAGGTGTTAACAATTATCGTCTTGGCATTTTTCCAGCTTTAAATCTGAGCTTACTCGCACCATACACAGCTGGCAATAAAAGGAAAAAGTTATTAAATTACGTAGAATATCACCACAAGTCAATCGCTTCTCTTAGACTCGAATAATTTGTTTCGATTTCGTCTCCAAAAGTGTCACCTCGAGTAACGAGACGTATCTTAAATGAGTCATTGATTTTGTTTGTTCGTTTCCCACCGTTATTGCCTTACATTTTCATGAAAATTTATAAGGGCTACCCGGGGTTAATTGGTGTAGTGGCAAGTCATCTATTTTTTGACAATGACAATTGATTTCCTGTAGTCGTCAGGCGCGAGGTATTGCTTACAATAAAAAACAAAAACGAAATTGCAGAAGTTAAATCTTACTTAAATAATAAATACACGTGCAAATGTTTTCAAAAGAAACAATATGCATAAGCGTTACTTGAAAAAGTAAACTAATTAGTATGTTTTCCGTTTCTCTCTCTTTCTTGAAAGTAAGACGTCTCCAGATTAATCCTTATTTTTGTTGGAAAATATTGAGAAGAATAGGATATTGTTTTTGTGTAAATTAAAAGAAAAAAATCATTTTTTTGTCGAGTATGTCCACCATTGCCACAGGCAAAAGTATTACATACTTCTATTTGTCACTCCACCGCTTTCCTCCTACCTCTTCTCATTCCCCCATTTTTGTCTCCTGCCCAACACTCTCACTGGACACACACATAGACAGACACCTCAAAGAGTGTCAGACTAAAAATATCAAATTTACTTTGTTTTAATTATTGGCTGGGAAAACAATACCCTGACATAATTGCGCCAATTTAAAACCAAATAATGATGTTTTTTCTCAACTTGATATATTATTCAACTAAGGTAATGATGATCATGAAAATATTAACTCTATCGGCGTTTGTTTAGTATTTTTTAACTTTAGCTTGGCATACAAACATACACACAGACAACTCCCCTTCGTATAAATTACTAGTGGAGGTACCCGGAGTTGCCTGGGTATGTTGCGATGGTGTAGAAATAAAAATAGAAATAAAAAGCAACATGGTGGTGGTGGGGGAGAAACAACAGAGGTGTTTTAAAAATGGTAGTAGGCTGGAACCCGTAACGCGAAGGTGGGGAAGAAGGTTAAAACAAGGCCGATAATCATTAGTCGCGTGCTCTCGTGTAATGAATGAATGTGTGAATGTAGGATTGGCATGAAATTCCTTAAGATAAACTACAATGACCGAAAAATGGCCTAAAATGACAAATAAATATAAAGTAAATGACTTAGAATGACTTTAATGAACTTAAGGATGACTTGATTGACCGTAAGAATGACTTGAATGCTTAAAAATAACTGGAATCATTAAAAACAACTTCAATGATCTTGAGAATGACTTGAATGGCCTTGAGACTGACTGGTTGTAAAGTGGGTGATAATTTTACATTAAATTAATACAGACAAGTGATCCCCCATTTATATCACATAAGTACAGCATGTAGTAAGAAAAGATACTACACTTTGATCTTGGCCAAAAGACCAAGAAAAGCTTAAAAAGCTAAAAACAGCATCTATTAACAACAGACCTTTGATTTTAATCAAAAAGGCCAAACACAAAAGTGTTGCAGGCAGATCGACCGACCAACGGAGTGTCTTGCACGTGACTAAAAATGTAACGCGTTAGCCAATCTCGTCATCATACAAGCAGAAGTTGCGTGCGTCTCATTACAGCATATGCTTCGAACAGTTTGGCTTTAAACGGGCGATCGAAAAAAAAAAACTCTGGTAAGCCAAGAGTGTAGGTAAGTAAAATGCCCACTTTTTAATGCGACTGTGATTGTTTGGATAAGTTTAGGGTTAAGATGAGGATAAAAATATAAACATTTTATTGTGAGCAATTACAGATTGTATTGTTGAAATATAGGGGTCCTTGGTAATGGCGGGTTGCTAAAAAAAAGTGAAGCGGGAGACAACACTGCGGTTGGCGATTGTTATAGAATTTAAACCGCCAATAGACATATAATATTTTAAATGGAATGTTTGATAGCAGATTTAAAATGTCGCAATAGAATATTATCGGGTTAAATGTGTAAGCAAAGTAAATGACTTAGCAAAACAAGTACCTTACCCTCAATTCAACACGTAAATACGTAATTTTTTTCACCTGAAATGCGTTGCATTTTTTCTTGTACTTCTAATGCCCATTTTTCGTAATTTCTAGAATTTATACCTATTTTTTCATAGCAGGTAATAATGTGTGAACTTGTTTATCTTCCATTTCTTAGTAAAATACACAATTTTATAAATGAGCAATGAAAAAAAAAACAGCACAATTTTATAAATAGGCAACGAAATAAATAACACTAAGAAAACTCCAAGACCTTTGTAAACCAACTAAATAAAAGTAAGGAGGCCACCAGAACACTACTAAAACCACCTTTTTCTTTTTTATTAGATATTAAAATGTCCTCATATAATGTGATGAACAAATACCGTTACAAACAGGCACACAGTTTTTGTAAAACATAGATTTTTTTCATCCTTACTCTTTATTTATCTGTAATGATTCTCTTACTGCCATTATGCAACCATCTTTTTAAATTTTAATAAAAATTAAAAAATATTCTGAAATTATTAAAACAGTACTTTTAAATAATTTTCTTCAAATGCAACATTGCTTATTTATGTCAAATAGAAAGGTGTTTAGAAATAAGCAAGGAACATATTTTTATCAGTTTCATTGATAAATATTCAAAACATAACGAGTAAAATCAAACTTCAAAGACATTTAAGAGACGGATAATTATGTCTTCGTAAAGCGTGAATAAGACAGAAAAGTAGAAAAACACTTCGTGTTCTGGCGGTTTACATTTATGAACATATAGAAAGAGAGAAAGAAAGAGAAAGAAAAGGAAAGGAAACATAATATGAAATAAGTGCGAAAGATTATAACAACATTTATTTATTTTTTATTTATTTTTTGTTTTTTATTTTGTTTTTTCCTGAAAGCTATTAAATACTGATTGTTATCGAACTTAAGGGAGGATAATAAATATTTCTATGTAAACAAGATTGTACGACTTCTTGCTGTTTATTTAATAATTTTTTCTTACCGGAAATTAAACAATATTCTTAGTGCTTTCAGTACCGCTCCTAACGCCTCCAGGGTTTTAGTTTTCTGCATACTTAAAAATAATTTATCTTATAGGCTACTAGTAGGTTACATGGAATGGTGTAGATAATGTATCCAATACAATACCATTAATGAAGTATTCAAAATGGCCATCTCGTTGAACATTGTGCCACTTATATGATAAGCTTCGACGGCGCTGAGGTATTAGCGCCCATATATATATATATATATATATATATATATATATATATATAATATATATTTTGCTATAATGACTGAAAAATGCTATATATAAATTTGAGATTAAAAATTTAACTTAATTGCTTTCATGCTTATTCGCTATACACGTTATTATATTCGATAACACATACCTACAGATCTTGCGACAATACCTCTTTTGCATATAATCTCTAGGTACAGTTTATACCCACGTATATATAAACATGTATATACACACATGTAAAAACTACTGAATTCAAACACGGTAGTGTTTTTTCACTAAGCATCATATGTGTCTGTACAACCGCGTGTAAAGTGAGCATAACACATTTTATCTGCTGTTTTGGATAGAACAGGGCACAAACGCTGATTAAGTATATCTAGTTTAATTACTTATAATTGGGTTCAAGTTTTCACCTGTGCTATTTGAAAAGTTAAGATTTTCCTATAAAGAGATCACTTTATACGCAAATCCAGATACTTATCGAGTGACATATGTGTGCCTTTCTACGTTTGAAAAGGAACTATATTGAACTTTGATTTTATAAGAAAGCCATACGCTACCGCTGCCATAATCTTCTGCTGCATTAATACATGTTTCTAGTATGCTCTACTTGCAAAGATTCTCTCCATGATGTTCCGACTTCCCCGTGCTTCCGGGATGCGGCCACGTTTTCTCCCCGAGCTTTTTATTCTGGCATCAGACTAAATACCTATTCAAAAGACGCAGACGCACTGCTGCCCTTTCTTGCAGGCTAATTTACTGAAGTATTCAAAAGATGCATTACAAATACACGGAAGTTCGTAAGAAAATTACGTCGATAGAATGAAAGAAATTTGTGTTTATCCCCGCCTCACCCTCTGCTAATTAAGAGGAAACTATTGATAAAATATTGAATTTACCATAATCGCTGGTTGAATATAAACTTCTACGGGGAAAACACAGCTTTAGGCATGAATGAAAGCGAGTCAAACTCTCACACAAAACACACACACATATAACATATATATATATATATATATATATATATATATATATATATATATATATATATACACACACATTTATATATACACACACATATATACAACAGATTACAGACATATGCATAAATATACAAATTTTAAAATTTTACTCTGATGTAAGGTTTTAGAAATAAAGAGCTTGATCGGTATAGGGTGGAACGATAAAGCTGTCGCCATAAAAAAGCAACACTACCACTTATATTAAAACTTTTATTGAAAACAAAATCAATTCAGGTAGCTTAATTATTAAGTAAAGCTAACAGCTTTAATGCAGCCGTATTCAGCCTCAATCGCCGCCTTGATACGAGTCCGGAACTGAGAATATACCTCTTCCACAAGTGCCGGTGGGAGCTCGGCGAATTCACGAAGGATGGTGGCGATCGGGCTGGCTCAGGCGTTGTGGGAGATCATGTGGGTAGTATTCTCGACGTAGGACCAAACAAAGTCTAGCGTATTCAGGTTGGGGAGGAGACGAGACAGTGAAAGAAGGATACAAAGTCGTAACACCCCTGAAGCCAAGCCTGCATCTTGTTGGACTTGCGGACCGGCGCCGAGTTCTGCTGTCATTTCCAGAGTCTTCCAGCGGCTACCTAATTGCACCAGGGGATCGACACACTTTTCAGCATATCTAGCTGCACATTTGTGTTTACTTTAAAACCGACTACGAAGATGTGAGGTCGCATGATTTGGCGAAATTACATCAAAGACCATAACCGTAGAGAGAAGCTGTTATTTATGAGAGTCCAGTGATGCATTTTGAGGGTGCTGACAATGATCCTGATATAATAAGTTGGATCAGTAGAGAGCATGAGGTGTTCAGCGGCGCATCTCCGATCTTGCTCATTGAACATTGTGTCACTTTCAAACATGATAGAAGGCTCCTATCGCTCTTGATATTTGTACATAACTGACCAATTTTAGATGGTCTGCAAAAACAAATAAAACAAAAAAAAAAAAACAATCCCCCAAAACGGAAATGAAATCATGTCATCTTTTCTAGGGCGACAATTATATTTTTCCGCCCTGGATACGATTTACATATCTGAGTGTTCAATCAAATTCTCCTCCGCATCTTAACACACCGAATTAATAAAAAATATAATTTTTCCTCTCAGTAATTGACGATTAATGCTGTTATAAGCTATATTCCGTGTAGTCATTTTAGCATACTGACTTCTAGGACTACAATTCATCTAGTCTGCTGCAGTATCCAGCACTTTATTCAGCTTGATGCTTCACCAATGAGGATAATAGTTAGTATGTGATGTGTATGTGAAATTAAAGGATAACAATTATATACACATATAATAAATTATTATAATAATAGCGTTATGTAATGGCTAGAAGTTTCAGGGACAACAATCGTAATATCAGCTAAATATCTTTCTCTTTAACTTAAATATATTTATTCTACATACCTACAAAATGACCAACAACATTTTCCCCAGGGCAGAGCATGCGGTTTCATCGAGGAAATCAGCGTTTTTTTTTTCAAATTTTACTTTAGCACTTTTAAACCGAGAAAATAAGATACTTAGGAAACTCCTGTCCTCAGACCTGAATCTCATATAATTATTGTTTTACTATGTGTTGTTATTGATGCTCAAGTTATATATAGTTGATCTGATATTTATGGGTGTTTCCTTCCAAGGGCACGAATATTTGTGAGCCCTCCAAGTAGTATTTCATAATTTCCTACTCGCACGCGCGCACACACACATATGTGTGGGTGTGTCTTCAAATTACTTTCTATAGCAGACTCGGCGGGTATATTTGTATCATGTAAACATACTATACGTATATTTTATTTCACGTTCGGCATGCACCGAAGAAAATTAATTTCCTGCCTTTCCGGA
>NC_136504.1:91053477-91073477 GCF_053919585.1 Euprymna scolopes
CCCCTCATAATAGACTTTGTAGACGACATATTGAACACAAGTAATTAATTTTCCCTTAGCTTGGCGGGAGGGTTATCGGTGTCAGTACTTATTTTACTAATGAACTAAGTCAAACCCGAAGGCCACTAACTAATATAGGTTAACGCTAGTTGTTTGAAGGGCAAATACCACCATGATTTGATAGGAAATAATTGGAAGAATGGACAGAATTTGATTACCCAAAGCAAGATTCAACAAGTATTTGTTGACATTAATCTTTAACATTATGCTGTAGCTAGTTGGAAAACAGCCCCGTGGTATTACGTTTAAAAAAAATCGAAGTGTTCGGAAAGCAACTCTGTTCACGAAATTTTCATTTGGTTTTCGGTACCTAGAAAAAGATCGAGAAATAGAAAGAGAGAGAGAGAGAGAGAGAGAGAGTAAGAGAGACGGAGAGAAGATAATGTAATATTTTGTTGTGGTTGTAGCTAAATGAACTCTTTTTGCCAGTGCTATTCAACTGATTTTGATCCTAGTAAAACACCTAAAATAAAAGAACGACGGATAGAAAAAGATTATATATATATATATATATATATATATATATATACAAGCATTTCAGCCCGGCGTTGCCCGAATGTTTGGATGTGTATGTTGAGCCAAAAAAAAAAGTGGTAGTAGGAAGGCAGGCTCGAAACTGTACCGAAAAGGAGGAAAAGAACATGGTAAAACC
The DNA here is from genome assembly GCF_053919585.1 of Euprymna scolopes. Classification (NCBI taxonomy): domain Eukaryota; kingdom Metazoa; phylum Mollusca; class Cephalopoda; order Sepiida; family Sepiolidae; genus Euprymna; species Euprymna scolopes. Next base: position 91,054,190 of record NC_136504.1, read on the forward strand.
TAACGTTTATGCTTTTACGACCACCGCCAAACCGTAAGCGACATTTTTTAAAATTAAGGCTAGACAATCTAAAGGAGAGGATAACTTTTAAAAATATCGGCGAAAAAAGTGACCTCCACCTCCTGTAGAAAAGTGCCTAGTTGAAGGGGAAGATATTAATGTTTTAAGTCAATTTTTAGATGTTTGTCGTATCAAAGGTCGAACTTAAAAACGATACTGATCTTGGTAAAATCCGTTACCTTTATTGAAAGTTTAAGGCAGACATGCAAACAGACATACATACATACATTTATATATTCGTAACTAAAAATATTCGACCTAAACTGATGGAAAAGCTTGCCCTAGCCCCAAATAATCTTTATATAAAATTTCAAATATTTAAACTAGAAATTGACTGAGTAATTTGAAAGTGGCCGCAGAGGTCAATTTTTTAAAAACTTTGACCCCTATTATAACCCCTTAAAATTTATTGTTTTGGGCTCAAATCAAGTTATTAAGTTAGATCGATGTCCAAGGAACCTATATCTAAAATTTCAAGAGCGTAGACCCAAAATTGTGGGAGGAGTTTGGTAGAGTTCTCAACTTTCACCCCTTATTAGCCAAATTTCAGGGCAAAAACGGATCACATCGATTTTCCCAAATCTCAGTACAATGTATATCAAATTTCGAGTCTGTAGACGAAGAATTGACAGAGTTATTGCGTAGACACACACAGAGACACGTTCACTTTTATATATATATATATATATATATATATATATATATATATAGATAGATAGATTTGTTTAACAAAAATATATACGTGTACATAATATATATGGAAACAATTTTGTGTTTGCTATAAACTTTTATCCCAAATATTATGCAAGTATAAATCATGTAGAATATCTGCATGAATACAATTACAAGTAATATTCAACTGAAGACGATTATTTCATTATCAAACAGAAGCAACTAATAGGGAATTAATTAAAATGAATGTTTAAAAGAATATGCAAATTAGCTAGATCGTTTGCCATTGAATGCAATTCCACAACCAAGATATATAAAAAACATTGTACTCTCTTTTTAAATAAATAGAAAAGAGGGGGTTTAATATGAATATCGATACACACAAAAGAAAACCGAATTTATAGGAATATATATATATATATATATATATATATATATATATATATACTAAATTATGTATTCGGCGTTGCCAAAAAATATTTACTTTCATTTTTGCTCCCTCCTTTATGAACTGTGTTTTTATTATGACGTATGACGCGATCATTTATAACGTCATCCGTGATGACGTCAAATATGACGTATAATGGTAACACACAAACAACGATAAAAAAATAACAAACAGGAAAATGAATTTATTATATCAGAGAGAGAGAGAGAGAGAAAGAGAAAGAAAGAGGGAAGCAGCGTCTTTGTCAGAAAGGGGCTATAGGGAAAAATCACGAGTTTTCAATTTCAAAGTCAATTTTGTAGTCTATAAAAAGATGAAATATTGAAACTATTAACGTCCATCATTTGACAGAGAACGTGTTAATTATTACAGCAGTTGCATCAATAATTCCTTTCGCCACATATCCATTTCACAGTATATTGACGTCTATTTCCATAAAGTAAACAATTAACTTGCAAAGTATCATCAAAAGAAAGTTGTTTTTGTGCTGAAGGAAAATAATGCAATACCTTTTCTTGCTTGCTGGGATTATTTTCTAATAAAGTTGTTAAAGAATATGATATCTACATGAAAAAATCTGACCATTGTCCGATCTCGTCTCTACATGTTAGTACATGTTTTTTTATTTACCATTATTTTTATTTGCTTTGGACCCGCAATTTATTTATTATTTTAACAATAATAAGGCTATATATATATATATATATATATATATATATATATATATATATATATATATATATAACTACTTCATTTACTCAAATACATTTATACGAAAGTATAGATTTATGCGTAAACTTTAAGTATTTACTTCAAAAGTGCTCAATACGTAGGTAGAGCTAGTTAGTAATTTATAAAATATATATGGCGATTAAGCTACACTGAATATTCGGCGTTTCATCCACTCTAGGACTCGTCAGGCAAGCCTGAGGAATCCTAGAGTGGATGAAATGCAGAATATTCAGTGTAGCTTAATCGCCATATATATATATATATATATATATATATATATATATATATATATTATAAATTAATATATATATATATAGATATTATATGAATTACTATATATATATATTATAAATTACTATATATATTATAAATTACTAATATATATTATAAATTACTAATATATATATATTATAAATTACTAATATATATATATTATAAATTACTAATATATATATATATTATAAATTACTAATATATATATATATATTATAGATTACTAATATATATATATATTATAAATTACTAATATATATATATTATAAATTACTAATATATATATATTATAAATTACTAATATATATATATATATTATAAATTCCTAATATATATATATATATTATAAATTCCTAATATATATATATATTATAAATTCCTAATATATATATATATATATATATATATATATATATATATATATATATATACATATATTATAAATTCCTAATATATATATATATATATATATATATATATATATATATATATATATATATATATATACTTCAGAATCAGCTTATCCAACAATCAGCTGGTATGGAAATCAGCGATTAGAAGATTTACAAAATATTTTTTTATACTCATAGAACATGCGCTTAAAAATTCCACTTTACAATAACTTTCAAATTGTTAATATAATTAAAAATGAAAATGTTAATTTTTAATTATATTAACAATTTGAAAGTTATTTTAGAGTGGAATTTTAAGCACATGTTCTATGAGTATCAAAAAGTAAAAAAAAAAAAACATTAAATGTATCAATTCATGTTTATTAAAAAAATCCACCGGACCTATTAAAATACTTTTCTACCGGACCCATTATACAACAAAGAAAAATTACTCCCGGAAAAGATCCAAATCTTTTACCTATTTTTAAGTCTGTTTTATTGAATTTGTGATGCGGATTACCCAAAATACAGTTTGGATCATTTTACCACACTGCTTTCAAGGGCATTAACTTCGGATTTTAATGGATGTAAATTTTTATATCTTTTTCTTTAGCTTTCCTTACTCTATGACTTTTAATTACTCAAACAATTTTTAATAATGATTTTCCATGTCTCACTGACTTTAGCAAATAGGGTGTATACCATTATAGCTATTTGCTAATATTTTCTCCCCCGAAGAGATGGTAGATATCGAAGCCCTATAGGATTAGGAGTTCAAATATATCTAATATATTCTTTGTCTTACATAGAATAATAAAGATCTTTGACATGAAACTTAATTATTTCACGTCATAAATTTTTAAATTCTTGGAATGACTAAAATTTGATATATATTTTAAAACAAAACCAAACAAATATGTTTACGATTTAAACACTTTTAAAGTCTTATATATTCTGTAATTCAGCAGTTACATTAATATATATATATATTTCAATCGTTCTATCTTTATTTAGTATTACTTTTTTATTTACTATTTGTTAACATAAATTACAAAAATAGACGTTTACAAAGCCTTTTGGTAAATTTTGGACAAATTAAGTATTAAGCCCAAGATTATATCGTACTTTGATTTAATGACACTACAGGAAGAAAGTTCTATACATATTTTTCGAGAACTCCAAGGGAATCGTAGCTCAAGTAGGTTGTTATAACTAACTGCCTTCTATGAGAACTACAAAGAGATGAAAATTCGAGGGGGTAATATAGAGAAAAGGCTATAAAATAGGATAAAAGGGCGATCGTAAGGTAGGTGCATCAGAATTTTTGTAGGAATTTTTTACACCTCTAACACGAAACTGCAAATAAAATATAAAAAAAAAAACTCGTAATTTCTCCTTTAAAGGTGGGTTGTTTATTTTCTTTATGGATTATACTTCCAAAATAAACTATTAAAGTTGTTTTAAAAGTAATAGAAATATTTTTTTTTATCTTTTAAAAAACAGTAATGAAATTAATTGAATGTTACGAGTTCAGTATTTTTCAATTTTTAAACTTAAAAAATCAATCAAATTTTTTCTATTGATTCTATGTTTACGATATTTTCAGGGTCAATGTGAAATTTTATGCTCTTTCTAATAAACCGAATATAATATTTTAGACAAACTTTTTTTTTAATTACCGCCCTCCCATTTTCAAATGTCTATTAAAAAGTAAATAATTAATTCATGTACCAAAGTTTTGTATATCACAAATTGAAGATAAAAGATCAATAAATAATATATTCAAATTTAAAACAAAAAAGTAGCGTTTTTAAGAAATTTACCTGTAATGTCCGAAGTTTTAAACCTTTTAAAAAAAACACGTTGTTTGTTTATTTTTTTTTAATGAAACCTTGGTCCTTGCTCCTTGAATTGAAAAAAAATTAGGGATTGAATTACATTTTTCGAGGAGTTATAAGCTTTGAAAGAGAGCGGGTGGAATTATTCAATAGTTTTCACGAAATTTCTGACACTGCTAATCGTAAGGTTAGTACGAGAAACACAAAGGTCAATTCAGTAACAAACACTTTCATATTTATGATTTTACAATGAGAGATTACGATTCTCTCTCTGTCTTTCTCTCTCCCTACTTCTATGATATACGATTTTAAAGCTAAAATCGTCTTGATTGGGCGTTGAAACCATATGAAAAATTCTGCGTATTCGTGAATAAATAAAAACAAAGCCACGAAAGCTTTCTTTTTCTTTTTTTCGAGTCTAAAATACGCAAATAAAAACAAAACTATAAATGTCTTTTGCTTTTTACATCGGCATTTAACGCATTTTATTTGTATTTTTCATTGCCAGTTAAAAATCATTTTAAAACAAACAAGTATGTTTACGATTTAAACAATTGTAAAGCCTTTTATGTATTCTGTAATTCACAGTTTAAAAACGTTCAAATTACTCAGATCGGCTTGCCCAATCGTTGAAGCCGTGTTAATAAAAAGAAACTACTAAATTATAAACACATAATAACATCTAACTTTTTTATATATATAAATGGAACAAAATAAAAAAATTGTAAAATAAGTAACTGTCACCAAAGGCAATAAAAATGACATCACATAGTAATCTGGCCGGTTAAGAAGAATAGAAGAAATTAAAACCATTTAACCAGTAAATTCTATTTCTTACTGAAACTGTAACCAAACGCAAAAGCAGTTACTTTTCCTACGTATTGTCCGTAGTTTTCCTTTTCGATTTTACCTATTTTTAAGTCTGTTTTATTGAATTATATCCTGTAATTGGCAGTTAAAAGACGTTAAAGTTACTTGCAAATGTTTATTAATACTTTAGAGACTATGATTTATGCCATACTGTCTTTCTTTAAGAGTAGCATTCTTTGTTTACAAAGCCAGTCTAATATGAACAAAACAATATAAAAACCAAAGATAATTAAAAAAATTAAAGAGCCTAAAATTTTTTTCGATTGCATTTTCATTGCAAGTTGGACTCGTTTCCAAACATAAAACAAATATGTTTTTCTAATCTAACAAAACAAAACAAGACAAGAACAAAAAAATAATTGGTCCGTTTACATATTTAAAAAAAAATATATATTTGTTATTTTTTTTTTTTTACCACTGAACTCTCCATAGTTTACTTCCTGAGAAAAATCTACGTTTTTTTGGCTAATACATTTCAATGCACTTTAAAAAAATATAGAAAAAGGAATAAATAAAATTATCATACAAATCTTACATTTTAGAGTGGGAGATAACTTTCCCATATAAATTTAACGTAAAATGAGCCCGCAATTCTTGGCTACGTAGCGGTAAACGAGACATGTGATTGTTATCGTTTTTTTTTTAAGATTGGTCGCTTGGGAGAGTCAACAAGGGATAACGGGGTGGGGGTAAGGCAATAAGTTCGCAACATTTTAAAAATATATAGAAACACTTCCAAACGTATGTATGTGTGGAGGAAACTGTTCAGTTTTATTTTAAAGATTTGCTTTAAAAAGCTCTCATCGTTAAATATTATTTAATCAATTAATTATTATTTCTTGATACTACACAAAAATACTAGGGTGGACCTGTTCAATGTACATACTCTCCTTGTATTTTTTTCTTTTCGTCTTCTTCAATTTTTTTTTACAACGGATAAAACACCTCTTATATAAAGGATTTTTCATTTAATCTAAGGGCAATGATGTTAAGAACTTTATTATCCAATGTATTGTGTATTGTTTTCTCTGGTCGCCATGTTTACTTTCGTGTGCACCTGCATATGAGTTTTGGATGCGCGCAAAATTGCGTATTGTTTTCACTGGTCAAACAGGGTGTTTTTTTGGCACGAGTGTGTATTAAATTTTAACGCGTTTATACATTAATTCAATTGCTAGCTAAAACATAAACTGACCCAACGGTTATTAAAGAAAAAAGTTTTGACATCAGAAAATAGTGAGGATTTTTCTGATTCCGATAGCTAAAAGTTCCGATTCCCAATGCTTATTCCGATTAATGGTCCAAACACCAATACATATATGATGAGAATAATGGAAATAGTATTCCGACAAAATAGAGAAATAAAAAGACACTAACCTTGTTATGTGTTCATCATTTTTCTTCTTTCTTTCATTCATCCAGAGAAAGTCTTGAAATAAAGACGAAACGTTGATGAACCCATAACATGGTTTTCCCCTTTTTGTTTTGCCCCCCCCTCTCTCTCTCATATATATATATATATATATATATATATATATATATATATATATATATATAATTAATTTTGCAATTCTCAATGTTCCTATTTACAATGCCTCCCCACGGGACAGAGTTAGACACCAGGGTCGTTTTTTAACGTGGAGAAAAGGAACAAAATAAAAATTCTCTCAGTCGTGAAGGACTTCTCCTCCTCCACTGACAGAGAACAAGAAATTAAAGTGCAGCATCTGAAGAACAGATACTACACTTTGATCTTGTCCCGAATGCCAACTTGCAATTCTCAATGTTAGTTTTGTCTTTGTTTTCCTGGAAAATATGGAAATATATGAATGGTTTAATGAAAATATTTGTTTTTCTTAATTGATATGTTTAGGCAGCTTTGTTTCTGATAGCCGATTCCAAGTAGATAAAAAGCCGAAATATTTACATTTAAACATAAAACACAATTTTAAAATAAAATTAACAACATAATCATTACCAATATAAAATATACGAAAATATATTAAAAAAAAACGAGGTTGTAAATGAATCAATGGATCCAAGTTTCCAGAGGAACATCTTGAATGTTGTATCTATATAAACATTTGGAATGATAATAAGAGGCTTTACATTTGGAACAACTCTCGGGCAACAAACACACACCTATATATATATATATATATATATATATATATATATATATATATATATATATATATATATATATATATGACTATAATTCAAATAAATTATTTTTTATCTTTACTAGCATTTCGGCTCGGCGTTGCCCGGGTGTTTGGAGGTATATGTTGAGCACACACAAAAAAAGCGGTCAATTTTTGACATTTTGACCCCTATTATGACCCCTTAACATTTATTTTTTTGGGCTCAAATCAAGTTATTAAGTTAGATCCATGTCCAAGGAACATATATCTAAAATTTCAAGTGTTTAGACCCAAAATTGTCGTTGAACTTTGACCCCTGAACAGCCAAATATTTGGCTGAAAACTGATCACAAAGATTTTCCCAAATCTCAGTACCCTGTATATAAAATTTCGAGTCTGTAGACTGAAAATTGAGAGTTATTGCGTAGGAAAATGTAGACACACAGACAGACACGTTCACTTTTATAAATTACTAGCCTTTCAGCTCAGTTTTGGTCGGGCCGTATGTCTTCTTCATAAATCTGTGCATATATATATATATATTAAAAGTTTGACACTTTTTCCAGGTAACCTACATCTAAAATTTCAAGTGTTCAGACCCAAAATTGGCGGAGGAGTTCGGTAGTTTTCAAAGATCAACTCTTTAAACTTTGACCTCTTGGCAACCAAATTCTCGCCCAAAAACTGATTAAAAAGCTTGCTGCATCTCTGAATACCAATTATGTAAAATTTAAAATGTTTAGACCCAAGATTAGCTGAATAGTTTTCTAGAAATGGCAAAGGTCAAATCTTTTAAACTTTGCAGCCAAATTTTCTGCCAAAAATCGATTAAAATGCTTGCCCTATGCCTGAATAAACTTTATGTAAAATTTCAAAATGTTCAGACCAAATACGTACATTTTTTTTTAAATTTTGACTCTAAATTTAACTCCTTAACATTTATTGTTTTGGGCTCAAATATCCAAGTAACCTACATCTAATGTTTCAAATGTTTAGACACAAAGTTGGCGGAAGAGTTTGGTAGAGTTTTCAAAGTCCAGATCGAAATTTGAACCCTTGACAGACACATTTCTGGACTAAAACCGATTAAAAAGATTTTCCCAAATTCCAATACCCCTTATGTCAAATCTTGAGTCTGTAGACTGAAAATTGACAAAGTAATTTGGTAAGAAAATATTATATACAGACACACACAGACAATTTCACTTTTATTGATATATAGATTTTTATTCCTACAGACAATGGTCTTTCATGCTCATGTAATCCTCAATATATTAAGTAATAATTATGCTGCTTGTGTTATTCGAACCCAGTAACCAAGTAACCCAAGCAGTTAAGGAACTTAATTGCCCATGAATAACATTTCAACATACAAATTATCTACACATCGAAGCAATTAAAAATATACCATTAAAATATTTGCTTATCAATTATACACATGTTTTAGACGTTTTGACTCTTGTTGTGAGCGTGTTTCCTTAATACAGAGATTATCACTTTAGGTCTTAAAACTGATAACAGCGCGAACAGATATAATTATACGCTGCTTTTTTTTAGCAGTCTTGAAGGCGAATCAGATATGACGTGTCGGGAAAACAGATCCGAACATAATTATGAATAATCCTGTTGCCAAATAACATTTTTTACTTTGATTTTTATTTAATATGCAGCTGATCTTTTTAATTAATTATTAATTAGATGTAATTAAAATTGTTAAAGAGTTGTGTAAAAGTCGAAGATGAAATGTTTTTGGTGAAATATTTGGAAAGAAAAGAACAAAAAAAAAACGAAAAAGGTTATGTTATATTTAAAATAACACAGGTTTTAATTAAACTTGACTTTACGATTTTCAATATTGCAATCGCGTAGCCGGGAAAAATATATTCATGTTGCTAATTAATTTCATTCGATATCTCATTATTTTAAAAGAAAAAAAAAAAAAGAAGACGACCATTATCTGTTTTTCCGCCCATGCATAAATATTTTTTTCTATGAATCAATTCCTTATTCAAATAAACAAATGAATACAATGTACTTTTATAAATGAAGATTTATAAATAACTCGCCTGGGTGCCCGGTGTTGCCCGGGTGTTTGGAGGTGTGTGGTAGTAGGCAGATAGGGTCGAACTTGTACCACGAAGGAGGAAAAAAACGTAAAAAAACGAAACAAAACGAACGTGATGATTTTGCCGTTATGTCCATCGCCAAACCGGAAGTGGCGAAGGTTTACATTTAGGCTAGTTAATTGAGGTGAGCGGATGGCGTTCGAAAATATCAGCGAAAAAAATGATCCCTTCCTATAGAAAAGTGACTATTTGAGGGAGAAGGAATTAATATTTTAAACTAATTTTTCGATATTCGTCGACCGAAGAGTCGAGCTTCAAAATGATACTGATCTCGTGAAAATCCATCCCCTTTGTTGAAAGTTTAAGGCAGACATACAAACATACATACATTTAAACAGACAGGTGAGATTTATATTATAGATTTAGTTACAAAATGACTTAAGAGAGTTCCCACTTTAAGATGAATCTATTACAAGTTCAAAAATAATGCCTACTATTTTTTATTCAACCCGAATTAATCACAGGGGATTGCAAATTGCATTCTTATGATGGTTGAAAATATGCATTCATGACCTGAGAGTTCATCTCTCTGCTGCAGATATTAACGGTGTGAAACTTAGAAAACAACCTCTGTCAGACATGCATCAGAACTAGAAAAGCGTAACCGAATTCTTAATAAAAAGAATATTAAGAATTGTGGTGACTATGTAGAAAAATTATTTCTGAATCACAAAATAGTCCGCTCATTTTGATGGTACCACTCCTGTCTTCGTAACTCTTAGACATTTCGAGTTAAAAATAGGAAGTTTAAATTTTGGAACAGCTTTCGTACCAATAACACACATAGCTATGTATACTTATGACTATAATGTAATTCAAATAAATATTAACATTTAGTTTTATACTTACAGAGACTGGTATTTCATGCGTATACAATCATCCGTGTATAAAGTGATAATTCCTGCTGGTTGGGTAATTAAAACCCATCCAACAAGTCACCCTTGACTTCTGAGCTTAGAAAGCTGCCTTAAGACCACTGCAATTTACACATGAACTTTAAGAAATTAAGTACTTACAAATGCCATGTTCGCATAAACAGTAAGAAACGCATAAAAAACGGAAGTCAGCATTTGCGTAGCAATTGATTGTTTTATCTTAATTCCCTAAACAAGGCACAATTTTAATTATTTAAGGGTCTACTATCTATCTATCTCTCTCTCTCTCTCTCTCTCTATATATATATATATATATAGGCTATAGTATGCATATACCTTATGTATATATGCTATCGTATATATATATATATATATACATACCTTATATATATAAGCTATAGAATATTTATATATATATAAGCTATAGTACATATATATATAACTTATATATATATAAGCAATAGTACATATATATATAACTTATATATATATAAGCAATAGTACATATATATATACCTTATATATATAAGCTATAGAATATTTATATATATATATAAGCTATAGTACATATATATACACCTTATATATATATAAGCTATAGTACATATATATATACCTTATATATAAGCTTATATATATATAAGCTATAGTATATATATACACCTTATATATATAAGCAAGAGTATATATATATATACACATACCGTATATATATTATATATAAATTATAGTATTTCTATATATACCTTATATATTATATATATATACCTTATATACTATATATAAGCTATATTATATATATATACCCTAGATACTATATATAAGCTATATTATATATATATACCTTATATACTATATATAAGCTATTTTATATATATATATATATCGCTTACATATATTATATATATATATATTATTTATATATCTATAAAAGTTAAACTATCTTTGTATGTGTGTCTCTGTGTGTACATTTCCCTACCAAACTACTCTATCAGTTTGAGGTTTACATACTCGAGATTAAACATAAGGGGTATTGAGATTTAGAAAACCATTTTTAATTAGTTTTCCGCCAGAAATTTTGCTGTCAAGGAGTCAAAGTTAAATAATTTCTAACCTTTACTAAACTTCTATGACAATATTTGGTCTACACACTTAAAATTTTAGATGTAGGTTACTTAGATATGGATCAAACTTTAAAATTTGATTTGAGCCCCCCAAAAATCAATTAATATAAAGGGGTCAAAGTTAAAAAAAAATTGCCATCTGCTGCCTCTACTAAATTACTCAGCCAATTTTTAGTCTAAACATTTGAAATTTGACATAAAGTGCATTTTGCCATAGAGCAAGCTTTATAATAAGTTTTGGGCCGGTAATTTGGGTGCCACGGAGTCAAAGTTCAAGAGATTTCACCTAACTACTCGTGTATATATATATATATATATATATATATATATATATATATATATATTTATAGATACATATGTATGTGTGTATATATATATGTATGTATGTGTGTATGCATATATATATGTATGTATGTGTGTATGCATATATATATGTATGTATGTGTGTATGCATATATATATGTATATATATATGTATGCATTTGTGTATATGTATGTATATATATATATATATATATATATATATATATATATATATATATATATATATACAGGGTGACCCAAAAAACAGTGGACATTCAATTGTTTTTCTGAGTATTTTACAGTCAACGAAGAAAAAAAGGCCAAATACCCTAGTGTTTTGATGTGATGTTTTGAATATAATAAACTAGTTATGACCAAAGTGTCATTTCATTCGGACAAAACACTAAGAAACAGTGCCTAATTATATATATATATATATATATATATATATATTTTAATATATATATGTATATATATTAATTACAATAGAAAATGCGAGCATTAAAAGTAATATGGTTAAGCTTAAAAATGGAAAAGTAAAGAACTAGTTGTTAGAACTGAAAAATAAATGGACAAGATATTCTAGTAAAAAATATAATAAATTTATAACTTAAAATATTGCAGCATCAAAAATTGATTATATAATGTCATGAATTGAATTTTAAAAAAATTCTTAATGTTGCAATCCTGTCCCTTTCTTTTTCAGTTTTAACAACTAGCTCTTTACTTCTCCATGTTTAAGCTTAACCATATTATTTTTCATGCTCGCATCTTTTTATTATAATTCATGATGTTTCAGGCTTCCAAGAAATCTACTTGTTCTTTACTTAATTTCAGTCTTATTTTTTCCCCCATAAACACATATGTAATAACAATGTACAGCACCTGTCTGATTTCAATAAAATCGTCAAATGCTCTCCCTTTCATGCTTTTAGTAAGTTAGTAGCAACAGTAGTGGTTGAAGCGACATAGTTGCTATGGAAATCAGTCATAAAAAGTCGCTTTCCCTTTTTTTTTTTTACAATTTTGAACACCAGAAAATTCATCATAACTTTTGTTTTACTGAACGAAAATTGAAAACTTTTTTTCACAATATAACTGAGTATAGCTATGAACTGTCATACTTATTTTTAATTTGGTCGAAAAATGAGTAAGCGGTGAAGGTTTTAACAGTTCTAAATGACTAAATCTGCTACTTAACCATATATTCAAACTCTTCCGTGATATATATATATATATATATATATATATATATATATATATATACACACACACATAATTTAAAAAATCAAAGTAAACCATTAATTTTTGAAACAATCTTTCTATAATAACAGTTCAAAATTAATAAAAAAAGGTATAGATGACAAAAATATAATAAGCTCTATTTAAAATATTTAAAGAGCTACTATATTTACGGAAACACTTTTTCAGTATTTCTAAAGATTTAATTTATTAAAATCTGCTTCCTAAGAAATTTTCCAATCAGACATTCTAGGCGAACTATTACACATATAACAACAGACATTTATGACCACCAAATACACCATCAACATATGAATGAACGTGGTATAATATGGGCACCACATATTTAAAAAAAAAAGAAGCATATTAGATTTATATGGCGTTTTGTTTTCATGAGCATGTATCAAATTGATCTATTCTGTCACAAAATTAATGATCCTATTGTTATCAACGCCAATATTTAAAATTTTCAATATTTAAACAGTTTTCCGTTTAATTCAAATGTTGAATATTTAAACTCTACAATATATAGTATTCTCCTATATAAACAAAATCGGCACCCTAATATAGACGCACTCGCTAACAAAACAGGCACTCTTATATACAAATACTTACTAACAAAACACGTATCCAAAAATTACACACAATTACATTACAAGCACATACTTTTTCTTACATACTTATAAACAAACGCGTCGCCGATCGAAATTAACGCACTAATGTAATTTCATTTGTCTTTATTGAATTCTCAATCCTAAACAATCTGTCATTCTCATTTTCCTTAAGTTGTCGAATAAAATCAATTCCTTTTATATAGACATTGAAATTAGTTCGTCCTTGTATAATGCACAATACACAACATTGGTGACCTCGATGGCGATATTTTACCGCAATGGTGTTACAGTAAGGAACGGAATTATCTGCGCGTATTACTTATTGAAAGAATAATCTTAGAAGGTGCTGCAGTTTTTATGTAGTTTTCCTTCATGAGAATCGATGAAAACTCTACAGGGCACATATCTCTTTCATATAAAAAAAAATTCAGAAACTTATGTATCCTGTAATATAAAGGATTTAATTCTTCTCTGTGATCATATCGGCTGCGTTTTCCATCATGGATTCTACTCAACCCGGTTTCTTTAAACGTGATGCAGCCGAATCATTCTTTTTAAATTACGTGTAATTTTATTGGCAAAGTAGCTTTGTGCATGCCCTTAAGGCTTTGATAAGTAAATTCGTTCTCTTTCAAAAGAAATTCTTTCAATATCAGTGTCGTTACTGATTCCCCATTTGAGAGGAATCGATTTTAAGCAATATTCTTTTTTTCTTCTAAGTATTCTTCTAAACACAATATATTGTCAAAAGTTGTTTCCCGAAAAACAATTATTAGACGCGTCCTGTAAAAACTCAAACAAAAAATACGTTCTATTATTATAATAGTATCCCACTTTACATTCATATATATTTGAAAAGCAATACTAACCAGTGATACATTTGTATTGATGTTTATTCTATGATAAAAAAGCCTGTCTTTGAAAATCTATGTGTTAAAGATTTTCTACATTTTAATTCCATATTAAAAAAAATGATGGAGTAATAAATATTGTAATTTATGCAATTTTTATGTTCATCATTAATTTTCCTTTGCATATTTCACTGTTACAGAAGATCAGAAAACACCCGTAGCCCCGATCTCAAATCCAACACAAAGGGGAGCAGTCTCTAGTCGTCTATGCCGAACTCTCTTCAGCCTCTGTTTTTAGTCTGTCTCATCGGAAATGACGGTGATTCTGTGTTGTGTTTCTTCTTAAATTTTGATGCAGCCAATCATCCTTTTAAAATGATTTTATTGACGAAGTAGCTTTGTGCATGCTCTATAGATTTTGGGAAGTAAGTTTATTATTTTTCAAATTAAATCTTTTTAGTATTACTGTTGATACTGATGTGCAATTTGAGAGAAAAAATACGCTCTGTTATCATTAAGGTAGTCTAATTTTTAGTATAGATCTTCTAACATTCATATGTTTCACGTTAGATCTAATTTCTGCATCTGATTTGTGATAATGTTCGTAGTCTGTAAGCCTGTACAACCTGTCCTTTAGTCGGGCTGTCCTGATTGACACCCCATTGCACAGGATTTGGATTAGTCGTTCAAAATTCGCTTGTAAATCTATATAAATGTTAAGTCTACTTTTCTCACTGGTCTATGATATATACATACTGACAGCGAGTAAAGCACAACACAGTTGATCTATAAAGTAATTATTTTTATTTCATATTAACAAACAGTTTTGGATTTAAAGTTATGGCTGATGTTTTGACATCTCTGAAAGGGCTGGTGTGGAAGTTGGCGGTGAAAAAAGTGTCAAGCTTGCTCTCTCTCTCTCTCTCTCTCTCTCTCTCTCTCTCTCTCTCTTTGGCCAACTTCCCTGCTTTCTGTTTGTGACGATTTATATAAACATTCTTTTTTTCCCTGGAATGTTTACTATTTTCCATGTCTATTTTCTCGAAATATTCTAAATTATGCATTCCAATAAATAATGGAGCAAAGTCTCGCATTCCTTACATTAATCTGCGTGTGTTCAACCCATCGAATACCTCTGTTCTTGGGCTGACCTGCCAATCCAACACTTGTAACATAAATACACAGCTGTCAAATGGCTTACAGAGGGTATAAAGTGAATCTGGGGGTTATTTCCACACAACCTCGTAACACTTGGTTCACTCTTTACTCTTCCTATTTACTCCAAGATGTATTTGACAAAAAAGGGATAATTGTTTTCTACATTAGCTGTAGTTTGAGTCAGTGATATGTTGACATTTTCAAATTCTAATAATATTATTAATATTCATTCAAATGTCAATCCGTCCATCCGATTAAATTTTATTCTCGAGTTGTTTAAGATAAACATTCAAACTAAATAAGAATATTTACGAATTCCGATAACAAACACATAGTTTATATTTTATATGATGTTTTAAAACATATACGCGTTACGACTGTCTGCTATACTAACCAGAGTACGTGCCTCATATCTAGATTCGTTGTCAAATATACGAAGGAGATCTACCAAAAAAGAATAATGTAGTAAAGTATGTTCCAATGACCAGTCAGCTAAACCAAGCGAGATAATCTTTAATACGGTTAAAATGTGATATATCGTGTTTTCTAGAATACTATAAAGCTTAATGAAAATGTACAGTCGTACATTTTTACTTGGTAATAACCACTTATCAAGGCTCACAAGCCACTCGGGGATAAGCGTTAATGAATATAAGCTGGTAGTGTAGTAATTGTTAATGGTGTAAATTGAGTAGAATTTGATTATTTATGAGGACGCCTTGACAAGAATTTGTTCACATTGGATTTGAAGGCTACCATGTTGTATTCAACCGGGAAGCAGGCCATCAGTACAGTGTTTCACAGGCGGGCAGTTCTTGGAAGGAAACATTATTCATGGAATCTGCATTTTAGGCACAGGTAGAGAGTGGTTGTAGTTAGTCAAATGTTTTTTGTGGAAGTTTGACATGGAAAAGACATTGATTGGAGTTCAGTATAGTACTTGCCATGAAAATAGCGATAGAGCAGAGACAGGTTTTCAAATCTCTTCTGTGGGAAAGAGCTTGTAGGTAAGAGAAAGGGGCATCCCTTACTAGGTTTCCAAGTTGGTTTTGAACCCTATTAAGGCCGGATAGGGAGCGCTGAGCAGATCCGTCTCAAATGTAGCAACAATTCCTCATTTTACGGCGTACTTGGCTTTTATACATATAAAGGATTGTATCGGCAGTGAGATATCTACTGGAGCAGTAGAGTGATCCAACCGTTTTTACAGCAATTTTGGTAACAGATTTAGTATATGTGTTCCATTTCAGATCAGGAGTTAAATTTAGTCCAAGAAGCTTGTCAAGGCATAAACCTTCTCCAAGACGAGCCCTATTCATTTCAATTGTGGCGTGACTGGTGTTAGAGCTATTATGATGAAATGAGAGAATCTTAGTTTTAAAATTAAAATCAACCAACCACATTTTTCCCCGTTGCATCACGTTCTCAAAATCAGAAGAGAAAGAGTAAAGAAGATCTTGGTCATTGCTGGCATTTGAAGTGTTGTCATTGATAGTTGTGTCTTCTGCATTAATGTCTACGAATGATCTAAGGATGTAATTTGGGAGAATATTGATGAGGATCAGGAAGAGAGTTGGGCCCAGAATGGAACCTTGAGGGACGCCAGCGTTAATACTATGAGTTTCCGATTTCTGCGCATCACCGACTACTTTTATAAGCCTATCAGAGAGAAAAGATTTTATAATTGAGAGGAAATTTCCAGCTATTTCATAACTGGCAATCTTGTGAACTAGACTTTTGATATGTTAAGAGCTATTGTTCTAGAAACGAAGCCCAGTCGAGAGAGTCGCTAATCCTGTGTGATATTGTATGGCACTGGGTAGATTATTTATGTTGAGGTTGCTTACAACTTCGCTGTAGTGAGAGAAAGACAACCGATCTCCGGAATCTTAAAATGCGGGGCAGATGGATGAGGTTTTCCAGGATGTAGGGAAGCATGTGTCCTTAAGACGACGTTTAAACAGGTTTGGAAGTACAGGAGCTTTTTCCTGTTGTAGCATTTCGAGCACTATGACTGGAATGCAATCGAGCCATTTGATTTACTGGAATCAAGGGTTTTGGTAAGCTTGGCAACATAACGCACACATATTTGCATGTCGCTTAATGTGTTTTCAGTCACAGAAGTAAATACGGGGGTTAGGCGGCCCTGATCACAAAGGGTAGAGTTTGCTGCAAAGTTCTTGGAATTTTGTTTTTAAGATACTGACGAGATTACGTTGAGTCCATTGATGATGATTGGGATAGAGCATAAACTTTTGTTTAAGACCCTGTTTGTTATTCGCCCAAATTGGTGGAAATAAAGTTGCTGCCCAACTACTTTAAACTGAGCGTACGAATCTTTTGCATTTTTTCTCTTTTACAATGGTTGCTGGCAGTTCTAAAGGGTGCTTCAGTTTCACAACATCTTTTACGTTGGAAGCAATGGAAATAGATTTCGGTGCCCAATGACAGCGGCACATTCTGTAGTGAATCCCGGCTGACTGTTTGGCTTTTGCTTAAATTTCTTGGTGGATTGTAAACGGTTTATACTGACAATTAATCATTGAATCAGGTCAAATACTATAGAGGACACATATTTTTTTAACATGGCGTGTAGAGGTGTATCTATAGTTATCCCAATCATCCATATAGTATCGATATACAGTACGAGGTAGAGGTACACCTGAGAGTTTATTATCTTAACTGAGACAACTGAGTGATAGGAAAAACCCAAATAGAGACCGAGCGGAGGATGAGCACATTGTTGTAAGAAAAAACGTAAAGGAGACTTGAATATGTCTATCGGAATCGAACATACGGGTTGGTTCGTGATTAATTTGTGTTGGTCATAGACAATCGAGAAATCATGACATTACCTTCACTCAACACCCATCTTGTTTCAGTGGAATAGTCATTCAACATTGTAACATTGCAGTCTTTGCAGACGTGAATGTAAGCTGAAGAATGGACAGAGAGAATGTAGTAATTTTTTTCTTATTTGGATACTCTAAATAAAAATAACTTTCGTTAATTACAATGTCGATAATCTATCAATGGCTGTCAGTCAAGATATCGAATCGTATAAACCTTACGCATTTGTACTCATCTATCTACCCCCCCCCCTATCTATCACTCTCTCTTTATATGCAGATCAGTACTCCCAGAAGCTTGTCAAGGAATGGAGCTTCTCTAAGACGAAACCCATTCATTTCAATTAGGGGATTATGATGAAAGGAAAGAAGCTTGGTTTTAAAATTTCATTATATATATAGACAAATATTACATACTCGCGACATTGAACATGCTAATGTTTCGGAGCTATTGGTTCATTAAAAACTAACCGTTGTTAATAATGCGGGCAGAAATAAAGTCTTTTTTATCTTCTATTCAAAGCATATGGTTCTTAAATGAAAAAAAGGGAAACATATTCTTTTATTTATAAAAAATTAAATAGTAAATGGCTAACTTGGAGTAGGAGGGGGAAAGAGGATGCCAAAACTTAATAGATAAAAATAAAAAAAGAGAAGGGAAGGAATATGTAAAGGGCCAGTATAGCTACACAACATTACTGTAAGAAAAGGAGAGGG
>NC_136504.1:91075977-91095977 GCF_053919585.1 Euprymna scolopes
CCATTGCTTATAATTTTAAAGATAATTTTAAATTACTTGCATTAATAACTATGCGTTACTCAAAAAGCTAACATAAAAATTCTTTTTAGTGTCAGTCTGATTACAAGTTAATAACTATCAAGTAGAAATAACATTACCAATGTCGGAAGTTGTCATTCATGTTTAAACTAGGATATCCTGTATTATAAAAGGAGTTATTTTATTTCAGTTTCATTTGCTGTCTCATGAATGCACATGACTAGTTTACGTGTGGTGATATTCAGATTCCAAAAGTTGCACTCTAGATTGAACAAATATAAACCTTGGCGCAGTCAAAAACGATTTCATTTCATATGATCAAGGTACCCCCCCCCCAAAAAAAACCCTAAAAACAACAACAAAAAATACAGCACAGCACATTGACTTATTTACAAAAATAAAAAAAAATAGTCATTGGTTATCTTCGATTTAATTCAATACTAGGTTCATTGCGACTGATTCACTCAAAAGAGTTGTTCCTTCAATTTTTTTGGATTATTTTAATTTCAATAGTCAACTCAGAAAGCCACATTTATTATATAGACAATTCAGCATAAAATAACCCATTTGTAATACTGCAACTAGAAATAAAGGTATGCGATTTTTAAAAGCGTCTTCAGTATCCTATTACAGTAATTTTTCATCACTAGGAGTTTTCACATGTGTCATTACTAGGGCTATGACAAGAGTATATTCTTTTCATTATTTAACTCTCGAGTATATATCATATATTATATGTTTTTAGATACAGTGATGTGGTTCTCGATTGATTAACTGAGTTGAATATATACTCGAGAGTCAAAACAATATTCTCTTGTCATAGCCCTAGTAATTACTAATTATGAGTCACAGAAATAACAAAGAGTGCTCCTTGGTTTCTCAGTCACAACAGGTCATATGTGATTTACAAAGCATTTCGATTTCTTACGACAACCGTTTAAAATGCCTTATCGTAACAGCAGTTTACTGGAGATTTTCTTATTGATAAATACCGTATTTGCAAAAATATAAATTATCCAATTAATATACGTTCCACGAAAGGGGATTAAACAGTAGTGATTAATATGTTCCTACCTCAGGCATTACCGTTATAAACTAATATATTAATTTAACTCAACTAGTATGAACTAATGACAACGATATTAAAACAAGTTACTAACCTTGTAATAACCAATTTTTGTAAAAACTTGTGGTGTGTCCATTGCTAAAGTGTCCACAGATGGAGCGCTGGTCATCGACTGTCTCTAGAAAGGAGAAAATAAAATACATGTTAATAAGCATTCACGTAAATGTGTCTTGCGAGCTGAAGGTTCCAGTCTTTTCAAGAAAAGATATTATATTTATTAACCTGAAAACAAATAATGGTGTACACGGTTTGCAACAATACTTGGCTTTTTGTTTCCAAAAACCTACAGTATGAGTACATATTCCTATCTGAGCATGATGTAGAGAGATTTTTCTCCTGACTAACTCCAGCTCAGATAATTTAGACTTTTATCAAGTCGAGGGACTGACGCCTGTACGAATTTCTAGTTTTTTGATAACAGAGTTACTTAAATATACTCACTTTGCATAATTGTTACAGTAGCACCCCGGGATACGGTATTATAAATTAGTAACACAATACAGTAGAGTACATATATATATATAATTATATATATATATATATATATATATATATAAAACGTGTATATAATCAATTGAGATTATAAATAACATCATAAGCTGGGGATAATACCGTAACAAGGGGCCGGAAGAACATAGTATTCACCATCGTAACGTTGAAAAAAGTATCCAAGGCCCACCGTATTTCGGACTTATACAGTATAATAAAAACTGTTTGGAACCTTAAAGTTTTCCTCAGGTCCACCGTATTCATTTCTTCGCAGTTAAGTTCCTAAAAACTCATTGATCAATTAGTTTGTTTTCGATTAAAGACAAACCTAATAACTGTACGCAAAGTATTGAAGAATTAATTTTTTGGAGTAATCAACATTTTGTTCCCGTAATTTTTATATACACGTATATATTATACGGAAGTGACTATATATATATATATATATATATATATATATATATGTGCATGTACATATATGTATATATATGTATGTATATACATATACGTACATATGTACATATATACATATATTTACATACATACACACATATGTATAGACATACATACACACACACATATATATATATATATATAGACATACATACATACAAATATATATGCACATATACACCAATATTCATATATATACATATACAAACACATATATACATACACACAGATATATATATATACACTTACATATACATATGTATATATACATATATATACACATATATACATACATATACACATATATACAGATACATACATATATATACATACATACATATATTCATATATATATACATATACATATATATACATACATGTACACATATATACACATATATATACACACATATATATATATACATACATATATAGATACATATATACACACCTACATATATACATATATATACACGCATATATACATATAGATATATATACATATATATACACACACATATATATATACGTATATATATGTATGTGTGTATATATGTATATATATGCATATATGTATATATGTATATATATGCATATATATAAATATATGTATATATCTGTATATATATATATATATGTGTATATATGCATATATATAAATATATGTATATATCTGTATATATATATATATATATATATATGTGTATGCATATATATGTATATATATATAAGTATATGCGCATTTATATATGTATGTATGTATATATGGGTACATATATGTATTATTGTAAGTATATATATGTATATATATATAATTATAAGTATATATATGAATATATATATGATTATTTATATAATTATAAGTTCATATATAAGTATATATATGTATAATTATATGTATATATATGAATATATATATGAATATTTATATAATTATAAGTTCATATATAAGTATATATATGTATAATTATATGTATATATATGAATATATATATGAATATTTATATAATTATAAGTTCATATATAAGTATATATATGTATAATTATATGTATATATACATGTATATATATATCTATAATTATTTACCTATATATACATACATATGTATACATATCTATATATATACATATACACACATAGATACATGCATATATATATGCATAAATACATACATATATACATAATTACATGCATATATATACATATATATACGTACATACATATCCATATATATATATATATATGTACATACATATACATATATATGCGTACATACATATACATATACACATACAAACAGATACATATATATACATATACGTATATATACGTACATATATATACATATATATATACGTATATTTATATACGTACATACATATACATATATACATATGATGATTGCAACGTCTTGTCAGACGAGTGCCACTCCCTCAGACATTTAAAATCAATGAGCCCAAATGTCTGAGGGAGTATCTATACAAATAATGTTACAGATTCTTAGCTTTGTACGGTTGAAAATGTTGAGATCCAGCAACAAGCAAGAGCAAGATAGCCAGCAACAAATTAAACTGCAGACAGCTTAATGCAGGTACTGATCTTCCGGTTTATGGTGTTTTAAATCAGAGATTTGCTTCTCCTGGAAAGGTTGCCTTCACCACGGCTTACGGGAGCCCTCTCTACCCCAATATACATACACACACACACAAATATACACGGTGCTAGTTGGCCGTTGACCCAGAAAAAGAGTTCATTCGCCCTTCATATATATACACATACATATATACATACCTTCATATATATATACACATATATATCTAAATTGGTAGATATATATACACGTACATATATACATATATATATATATATATACATATATATACACATACATATATGCATATATAAACACATACATATATGCATATATATATACTCATACATATATATATACACATACACACATACATATATATACATATATACACATACACACATACATATATATACATATATACACATACATATATATACGTATATACATATACACACATACATATATACATATACACACATACATATATACGTACATATACATATATATACACACGTACATACATATATATATATATACACGTACATACATATATATACACGTACATACATATATATACACGTACATATAAATATAGATACATATATACACACACTTACATATATGCATATAAATATACATACATATACATATATATAAATATATAAATAGTGGAAATATTTTAACTCGAATCAAGTATAAATACACAATAATATTAACATCTTAAATATAGGTAAGTTCCAAGTCAAAATATCGGCATTTTTAAATACTGCAATTAAAAAAAATATTTAAGTTTCATGACTATTTCATATTAGGTAAATTATATACATGTATTAAGACAGACACACCTATATATATGTGTATATGTACACTTATACACACACATATATATACATTTACACACACACACATATATATATACACACATATATATATGTACAAGCACTCGCGTATATATATATACATATACACACATATAAATGCACACGCACACACATATATACACATACCCACACATGTACACGCACACACATATAGGCATACATATACCCACACATATATACATATACACACATGTACACGCACACATATATACATATATACACACACATATATACACACATGTACACGCACAGATATATATATATATATATACATATATACACACACACGTACACATATATATACACATATGTACACGCACACACAGATATATATATATACACATATATACACACATGTAGACGCACACACACATATATATATATACATACAAGTACACGCACACATGTAGACGCACACACATATATATACACACATGTAGACGCACACACACATATATATATACATATACACAAATGCACACGTACACACATATATATATACATATACACGCACACACACATGTATATATACATATGCACACACACACACGTAAGTTACATATCCTACCACTAAAATCCATATAAGTTACATATCCTACCACTAAAATCCATAGTAATATGTAAGCGATAACAGAATTTGTCTTTTCTCATTCAATAAACAAAGTTATACCACGTAAGAAAGTACAAGTGGAGAGCGCATAGTTTAGTTGTTGATTAGTCACTGACATCTGACATTCGTCCTCTACATCACCTACTTTATCAGCGTTTTTCCTTTCAGTGTACTATTTGACGTATGCATGTTTTTGATTTACTTATTTTCACCCTAAAACAGGTAAATTGCCATTTGGACATTGGAAAGGTTTAGTAGGAGACTGAGAAGAGTTGAGTAGTGAGACGTCTGTCTAGATTTCATTTAAACTTCTGCAGTTTGTACAGTCAGGGAAGCAGGAATTAGGGAGTGAATTCCAAAATACAGGGAAGAAGCTATTGAAGGTGAAGACATTCCAGGATCTATGGACCCCAACAGTAGAGGGGTTGGATTCTTCTGCTGGTTTTGTTAGTTCGGAGTATATATATATCGAGGGGGCACAAGTGCTGGGAGTTCATCCGAGCACATATCATTAAAGTACTTATAAAATATGCCACACGGATGGTTGAGAACATAGCTGAAGAGAAAAGATTTGTATTTATAAAATTCTTAACAACAACAATATTGTCGAAAAAAAAAACTGGAACTTTACATGTAAAATCCACTCTGTGCTATCAATACTCGACCGCCGAAATTTTCTCTTCAATTTCTACTTATAATAGGAATATACCACCGCAGAAAAAAATCCCAACGTGTAAATGCAAATACCAGCACACCGAAGCTATTACTTCATGCCCCAACAAAAAAACTTATTCGGATAGCGCAGTTGCCATTCACCGGTAGGCGTTCCTCAGACAATACACAAACCCTTTCTGAAAAGCAAAGCGTGGGCGATTAGACCTTTTAGGATAGATAAGAAAAAAATTACATTGCTCCAGAGCATTAGAACTGGTTGATATACGTTAATCTTTATATTTATCCATTTTATTGCTAGTTTTTGGACCACATTTCTCTTTCATGAGAATGTAATCAGTCAGCCTTTTTTTCCTCAATTTACATTTCGCAAAAACCCTTTCAGTTGACTGTGTCTTGTTTGCAATTGTTATCCATCTAGTTCAATTGATGCGAGACAAAACGATGATTCTTTGTGCCCGCGAATACAAAATAAATATGGCGGCAAGAATGCACTAAACTTTATTCTTTTCCCAAATAAAGAGCAGGGGCGCCGCCAGTTCTGAAAACCGGAAATACTTTATATAAACTACGATATATATACGCCTATATCACAATTGTTCCGTTGATGGACTGTAAAAAAGGATTTTATTTCGAGAATCTGTAAGTATTGCTTTATTTATTAGCAGCCCACAGGCGCCAATGCACAACTAGTTAGGAAAAATAAGCCTTGGAGAGAAATTCATTTAAAATAAATAATCAATAATAAAATAGTGTGTGTATATATATATATATATATATATATATATATATATATATATATATATTAGTGTTTGGACCATTAATCGGATTCAGCATCGAAGATCGGAAAAATCGGAACTCTTAGGGGTATCGGAATCGATATTGGAACTGGAAAATCTCTGCTTATTTTCTAGAAACTTTCTTTATCTTTTTTTATTTGACTTTGTTGAAAAACATCTATTGCTGGTAGTAATAATGAAATAAATATTTATTTTTAAGCAACCATAAAAAAATCTATAGATTAACTCCTCCCACAATTGTTTTTTTTTTTATCTAGAAAATATATATGCATATTTAACACGTGTTGTTACGATAATGTGAGAGGGGGACAATTTCATAATTAAATATTAAGAGATTTATAAATAATTGGAATCGATAATTGTATCGGAAACGGAAAAATATTGCAAAATATCCAATCACACACACACATATATATATGTAAATACCTGACCGGTGAATACATCACTACAAAAGTTTTATTGGCCACTATTCCTCTTAATAACACAAACACATTAGGAATATGAAATTAAATTGGTTATATATATATATATATATATATATATATATCCCAAAATTGATGATGTTCACCATCTTATCATTTATTCCTTTTAATAAGTCGACTTATACAATTCTTGACAGTATTTGTTTCATAGCGCATAATCAATCACTTAATCATTCTATCAATTAGTGAATCTATTATGCCCTTAGCTCAACAAAAGGAATAGCAACAATCAATCCGTCAAAAAGAATTTAAATGTGATTTGACATGGTAAAAATCCGAAAATTGGAAGACTGCGGCTAGACAGGCAACTGCCTCAAGCCATGATCGAAACCCGACCACCCAATATGGCTGCTGCTGTGTGGGCAATGAATAACCGATGTTTTTGACATAATCCAAATGCCTTCGCTCGATTTGTTTACACAAAGAGCGTAGCTTAATACGCTAATGGCAGTTTGTATATCACTTTCCGAAATGCTCAACCCAAGATAGAGAGCATTATAGTCATTCACATACAGAACTGTTTCGCTGTTTCATAGCTCATCAGTGCATATATATATTGTAGTTAAATACAATGACCCCACAACTCAATCTTCACTCTTCAATCCTGCAGTCCAATGCACTTCTGACAGCAATTGCTTCTGCCAAACAAAAAGGACACCCTCTCTCCCAAATACAGGCTTTTTATAGGACAAAACCGTCCAAAGTTATTTGCATACTCTTCCCATGATCTCTAGTCTATAAATAGACGCAGTGGCCATTTTCTTCTTCTTCTTTCTTCTTTCACTCTCTGAAGCGGGCGTTGCCAGTGGTAAAAGGTTTGCACGATTTTTTTTTTTTTTACTACACGCTCCCATGATCATTAAAGATCATTCACATTTCATAATCCCGTGTCCAGATCGGCGCATTGCGTTCTCTTTGCGGTCTCTGCATCGACACCGGTTCATCTTCATCTCTCCCTGGCTCAGTACCACCATCCTCATCACCTAAATGGACCACACGCCTTAAATCTAAAACATGTCGTGGCATTCCATTAACACTTAAGTTGTTTGGGGATTGCACTCCTGTTATCACTCCTCTTCCCCACTGCTTTGTGCATCGGGCATTAGGCGGTTTCACCCAAACTTCTTCTATTTGGATTCTGGCTGGTCCTTGATCATTAATTTCCGGTGACATGTCTCTAGGATGCCTCCATTCGTAATTAAAGATTGCTCTATGTGGTACTGTGTCATCTCTTTGCCCGACCTTAGGGGACATGTTGTACCAAAATGTGGCCTCTTCAGGCGATATTCATCCTCTCTCAGCTATTGCTTTCACGGTCCGATGATGTCGCTCCACAATGCCATTTCCTCCAGGTCTGTAGGCTGCCCTATAATAACTTTTAATCTTCCATTTTTTTAGCATCGTCTGAAAGATTTCTGAGCGAAAAACAGTGCCATTGTCCATTATCACCTCTCTTACTAGACCTCGTTCAAGCATCACCTTTTCTAATTCAGCTGCAACTGCAGATGCGGCTTCCACTCGCAGTTCCTTCCATATCGCCAGTCTACTTGGCCCACAATCAATTATTGATAAGTACGCTCCCCCTCGGTAGTGTGCTATGACAATAGCTAGTCTCGTCCAGTTCGTTAAAACTCCAATTTCCCCAGGATTATGTATATTTGGGGCAGGATCTATCGATTGACACCGAACACAGTTCTTTACTATCATCTGAATTTCTTCCCGTTTTACATTCGGATCGACTTGCTTCACCAAATATAATGTTCTCTCCACTCCCATGTGATGCATATCATGCAACTCTTTAATTTCTCCAATTCCAAGACAGCATATCGGCGCCTCCTCTTTCTCAATTAACCACTGTTTTTTTATCCGTGTTAGCGCATCTGCCTTGTTTCTTTCAGAAGGCACAAACACTGCTTTTATTTGCAGTTTCAATTCAGACATCAACTCTCTAAGCATCCCTAATCTCCGCTTTATTATCACTTCTCCGGCACCCTTTGTTCGTATTCTGCCACTCTCCTCCACAGTAGAGTTCACCCAACTAAGTACAGTGGCTGAATCAGTTCTTATTTCAATATTTGTCAGTCTCCATTTGATAGCTAAATAGACACCCTTCAGAACAGCATCTAATTCAGCTATGTTAATGTGATTAAAGTCATCACTTTTCCTCAGCCAAGTTGCATCTTCCGCCACCACACCGCCAATCTCGACAACCACGCCAGTTGCAACATTGCTTGCATCACACCACACGATTCCTGTGCTCACTTCAGGTATGTGCCAAGCGCCATTAACAGGGTTTTCTTTTTTCACCTCAGCTAGAAACTTCTGCACCACTTTCATGGTTTTGCAATCAACTTTTTCTTCCCAATCCATTCCATTTGCTCTTCTTTTCACATAACTGCATGCTAATCGCAGCCATCCAGCAATTGGATAGTGCCCCAATAATTTACCACAGATCGAAAATAGCTCCCGCCTACTAATTTCTCCTCCCATCTCTGGGATCTCCTTGGCTCTCCTGAACATTAGTGCACCCATCTTATTTTTCATAAGCTTAAGGCCCAGTGCCGCTCCTCCGTCCAGGGATTCCGGAGATTTTGCTGCCAACCCAAACCCCTTCAAATGTTCCACAACTTCCTGTGTCGATATTTTCGTTACGTCTACCATTATATCATCAATGTATGAATCAGTGGCCTCTTTCGTCCTACTTCCTTTCTTTAATACTGTTTTTAAAATGGCTGCCATAATCTTTGGTGCGACATTAAGTCCGAATCCTAATCGTGTGAGGCAATAGGTTTTTCCTTTATAACAGACCAGCTGGTACTGCCATAGTTCCTTTGCCACATGTAGTTGCAGGTAGGCAGACTTAAGGTCCACTATTGCGGTCCCTCCTACCAACTGTCTCATCTTTCTTATCTTTTCATCACACACATCTATTATGTCGCTCCCTGTATGACACGCCACAAAACGGTTCAACTCACGAAAGTCGAACACTGGCCTAACTTTCCCTTTTGTGGCTTGAAATACTGCCATCAATGGCAACACGCCTTTTCTTTCTCCTTTCCATGGTAACAGAATACCATCCGATATCCATCTTTCCACCTCTTTCTCGAATTCTAATTTCTTATCGCCTTCCAGAGAGTTTTTATAATATTGGACTTTGTTCTGCAATACTGGAGGCTCTCCCTTCCATGTCCATCTTACTGTCCATTTATCTCCATCGAAGTTTGCTTCAAAGTCTTTATCCTCGATTTTGCAAACATTCAGCTGATGGGCAGCCACGGCACATTGTATATCTCCAAACTTCACTTTGGCTTTCTTTATAGTTACACCTCCCAGCTCATTAATCACGTCCATTCCAATTATGACGTCGATCCCATCAACGATGTGATTCATCAAGATTGCCCTCACCTTTACGTGCATTCCACAGACTTTTATCTCCACTTGTCTGGCCCCTTTACATTCTATATTCCTCCCATCAACTGCTTTCACTGTACCGCTCCTTCCATATCCCTTCAAAATTTTGGAATTGATTAAAGTAGTGGTGCACCCAGTATCGACAAGTGCAGTCATTACAGAATCATTCACCTCTACTTCTATTATAGGAAGAGGCCAGTATCGCGCCTTCAATTCATTGCTAGGGTAGCTTGCGGCGCAGAAGCTCCCCCTTGCCCGTTTCCCTGAATCTGAGGACAATATCTCGCAATGTGGCCAAATTTTCCACAATTGTAGCATGTTGCCCTGGCCCTAGGGATCTCTGTGCAATCTTTTTTAGGTGCGGTCCTTGACATCTACAGAACTGAAGGCTTGATTCTTTCTTTCCCTTATTAGTCTCATTAGTTTGCGCACTTGCGGCCAATGTCCGAGTTTATACGACCCTTTTGCTGACTAAAAGCCGTGCAGTCGGTATCAGTTTGCTGACATCCATTCTCTCTATGTTCGGTAGCTGCTGTAATGCCACAGATACATCGTCTGGGAATCCAGTTATGAATGCCAGTTTGGCTGTATATTCCAGCCCTCTTCCCAGATATCCCGCCAGTCCAGCCAATCTTTTGATTTTATTAGCATAAACATCCACCGATTCTCCTGTCCACTCGAATCGTTGCAGTTTTTCGTATGCCTCAAAAGGCCCCTCAGTGAAGGCGGTCACGAGTCTCATCTCTATCAGTTCTGCATCTTCTTGTTCTGCATTATTCATCTCAAGATAGAGAGCGAGTGCATCTCCCTGGAAAAAAAAGTGGAATAAAACTGGCAAGGTCTGGCACATGTTGAAGCTTAGCCACCAGTTTTACTTTCTTTATCCATCCGACTACATCACCTTCTCCACTAAAAGGTGGTATCACATCTTTTCCCAATCTCAACATCCCAGATTCCATGATCTGTTCTTTGCCGAAATAGCTTGTAGTTAAATACAATGACCCCACAACTCAATCTTCACTCTTCAATCCTGCAGTCCAATGCACTTCTGACAGCAATTGCTTCTGCCAAACAAAAAAGACACACTCTCTCCCAAATACAGGCTTTTTATAGGACAAAACCGTCCAAAGTTATTTGCATATTCTTCCCAGCTCATTAATCACGTCCATTCCTATAAATAGACGCAGTGGCCATTCTCTTCTTCTTTCTTCTTTCACTCTCTGAAGCGGGCGTTGCCAGTGGTAAAAAGGTTTGCACGATTTTTTTTACTTATATATATATATATGTATATATATATATATACACTATATACGAGGGGCGTGCAATAAGTAATGCCCCTGACCCACTTCCGGTTGTCTGATCTAGCTGAAATTTTGCATGTGCAATGATTTATATCTACGGGTTATGTGGCGAATTACAGCTCTGAACTAATAGTGGTTTCTGTTTTAAAAGGTGTTTGAACTAAGTCAGGTGTGAAATGGAACCTGTTGAATGTCGAGCAGTGATCTGGTTTTTGTATTTGAAAGGATGCACACCACAGGAGACTTTTGATAAAATGAAAGAAACTTATAGTAATAATGCCCCATCATATGAACTTGTAAAACGCTGGCATTGTGAATTCAAACATGGCCGGAAGTCTGGGGAAACAGTTCCCAGGCCTGCTCGACCCACTTCTGCCATTGATGAGGCATCTGCCCGTCAAGTTCAGGCTACCATTTTGGAAGATCGGCGCATTACTATCCTACAAATACAAATAGCCCAAGATGTCAAGATTAGTACATGGTCTGTGAAAACTATCATTCATGACCATTTGCATAAAATGTCTGCCAGATGGATTCCCCGGTTGCTCACACCATTCCAGAAGCGAGAACGCGTCGAGTGCTCGGGGATGAATTTGGAGATGTGCCAAGAAGATAAGTCAAAGTTTTTCAAAAGACTGATTACACAGAATGAAACCTGGGTGCATCACTATGATTCAGAGACCAAAGCCCATTCAATGCAGTGCAAGCACTTGGACTCACCACCTCCAAAGAAGGTAAGAGCGCAGCCCTCCGCTGGCAAGGTCATGCTCACAGTCTTCTGGGACCAGGACAGAGTAGTGATAGCAAATTTCCTGGCAAAGGGTACCACAATTACAAGAGCTTATTATGTTTCACTTTTGAGGAAATTAAGGGAAGCTATCAAAATCAAGAGGCGGGGCAAGATCAGCAAAGGTACCCTCCCCCTGTAGGACAACGCTCCGGTCCACAACTTGCATGTCGCCAGATCAGAGGTACGGGCGTGTGATTATGAAATCCTTCTCCATCCTCCCTACTCTCCTGACCTTTCACCCTCTGACTTTCACCTCTTCCCAGCCATGAAGGTGTTTTTTTTTTTTAGGAAAGCGTTTCCCAGATGATGCAGTCTTGATTTCTGAGGTCACGTCCTAGTTGGAGGACCAACCTGGGGTTTTCTACAAAATCGGTCTTCAGAGCTGTATCAAACGATGGGAGAAATGCATAACTCTGGGTGGTTCCTATGTAGAGAAAGGGTAATAACTGTGCTAAGTTTCGTTGCTCTACTATGGGAAGTGGGTCAGGGGCATTATTTAATGCACGCCCCTCATATTTTAGTAATTAAACTATTATATTAATTATAGGCCTCGTCCTAGGAAATCGTCAGGATAAAATATTGGAAATTATGTATCCCGTAGTTTTTCTATATAAAAATTTTGTTTAGTTTGGCTGACTGATCAATCAGATTTATTATTATTATTATTATTATTTCCTAAAAGTTCAAACAAAGATAAAAAAAATTTCTGTTAAAAAAAAAGAATAGGCTGACATTTAGATCTTCTGATTTTATACTGTTTTGGTGACATCGCTTTTTGTGAATGCGCCGACTAATATATATATATATATATATATAGCGACGCTGCTTCACTGTGGAAATATTTATATCATCCTACACATTCTGAATATATATATATATATATATATATATATATATATATATATATATATATATATATATATTCAAGCATGTCTGATTTAACACGACATGGATATTTTTTTCCTATTTTCCATCCGCTGAGCGGCCTTCTTTATTTCAGCTGGCATATGGTATAAAATAGCACCCAAAAATTGTTGTTCAGCCATATTCTTTTAAAGCGCTTTCTCTCGGTTCATCCGATTATCATCAGACACGCTCTAATAATGACTTGCTGCTAAAATATACCAATATATATATGTGTGTGTGTTACAACCAACATATCTCCGTAAATCATATATATATATATATATATATATATATATATATATATATATATATATAGTATGCGAAAAAAATCGTATACATATGCGAAATAAAGCGTATAATTTTGCAAGCCCTATTGCTAGTACGGACTGGAATAATATTTTATTACACCATTGCTCATGATTTCACTAGTAAAAGCTAGTATATATATATATATATATATATATATATATATGTCTTCGATTAAATTTTTGCAGTGTTACATGAAAAATTAATATTTGGATCTTGGAATATGACTATACCGTTAATTTTTTTATATATGCTCTGTAATCATATCTAGCATACATTGAGCTTCTAAACAAAAAAGGATGAGTGAAATATAATTGAATTTTTTTTTTTACCAAAACAAGAGAGAAAGAAAAAGTGTGAGGCGGTTTGGTGTTGTAGGAATGTGGGATTGCATAGCTACTTGACCACCTGGTTCCATTCGACCAACCGTCTCCAACTTCAATCTACGATGCGTGTGCGATCTGTCTGACCAGCGTTCTCTGTTAATTTGTGTTCTACGACAAAATGACGTGAATTTTAAATAATTTATTCTACCACGCATTTCGCGTATGCGTGTTGCTTCCGGTAAACTGTCCTTTCGAGCACCTCGAGTCAGAAAAGTTAGATTTTACTGCCAGAGAAAAAACACCTGCTTACTTTTGTCTGCTATGTAAACTGATTTTAATATATATAGAATCATCCAACGCGCAGCAATGCATGCGTTAGTGCAAATTGATAATACTGAGAAAACAAAATATACCGGTATGAAATGATAGTAAATAGCGAAAGTTGATAATAGAAACTTAATAATTTATGCTGGTGTCTCATCAAAAGAGGTTATCTTCAATGAAACCAGTCATATATGTTCTTTGTACATGTAAATAAGGAATGAATGGACTCGATACATAATAACAGCACGAGATTGGATTTTCCATATCAAATGTAGAGGACAATTCAGTATGGTTCAAAATGTTAGGAGGATGTAAATCCTTACTTTTAATGATTCGGTCTTACAACCAACATTATCCCCGTTTATTACCCTTTAAATTTCTTTCTCTTCTTCCTTAAAATTAAATATCATTGTTCTCTTTCTTCATTATATCATCACCCTTTGCCTTATTTTTTATTTCCTTTAAGTTTCTTTAGCCTTGACACAACTACATTTACTCCATACAGCCCTTAAAACAAAACACGCGACACAGGTAACCTAAAACCTATAACCAATCGCGTGTAAAGATAGTGGGGCCACGGCGTGGTGACCCTAGGCCTCCATTAGAAGAGATGGGTGCAATAGTGTGGTGCCCCTTAGCCTCTATTAGAGCACAGGTATAGTTATCATAGCTTTCCATTACAGGCAGGAGATAATAGTGTGGTACACTAAGCCTTTATTAGAAGCGGGGGGGGGTCAACGGTGTTGGGTGTAGTGACTAGGTCTTCATTGGAATATGGCAGCTGTATTATCATCTTAAGCCTCTCTATATATACATTATATATCTTTGTAATAAAACTTATATCATATACAAGCTTTAAATACTATAATATTATTAATAAGCTTTAAATATGTTATACAGTTACTCCCGGCTCCAGGCAGGAGTAACTATGAAATATTTAATTAAAAAAGAAAATACTAGCTAACGGAAATTCAAGTCTGTAGTTTTTGCAAGAGGGCCTGAGCGTGTTTTCATGTGCAGCGCAATTATTCCCAAATAATCACCCATCAAATACTGCCAAGATTTAACATGGTTAACTTAGCCAATCGAACGAGAACGAGTATGTTAAATACTCTATTATCGTACATGTTCATTTAATATTTTACTAGCCCTTTGGCATTAACTATATTCTCGTCCTATTTTCCAAGACTTCAATTGATGAAGTCTGACAATGAACTGCATTTATTTATATTACTTTCTCCCCTAAGATTTCTCACACACGTAATTCACAGGGATTGCTTACTGACAATGATCGGTAGTGTTCTCTGAAGTCTGAGTGATAGCAGATCACCGAAGACTCTCCCCACACCTCTTTGTATAACTTTTGTAAATGACTTTGCGTTATTGCAACATCCGCTTGCTATTTACTATTCGCTTGCAAAGACCGTTGGTCTTTACTTGAATTCAAATGGAAATGTCTCATTACTCTTCGAACTCATCCAGTGTAGATTCGATTAACGCTTTCTTTCCGCAGTCTCATCACTCTCCTGCACCCATCGCATCTACTTTGTGTGCTATCCGCCGAAGCTGATGGCTTGTTAGGAGGAGCGGCAGTTGCTAAGATTTTTTGGGGGTTCTGAAATTTTTTACAGTTTCTAATTTTTTTTTGAGTTTCTAAGATTTCTTAGAAGTGTCATTGTTAAAATTATTTTTGTTTAAATATTTATCATTCAAATGTGAGTTAATCAACGTTTACTCCATTAAGGATTTTCCTCATATGCTATATTAACATAAAATAAATGTTTAAATAACTTTAGCCCTGACATTGAGTTATGCTTTGAAATCCCCTTTTATTATTCCTCATAACCGTAATTTATAATTTCTTGTCTTGTAGAAGTTCGTACACACACACATACATATATATATATATATATATATATATATATATGTATATATATATATATACCTACGTTCATATATATATATTCGTATGTGTGTATATATATATGTATGTGTATACGTATACATATATATATATATATATATATATATATATATAAATGTGTGTATGTATATAGATATATATATATATATACACATTTTATAATTAATTATAATTTTTTACGTACGCATATGTTACTTTCCTGACACGTGTTTCCAGAAAACGTCGCCAATGTCGACCCGATAGTGTGTTGATATTATTCTAATAAAGTGTGCTTTAGTTCGAACTTTACGTTCGGCACAAGATGAACTTTAATTAAGTGCATTGTATTTAAGAAGATTGGTCGATCCCATCCTGTAAAAACGAGGTAGATATGGATAAGGTAGGTAAATACGCGAAATTCTATTATCAAATCATTCTGAAGATGAAGCTGTTTAACGTGTGTTCATACCTTACGAATCAAATCGGACGTTTAATAGATTTAGTTATTGATTTGCTAATGGCAACCGAACACTGCTTTGTCTTGTCGTTACGGTACATATTTGAAATTACTTCAAATGCGTAAAGTCGGAATTACCAACCGTTAAATTTGTCGAATTTTGGTCCGTTTTACAACAAAACAGATCGATAATCTGATTGGTTGGCGCGTGACCAAAAACACGAGGGGAAGTAAAGTTAGCGTTCACTTCTGCCTCTTGGCGTGACCTCAGCGAGACTTGGCCAGCATCACAATAAACACGGCGGCAATTGTTCGCCGATTCTCTCTTTAATCGGAACTTTCAGAAAAGAAAGCTAAATTACGACAGACAATTAACTTCTATGAAAAATCAATGAAAACAAAAGATGCTTTAGCGATTCTAATTAACTTATGCTGTTTACTTTGGATGTTCATTCTTTTAAAGTTTCTTAATTTTGTTTAGTTCATGTGTTTGTACGTCTCTTGTAATTAATGCTCAGATAGTTTTTTAATACTCCAGTTTTGCTATATTCGTTGGTTGGTCTGTCACACTATATGTTGGATAATGTTTCCTTAGGTTTGTCACACTGAATTCGGATTGTGTGTCCGCACATATCCACAATAAGTTTTGTCCGACCGTCTTAGAGTTCGCCATTTTGAAAATGCATCAGTTTGAAAAGATTGAATGCTTCGTCCTACGGCATATTAACACTTTTAGGCTATTTAATGTCGAATTCAGTAGTTTTCGAAACATGTTTATGCATTAAGTTCGTTTTATATCAACACATTTATTTATGACGTTACGTGAGATTATTTTGTTTTGCAGTATTTATAACTAAATCAATAAATATTGAGACCAGCAATTTTAGAAAAACTGTTTTATTGTTTTCATAGTCAAATGCGCATTTATAGTTTTATTTAGGTATGTTGTAAAAGAATATATGTATCGTTCTCAATAAAATGGACTCTACCGAAAAATCAAACATGTACAGTCCAGGCTCTTAAAAAGGCAGTTAAGTTAATTACATCCCCTCAATGTGAAAATGTACTTAAGAAAATAAACTATTTTCACGATGCAAACGTATGAAGATATTTAAAGACAACCAATTTGAAAGTTCTTATATTTTGTGCATTAATCTCCATATGATTACGTATAATTATATTCTTCATAAATATCTTATTGTTTCCATGTATGCATGCTCATACCTAACTTTATATACAGAAATATATGTGTTTGTGATTGAGTTTTAATAATTTTAGTAAATCAAAACGAAATCTTTTCATTATTTGTTTTCATTCAAAATAAATTAACATTGTTTTCACATCAAAACTCCACAGGGTCTAAAACTTTGCATTTAAATCATAATCTATGGCTCAATTCCCCAATAAGTTTCGTCCGACCGTCTTAGAGTCCGCCATTTTGAAAATGCATCAGTTTGAAAAGATTGATGCTTTGTTCACTTAAAGATAAGTTTTACTGTTGAAGAATTCTCTTTTAGCTATGCCCTTCACATATTCAAACGCTTGACTAGCTTCGAACTCATAACCCCAATACTAAAAACATCCCATTAGAACTCAAAACTCTATAGATATGTGTTTATTCTTTTCAATAACCAATTGTATAACCTCGCCCACTACATACTAATTTATATAGTATATAATGACTTATAGATCAACGTCTAAGTAAATTTCGTGTTAGGCAGAGGTTAAAGTTTTTCTTATTTCTCCTTAACTTTGGGTTTTAATGTAATTTTAAGATAATTCGAAAGTTATAATAAAAAAACAAATCTATCGATAAATCTTTAGTGATTTAAAAGAATCGAAATCGGAAAATGTATCGGAATCGAAAACTTAGAACGAAATTGGTAATTGTCTCAGAAACAGGAAAATATTGGAATTATTTTATCAATAGATACGTCCAAGCATCACTTTAGGTTGCTATGTGCGTCCGGTTAGTTTTTGACATGTAATTATGATTGCATTTTTATGGAAAAGACACGCCCTTAAATCTTGATATCAAGCTATGTCCTTCAGTTAGTTCGTATCGTTAAAGATTTAGGAAACATTTTTCCACGCATCCACGTTTGGAAGAACATTTTTTTTCGTTTGCATATCAGAATAATAAGCTACATCCGTTAGCCGGTCTGTTTAGCGTCATTTGTAGATAACATCAATTCGTCTACGAATAAATAAGCCATGCCCGTTAGTCAAAATTTTAGAATAAAATTTGAAATAACGTTCTTGATACGTCCACGAATCTTTACAAGTCAGTTGTTCGCTCTATAACGTTTAATTATGACATATTTTTCATTAAGAAAATCCACAAAGTAAATAGACATTCGTATTAATTGGATTATTCAGATTATTGTTCTCATCTTGGATATTAATTTCACAAAATATCGGTCCATGTATCATTCAGACTTCTTCGGGTATTTCTCGATGAACTCACGAATCTGTTGAACTCGTTAAGCTGCAAAGAATTTCGAACGGAACCCTTTACCTAATCCACGGGGTTAGTATTCCACCGTACCGCCAGCCATGAGCAATCCTAAGTAATTTGCTATTGTGTTGTGAGTATCGCCAGACAAATTACTACCGCAAATTACGTATCGAGGATGACATTTGGACTTCTACCTGGTCGTGACTGACGGAACGGAGGCACACTTTACCCATAAATTAAATAAAGGCTTCCCTTCGAGTTTCTATGCAAATTCGCGAATGTCTATTAAACTTTGCGTTTTCCGAATGAAACGGTATATCATGATTAACCGTTACAGAGCGGATGGCCGACTTATTGTAAAGGACATGAAAAATACATGAAGAAGGTAGGAGTTTGCATCGGCCGAAACGTTGCAAAATGAACACGCACGATAAGAACGACAAATAAAAATAGAGATATATATCAAACTTTATATTTACATATAACTATCAATCCTTATCTAAAAAAAAAAAAATCGAAAACATTTAATGATTGCAACTTAAATTGAACAATTACTCCCGTTTTTGCATCTCTATTATACTCTTTGTTTTTCAGTCTGTCACACTTTCATCATAAAATACGAAGTTTGAAAGGATAATTTTATTTCTAACGAATCCATTCATTTATTTGTTGACTATCTGTCGATCTAGCTG
>NC_136504.1:91100977-91150977 GCF_053919585.1 Euprymna scolopes
ACGGATTATTTGTATTATTCGAATGCGGAAAGACCTAGAGGCTTGACGTTTCACCCGTTTTATGCGGGCTTTCTCAAGAGGGATGGCCAATTGCCATCCTTCTTGAGAAAGCTCGTATAAGACAAGCGAAACGTCGAGCCTCTAGGTCTCTCCGTCTCTATTTTAAATTTCACATATGCATATGCCGAGTAAGATAAAGTAATATATACAGTAACTTATATATTAATACAGGGTAATAATATGTAATAATAAATAGTGATATTTACATCTAAAAACAAAGAAAGTTTAGGACTCCTAAAATTGTCGGTGGCGCAGTGGTAGGTGTGTCAGAAATTTCGTGAAAATAGTGAATAATTCCACTCCATCTTTCCAAGCTTATAACTCCTCGAAAAATGTAATTCAAACCCTATTTTTTTTTCAATTAAAGGAGCAAGGACCAAGGTTTCATTAAAAAAAAACAAAAAAAAAAGCAACGTGGGTTTTTTTATAAAAAAGGTTTTAAACTTCGGACTTTACAGGTAAATTTCTAAAAAACAGTACTTTTTTTGTTTTCAATTTTAATATATTATTTATTGACCTTTTCTCTTCAATTTGCGATATATAAGACTTTGGCACATAAATTAATTATTTACTTTTTAATAGACATTTCAAAATGGGAGGCGTGAATTATTCGACCCCCTTTTTTTTCGAAGCTTATAACTCCTCGAAAAATGTAATTCAAGCCCTAATTTTTTTTCAATTAAAGGAGCAAGGACCAAGGTTTCATTAATAAAAATTAAAAACATAACCTGGTTAAAAAAAAAAGTTTTAAACTTCAAACTTTACAGGTAAAATTCTAAAAAACACTACGTTTTTTTTTGTTTTAAGTTTGAATATATTATTTATTGACCTTTTCTTTTCCATTTGTGAGTAAATTAATTATTTATTTTTCGGTGAGTAAATTAATTATTTACTTTTTAATAGACACTTGAAAATGGGGGGGGGCGTGAATTAAAAAAAAAACGTTTGTCTAAAATATTATATTTGGCTTATTGGAAAGAACATAAAATTTCACATTGACCCTGAAAATATCATAAAAATAAAATAGAAACATTTTGATAGATTTTTAAAGTTTAAAAATTGAAAAATATTGAGTTCGGAAAATTCCTTACTGTTTAAAAAACAATTTCTATTACTTTTAAAAAAACTTTAATAGTTTATGTTGGAAGTATAATCCATAAAGAAAATAAACAATCCACTTTTAACAGAGAAATTACGAGATTTTTATATTGTATTCGCAGTTTCGTGTTAGGGGTGTCAAAAATTCCTACAAAAATTCTGATAAATCTAGAGCAGTGGTTAGAGTACTTCGATTATTCAATTGTAAAGTAATGGACATTGAATGAACAATGTGAGCGATCGAAAAAATTCAATTGCCAATTACTCACGGTTGCTGAAACGAGAGCATGCTACTTCCATGAAATAAATAAAAAGTTTTTATCCGAAATTCCGTGCAGATTCCCGAGTACGACAGAAATATTCCCGAGTTAAAAAGGATACACTTGAAGATAGTCGGAAGTTACATAGGCTGAAGACACTATAGATAGGAAGAATAATCCGAAGAATCCAAAATAATACGAATAACCAATCCTCGTCTAAACCGCATTTTACGATTCCTTGCGTTTAGCAGTTGTATGCACAAATCTATAAGATCAGTTAAATAGCTCAGCGGTGAATCCTATATAAAAAAAGGCACACGCATTTACACGCAAATAACAATGTAAATAGAGATACACTTATTGGCTTTTCATCGCATACCCTTTCTTTTCCGATGATCGACCGCCAAACAAACTTAGATGCCCATTATAGAGATTACCGGGAAGGCGCCAACATTCTTTCCGTTTAAGCATATTTTATGGATAGACTAACAGAAAAGCAGATAAAAGTTCCTTTGACAACATTGCAAATTACTCGCTTTTACAATACTATAAACGACCTACTTTCAAAAGAACGCAGACTAATTCTATTATACAGGTGTTTGATCATCGAAAAAGACCGTAGACATTTGGAGCCGGTATCACACCTTCGTGTAACGTCATGTAAAATGCTGCTATTGCGTACCAGTTTATTTGTTAATGGAGACAGCTTTATTAACTTCAGTTTATTGTATATCTTAAACGATATTATTCTGATGCTCTTTGAATTAACGAATGCTTTACTATTGGGATTAAACTTTAGAACCTCTTGAAATATTTTCATTAATTTCCGCTGTTAAATTTTAGTTTTTGCACAGATTTTAATAAATAAAAAAATTGAAACGTAGTCGTTATAGCAAATAAACAGAGAACACCTTTTATAACGGTGTCGTTACATTTCAACGGACCCAACACGTTGTAGACTCCGTCGCAAGGAATCAAAAGAAAGGAAAAAGACGCGGATCACTTTCTTAATACCAATTGTTATTATTTTATTTCCAACAACGCACTTTTTTCTAAATATTTAAACAGTTCTCCTCTTCTTATCCGACTAATTCGTCCTTATTGTATAACCCCCACGCCTCGAATACCTCTTCACCGAACACCCAATGCTCTTTTTCTCGATCCTAGAAACGTGTGACTTGTCTCTGCTGCGATGTCACACCCAGTAGCCGGTTCGTTCAATTGCATATGTTATACTTTGCTGCTGATGTACCAATTTTCAACGGTTCGGTTACAATTAGAACACACACCGTAACAAATAAACACACAACCCTACACGAAAAGATTAAACCACCTGCTTTTAATTGACGATTTCAAGCACTGACTAACTCAACGTTTATTGAGTGAA
Organism: Euprymna scolopes; assembly: GCF_053919585.1. Lineage (NCBI taxonomy): Eukaryota > Metazoa > Mollusca > Cephalopoda > Sepiida > Sepiolidae > Euprymna > Euprymna scolopes. The sequence continues at coordinate 91,103,783 of NC_136504.1, forward strand.
ATACTCGATAAACAAAGCAAGGCACTACTAGAAATGACAAATAACTCCGAAGCATAACCGATATTTCGGTCGATTTGAACGATCTTAATCTCTAGTGAAAACATCTTTTATTGAAAAAAAAAAAAAAAAGAATCATATTCAGCGAAAGTTGAAGGTGGTTCAGAGAGAAGTGTATGTTAGACGAGTAGAGGAAGACAGGCATAGGTTTTGTGTACCGTATAAATATGCATATATATATATACATATATATACACACACACACACACATATATATATATATATATATATATATATATATATAGTTTTTTTTGGAAAAAGAAATCCAGCAGAGTGCTCAATTATAAGGAAAATCCGAAATCAAGAGCGTACTTATATATATTTTTTTTGTTTACAGAAATATTTTAGATGAAACAAGTCATTGGTACCGTCGGTTTCAAACCCGATCATTATGACCGTTTAGATACGCATATCAAGCTCTCGTCAGCCAATACTGATCTCGTATGAGTATTGGCTGGCGAGAGATTGATATGGGTACCTAAAACGGTCATAATGATCGGGTTTGAAACCGACAATACCAATGATTTGTCTCATCTAAAAACTTTCTGTAAACAATATAACGGACAAATCAGATCACCGATGTTAAGCAACGCTGAACATGACAATACCAGTTGGGTACAATTTAGGAAGTCTAGGGCATGTATTTACTCTCTGCTTATCTCGACACTATTTCCATTGGTCCCGAATCTCCACTTAAGACTGGTGTTTAACAATGCCATGTGGGGGAGACATGTAGTTGGAGATTGTGCAAGTCTTGTCACAAAAAAGAAAAAAAAAATCACGACCAAACACCCTTACGGGCATTCATATTCTGTCAAGAATGAAGGAAGCTACCATAACTAACAAAAGTAACCTATAATATTTCAGTACTTTATGAAGTCGTTCAGATAAAACGTTACACTCACCTTTACCAAAAACTTAAGCGATTGTGCAGTGAAGCTAAGAAAGAAAAATATGGAAAAACAAAATATACAATAAATTAATCTTGCCATAGCCAATAAAAATAATTTCTACCCACCTGGCTAATTCTTTTTCCGTTTTGAGGCTCTTTATTTCAGCTCAAATATTCGATTTTAACGAGGTGTTAGCCAAAAAGAGGGCGACTACCTTGTTTCTTATGAAGATGTATTTTGTTGGCTAACAACTCGTAAAAATGAATATTTGCGACAAAATAAGGAGCATGTAAAAGTACTTAAAACACACAAAAAAAAAACTAGCAAAGTTTAAAGAAAATTTACTTGGTATCATTTATTCAGTCTAAATTTGACTATTTTCTCTCATTCGTTTGTTGGCTTAACTGCACACTCTCTAAAGTTTTGTTTTAAATAATCTTTAAAAATGCATACAAGAATATAAACTTACCTTTAAAAATAAAAAGACGGTTACAACATTCTACTTCTATTTAGAAGTTAAATACAGAAAACGCAAATTTCTCGCGTGTAGTGTTGCTGGGTTTCAAACCGTCAGGGATGTTCGCTTGTACGAGTTTACAAAAGGCTCAAAGAGTAAAGCTAGTCGTTCTGCCGAAATATAATTCAATCAACAAATACACAACTCCTGAAGTTACAACTCAGCTTACAAATCCCAGCATCTACTTCAGGCGAATATATTATCTTTATCATAAACTATCAGACCACTCCGCGTTGCTCGGTCGTAAAATGCGCATAAACATTATATTTTACTTCATGCAGATTTCTTCGTCTTATATCTTCTTCTTCTTCTTCTTCTTATATATTACTAGCATGGGTGCCCAGCGTTGCCCGGGTGTTTTGAGGTGTATGCCGAGCAAAAAAAAAAAAAAAGTCAATTTCTTTAACTTTGACCCCTTATAATTTATTGTTTAGGGCTCTAATCAAGTTATTAAGTTAGATCCATGTCCAAGAAATCTATATATAAAATTTAAAGTGTTTAGACCCAAAATTGTAGGAGGAGTTTGGGAGAGTTCTCAAAGGTCAAATCGCTCAACTTTGACCACTTAATCACAAAAGTTCTGCCCGAAAACCGATCACATCGATTTTCCCAAATCTCAATACCCTGTATATCAAATTTCGAGTTAAAATTGACAGAGTTGTTGCGTAGGGAAATGTACACAGACACACACACACAGACACTTTCACAGATATATAGATAGATATATAATATCCAATGCTAGAATCGAAATCAGAACGTTTAGCACACCAATCTAAGTAATTATTTAGCTCTCCAGCGCGATTAGCGTCCGAGCTACGGGCAAATAAATAGACAAGGTTAAAAATTAAGCGACTTTGAGCTATACATGTTTAATTTTGTGCGTGTACAAAAGAAACCGGTGATGCAATGTTTTATTCCATTTAGCCGCCCCAAATCAATTGTTTCTTTTCAATTTGGACTCCTTAGCAGCAATTTTTGCCGGCTAAAAACGAAATTGAAAGAATGCTACACATTTAAATACTGTGTATATTAAGCTTGGTAGACCAAATATTCAGAAAAGAATTTGATAGTGTTTTCCCACAAACAAGGTCATATATATATATATATATATATATATATATATATATATATATATATATATATATATTTATACTAGAAAAAGTACCCGTCGTTGACTGGGTTAAAAAACAGCGTGCAGTAAATGGACTCTGATTTATGAAAGAATGATAGGTTATGAAAAGAAAGAGTTGTAATGAGATAGCTTCGAACTTGGGGGTATCAAAACCAAAGGAAAATATGATGAAAGTAAAAATAAAATAGATAAACCCCATAATTTTTTATAACATACCTGTTCACACTGAAACACTTATCACAATAGTCTGTGGATCTATATTAAAAAACCTTGTTAAACTTTGTGACATATTTCCATTATATGGAGGTCAGGCGCGAACGAACACCCTATAATTTTATTATACCATATTTCTTCAAACTGAAACAATTACCAAAGTATACTTAAGCAGATAGATATGAAGTCTTTATTAAAGTTTGTGCCAGTGTCAATTCCATGGAGGCCAGGTGCGAACGCAGACTCCACCATTTTATTATACCATCCCTATTTAAGTTAAAACACACTTAACAACGTATTTTATGTACATCTATATCAAAAACACTTGTAAACGTTTTTTTTTTAATTTTCATATTTTTTATTTCCATATTTTGTGAACCAGACACGAACACAGACCCCACAATTTTAATGATCCACTGTTCTGCCAAATCAAACATACCCACTCCTGTGTCTCGATACATCTTCTATCATTATATGTAATCAGTTTTCTAAAATAGTCAACCATATAGGAGCCTGTTCGTGACCAGACACACACACATACATACACACACATACATTCAGCTTTATATTATATATATATATATATATATATATATATATATATATATATATATATATATATATATTTAACCGTGTGTGAAAACGTTTTCATCTAAAATTTTACACAGTTATGCAGAATGTAAAAACCATGAATGAATAGAATGCTGAAATAGAATCAATCATTTAATAAGAAACCATAAAAAGTCAATGAGTAAATGATTAACCCCCGTTTCTCCAAGGAATATGCAAATTAGTTAACCCTCATGTAGTCAGTCGGATATTCATGGCTCTGTATATTAAAAAAAGTTTGTGTTAATAATTTGAAAAAGAAAATGCAGACAGAAAAAAAAAACTCAACTTTATAGGTATATCGATGAGCACAAGACGCCCCTTGTTTTTGCCACACAAATTAATATACATATGACATTTGTATATGAGGATGATAACTTCTGTGAATGAAGCGGGGAAAGCACAGGACAGTCTTCTGTTTTCGAATGAGTATATATATATATATATATATATATATATATATATATATAGAGAGAGAGAGAGAGAGAGAGAGATAGATAGATAGATAGATACATATAGATAGATAGAGAGAGCTACACAGAGAGAGAAAGAAAGAGAGAGAGAGAGAGAGAGAGAGCGGATTACAGTTCAAGCTGGAAGTTGCCAAGAAGGAGTTGACTGCTGTGAAGGAGTGACTGCTGTGAAAAATAAAGAAAAGAGAGAACATGTTGCAATATTTCGGGTGTATAATGGGGTGGTTATTTAAATGCTGCCCACCTCAGCATTATTTGGCACAAGGCCTGGAAAGTGGGAACCCCGCAGGCTCCCCTAAAGGAGGGGCACTTCTGCAATTTTAAAATTTTCCTGAGTAACCCCGTCGGCATTCCCCGGTCGGGGCGCCTCAGGCAGCAAGCAATAAACTTGCCCCACCGGAAAGCCCGGTGGCAAGGCCTGGAAGGGTGGACCTCCTAGGTATTACCCAGGCGGTGTACCTCAGTGCAACAGGTGCTGGCCGGTTCCCGGCCCCTCACCTGTTGGGCTGAGTGTCAAGTGACGAATCCTTGACTTGTACTACCCTGTCTCCATGCAGCCGAAGCCGCTAGGAGACACCCCATCAAAATGGAATTCTAATGGGGTGTGATCCCACACAGTCGGACGATTCTATTTATAAACGTGCTGCTAAGAACTGACGAATCAAATTAATTCACGTTCTGCTACCAACCAATCAGAAACCAGAATTGCTTCATAAATATTAAACCTTTTCTGGAGCAATTTCACATGTTCTTTCCCGGGTTTCGACACGGTAAGAATATTTTATTCTGTGGAACTGTCTACTACAAACAAGTCACCTCCCAGGACTTGTGTGTAACAGCGAACCATCTGAAACTGTTCTGAAACTCAAAATGGCTTACACTTCTAGAGAACACAAGGTTATCTTATTTATATATATATATATATATATATATATGTGTATATATATATATATATATATGTATATATAAGTAGATAGATAGATAGATAGAATGAAGGAGAGAGATAGAGTTAGAAAGAGAAAGAGCGAGGGGGGACTACAATTGAAACCGAAAGTTGGCAAGAAGGAGTTTGGACGAATATTTCTTATTATTTTAAAATCTCCGTTTCATTTAAAAGGTAAACCTTAAAAGAAGTACATCGATGCAAGAAGAGAGAGAGAGAGAGAGAGAGAGAGAGAGAGAGAGAGAGATCGGGAATAACAGTGAACTTTTCTAAATCAGAAATAAAAATTTAGTATAGACATTTATTATTTTAAATAGTTAAATATTGTGATAATCCCAGAGAATGAATAAATAAATAACAGTTTTGTTTGCTCGCTCAATAGCTGGCCGTGACAAATTGTATGCAATATAAGCGTGAAAGTGATTTGTCTTTTTAATGTGCACCGTGTGTCTCGTTTGTTGGGTTATAACGTTCGAGTATGATACGTATGTGTGTTTTCTATTTGCGTTCGTTTATAGCTTTCATTCTATAAGCAGGCAGTGCGAAACAAAGAAATGACGAGTGATGTGACATGATATAAACAATATATTAATTATCCCAAAATCGAATATTATTGTCCTTTCAATTAAAAGAGTACAATTTCGTATAAATGCTTTTCAAAATTTACATTTATTTATTTGAAGAATATTTTACTGTCCGTCATACGGTAAAAAGTGGAGAATGTTTATTGCATTTAAAAGAAAACACTTGCTAAAATTTAAAGCAGAAAAAAATAAGAATCATATTCGTTTTATTTTTCTTAAATAATATGTAATTACAATAATATGTAAATAACAAGCGGGACTTGTGGAAATTCCCCGAGAGACTGATTCATATGTAATATATTGATGTTGGGATTCTATAGATGTTCAGCGTAATTGGAGGCACTCTGATATTATTGTAGCTTTTTTGTTAAAACTGCAAAGTATTTATTTGAGCTACTATGGGAGGCCAACGTAGTCCGATCTAAAGTACACGTAAATATGATATTTTAATTCTTGCAGATTTCGTATATATTATTATAGAGTTATTGTTCCATCGATTTTTATATGTTATAAAGTTGTGATTTCAAATATATATATATATATATATATATATATATATATATATATATATATATATATATATATATATACACCCAAATGACTTGGGTGCATCAGCTTGAATCGAAACCGAAACTTATGAAATATATATATAAACCGAAACCAAAACATATAAAAAAATCTTGATAGAATTATTTGTAAAAAAAAAAAAAAAAAAAAAAATAGATTTTTAGAGTGGCATCAGCTATATATAATCGAAACCGAAACCAAAACTTATGAAGATCGATAGAGTAAGTCGATATAGTAAATAATTAAATATATATATATATATATATATATATATATATATATATATATTTATATATATATATAAGTGGAAGTGTATGACTGTCTGTATGTCTGTCTGTGTACATTTCCCTACGTAATAACTCTGTCGATTTTCAGTTTACACACTTGATATTTAATATACAGGGTATGGAGATTTTGGAAAATCTTTGTAATCCGTTTTCTGGCCAGAATCCTGGCTGTTAAGGGGTCAAAGTTCAACGATTTGACATTTGAGAACTCTACCAAACTCCTCCGACAATTTTGGATATAAGCACTTGAACTTTTAGATATAGGTCCCTTGGACATAGATTCAGCTTAATCACTTTATTTGGGTCCAAAACAATAAATGTTAAGAGGTCATAATAGGAGTCAAAGTTAAAGAAATTTTGACCTCTGCCGTCTCTACTAAATTACTCAGACAATTTCTGGTCTAAACATTTGAAATTTGACATAAAAGGTATTCAGAGATAGGGCAAGCTTTTTAATCGGTTCGGGTCGAAAATTATTTATTACAAAAATGGAAGTTTATAACAATTAAATGACAGTCACGCGGATGTAAGCATGCCACACAAAATAAGTAACACGCTGTCCTATAAATATATAGATAACTAGCGGATGTGCCCGGCGTTCCCGGGTGTTTGGACGTGTGTGTTGAATACAAAATTTAAAAAAAAAAAAAGCTCGAACCTGTGACGCGAAGGCGGAAAAGAAAATCTGACGTGACCGAAGTGTAAAGCATTCAAATTTAACGTAGTCAATCAAAAAGATGATTGGCGGAAATGACGTTGCTTTTAACCCTCCCGCGAAGGTCATTTTTAATGTGGGAGAAAAACAGCTTCCTCAAAAAAGGGGACACTCTGGCAGTATCCAAATAAATATTAATTGTTTCAGTATGAAGGTTTCCCCTACACTGACCAAGGACCAATTGCCGAATAGATACTACCCGGTCGGAAGGAGAGGTGTTTGCGTTTGTCTTAGATTAGTTTCGTTTTATTTATACAAATAAGACAAGCAAACAGCCAGGAATTTTTTTTAAAGTCGATCAAAAAAAAAAAAAAAAAAAAAACGAAAAAAAAAACCCCAAAAAGATCGAAACGATGTCCATTTGCGAATCGAAGATATTATGATCTAGGAAGTATTAGAAGACTTCTCCCGGAATGTAACTGACGCAAAAAGCCTTTTGTGGACATACACAAACGCGCCTGCCCATGTTGCCTTTTATATATTAGATTATTGCAATAATGTTTTTTTAGGAAGAAGAGCCATACTTGTAGAAATTCGGTGCTGATACTAGAGTTTTATTGAACGATTCCCTAGTTCGATAATATATATATAAGATTGTCGGAGTAGACCGAAACGTTTTGCGAATAAGACTCAAGAAAAGAGCAGTAATCCGAATAATCCAAATAATAGGGACCATCTTTAAATGAGCATGCGGTTATCAATAGAGTTCATAAAGAAATTTAACATTCATTCCAGAAAGTGTCCCATTAATCTCAGGAAACTTACAGAACTAAAATATACAAGAAAACGTTTTAATGTTAAGTAGACATCGCATTAGAATGTAATGAGTTTCTCAGTGCAAAAGTTCATCAAAAAATCCCAATGTAACAGAGCGCGGAGCGCATATTGCGACAGTAAGCGGCGAGCCGTGTCCGAAGTGACGTCAGGACAAGAGAGAAAACGTGTGCGCAAGCCGAATATCGCGATCACGTTAGAAAAGCGGGTGAAGTCACATATGACTATAGAATGAGGAGTAGAAGTACTTTCTTAAAATCTGAAACAACGAGTTGAGTTATTTCCTATTCCTTGTTTTTATGTCCTTTGTGACAGAGCTTACAACGTATTGGCCCCCAAGTGTCTACATGTAAACACATGCTTAAACGTGTGTAGTGTTGCACTGTAATCCAACTGAAGTAAACTGTAAAAGATCAAGTAATGTAACAGTATATTCACTTATTGATGCATACACACAAGGGCAAAATTAGAGAAAGGTCGGGCTCACATAAGTACCCGAAAAAGAGGTACTATAAATTGCGTTAAATATATGAATTGCATCAGTCTAGATTGAATTTTTATTTAATATTCTGGTCTCCCGCATAAAATCTTGTTCCGATTTGTTTAGATACTATAGAATATGGTAAAGTCCGGTTTCAGGAAAAGTTGCTACTTAACTGAATGAAGGTTTCAACCTCAAATGCATTTTAAGGTCGTACCCAAGATCACGGAATAATAGAGCCAACAATTTTTAGCTGTGGCACTGTGTGCTTATATTCATGTTTTAACCTTTTATAACATTTGTGACAAAAGCCCCAACAAAAAGTAAGAAACGTTAAAACCTGATAACGATATAGAATAAACATTCCCAATGTCCTCGTCTCCCATATAAAATCTTGTTCCGATCGCAATATTTGTTTAAATACTATAGGATATAAAACATCTACAAATTGTATTTTTAAAGCAGATTTATGGCTGACAGAGGAAGGAATAACAGAAGCTGGATGAGAAAAGATTATTTTTCTTGTACCTTTTCTGTGAATGTACATTGGACATGCGCGCACGAGAATTCTTATAGAAAAAAAAAACTTCCTATCTTATGAGATATTTGTCCTCCCTATATAAAACCTTCCGTGTTTTATGAGAATGACGAATAAAAAGATTGAGGCAGAATTTATTTCTTTATATATATATATATATATATATATATATATATATATATATATATATATATACATATATAGGCATATACAGGGTGTCCCAAAAGAAGTTGATGGTTAAAAAAATCTTGACTTTCTTATTTTTTATATTTTTCTTTTATTTCTACAGATCATCTAGAGTCAGTCTTCCAAGGTCATTATGAGTCGTTACACTACCGAGGAGCCGATATTTATCGCAGAGTTGTATTTTCGGTTGAATGAGTGAATATCAGAAACTCAAAGAGAATTTCGACGAAACTTCAAAACCAGGAATTCTCCTATTCCCAATAAAATAAAAGCTCGATTTCATGAGCAAGGGTCTGTATTTGACCTCCCTAAATCTGGTAGACTCCGTATGGCAAGAAGTGATGAGAATCGTCAGGGACTAGCAGAGAGTGTGGCCGAGGATCCATCCACATCAGAGATCAAGTCAAATTGGTGTTTCTCGATCACTGTGGGTTCAGCAGGATGGTGCAACGACGCATACAGCACGAGAAACATTAAATCTGCTCCAGGACATATGCGGCAACCGAATAATTTCTCGTGGCTGTGAGATAAATTGGCCACCCCCCTCGCCAGATCTCACATGTGCAATTTTTTTCCTTTAGGGTTACCTCAAAGACAGGGTATACGCGAATAAACTAGCTACAATAAATGCCCTTAAAATAATATAGAAGAGGAAATTAGGGCCATAAGCCCTGAAACATTAAGTGATGTGCTGGACAATGCCCTGCAGAAAGCACAAGAGTGTGAAAATGAAAATTATGGACATTTGAGTAACATCATGTTTCATAACTAAATTAGACCTTGTGAAAAACATACCGTAGACTGTCTGAATAAAATTAAAATATTAGACTAGATATCTTACTATATCTAAAAACAAAATCAAGGAGAGGTTCATCTACCTACACATTGAAATTGGTAAGCATAACTAAAATTAGTAAAGGAAGTTAATTAAATTTAAACTCCCTCAGCTTCTTTTGGGACACCCTGTTTTTAAAAATACTACTATTTTGCTGTGACATATATGATATCACCAGATATGACTGCACACACATAAATGTATAATATATATATATATATATATATATATATATATATATATATATATATATGCATTTCCTTTTTATAAAAGAATCACTACTTATAAAGGCCCAGAGGACACTCGAGGATAATGATTAACGAATCAAAAACTTGTTTATATTGGACTTGAAGACAGCCACACTGTAATCAGATGGAAAGCAGGAAAACGGAAGAGAGTTCCACAGGTGTGCAGTTCTTAGAAAGAAGCATTGTTCATGTTTAGATTTAGGCACAGATAGAATTGCACGCACGTGTAACTCTGTTCCGCTACCCTGTTTCCCTCCCGACTTCAACCTGGATGTCTTCAAGTCCAACACAAACAATGATGATGAACTGCTCCCCCCCTTAGTAATGACACCTTATCAATTCTCTAATACTATTGCTACACTATCCCATTGATTACTGTACAGACAATAACCCTTATCCTCGAGTGGCGATTGGGCCTTGATAAGTGGTGAACTCCATGTAAAAAAAGAGTGGAGGAAGTTATTGATAGTGTTCATGGCCAACCGAGTGTTTCTTCTGAATATTTGGTGAGGGGGGACCACAGATGGAAGCTCAGACGAGCACGTTCCATGAAAATAACGATGAAACAGAGAAAGGCTCGCAACGTCTCTTCTGTGAAAAAGAAGTTGCAGGAAAGAGAACAAGGCACCCTCACTAGATTACGAAGTCTATTCCAAGGCAGGGTAAGGTCTTTCTAGCAGCTCCTGCCCAGATCTGACAGCAGTACACCATCCTGGGATGTATCTGGCTCTTAAATAGGTAGAGAATGTCATCAGAGATCTACTGGATCGATAAAAAGATCCTATCATTTTTCGGATTTGATGTACGTATTCCATTTTAGATCAGGAGTAAAGGCCAAGCCCAGAAGCTTGTCAAAACATGAAGCTTCCTCAAGACGAGAGCCATTCATTTCAATTGATGCCAGATCATGATCAGAACGTTGACGATGCAAAGATAGAAGCTTGGCTTTAGATGCATTAAAAGTAACCAGCCACTTTTTTTTACATTGTACCACATACTTAACATCAGAGGAGAGAGAATCAGAGAGAACTTGGTCGTTTACTGCCTTTGATATGGTGCCATAGGTGGTAGTGTCCTCAGCAAAAATGTCTATGAAGGATCTAAGAATGTTATTTGGAAGATCATTATTATAGATCAGGAAGAGAGTTGGACCCAGGATAAACGCCTGAGGGACTCTAGCATTAATACTATTGAGAGACGCTCAAGGGTACAAAAATAAGAATTGTCCCAGTCGTGAAGGATTTCTCCTCCACCGAAAGAGAACAAGAAATGGAAGTGCGGCATCCGAAGAACAGATGCTGCACTTTGATCCTGACCAAAAGGCCAAGAGTAGCGGTGAACCCGTGGAAAAAGAAAGGGAAAACAGGCAGCTGTAAACAACGAAAAGAAGAGAAAAAAAGATAAGATCGTAGCTTATGGTGGAAGAACCTGATGACGTTAAATTGGCCATGACAGCCCGTGGGTGGCGAGGATACCAATGAAATTCCGATCTACAAAGCAAACAGTCGCCGAACAGCGGGGCGACACGTGACCCTATTGAAAAAGACGCGTGGCCTTTGTGGAATCGGATTCAGCTGTTTTTATGTCCTCTCAAAAATAATTAAGTTAGGCATCTCTGTTTTTATGTCCTGTCAAGTTCCATTAGGGAACAACCGAATGCCAACAGAGAAAGAAAGACAGCTCCTTTTTTGGGTATAGACCGCCTGGCGAAGATTTGACGGACAGTGATCCCTTAATTCTGATTGGCCAACGACCTGAAACGGGAAGAGACCCAGTCCACGCCCCCACAATATAAGCAGCGAGCCTAGTGAGAGTAAGAGAGAGAGCTTTGTTTCCTTGGGTCCGACGAACGAAGATTCCCCCATCGACTGTCCCTGTCACGTAGATAATTGAGTTGTCTGTCGGAGAGAGAGAAGAGAAAACCTCGCAGTTAACAAGTGGCTAGTCCCTAACTAAACAGCTAACTGCGATTGTACCCTGATTGAATACAAAGAAGTTTAAACAAAAAGAAACGCTTATTGACTTGGTCCCTTCAATTGTTTTTGCATGACAAGTCTGTTTTAGGAAACCGGCCGTGACATCATCGCTGAGGAAACATCAGAACCGACAACCGGGGTCATTCCACCACTGGACGACGCGCGGGTGACGTAAGTGTCACACTATGAGCTTCTGATTTCTTCCCATCAACCACTATTCTTATGAACTGATCAGAGAGAAATGATTTAATAACTGAAAATACATTTCCAGCTATCCCAGAGCTGGAGATCTTGTGCAGTAGACCTTTATCCTATACCATATCAAATACCTTGATTACTGTACACGCAATAACCCTTATCCCTGAGTGGCCTTCGGGCCTTGATAAGTGGTGACCCCCATATAAAAAAATGTCTTTGGTATGTCAAGAGCAATTGCCGTAGAAAGGAAGCCCCCGTCGAGAGTTTCGCTAATCCTTTGGGAAATAACCGTAAGTACATCCGCTAGAAATTAAGCAGAGAGGATACCTTATTGCATGTCACTAAGAAGGTTATTTTTGCTGAGGTGGCTTACTAATTCTCTATTTAACACAGATTTAAAAAAAACTTACTCATGACGCACAGGAGATTTATAGGTCTGTACTGGGAGGGAGACGAACACTTACCTGGATTCTTAAACACAGGGCATACTGGTGAGATTTTCCAGTGTGTTGGGAAGCAATTCTCCTTAAGACAACGCTTGAACAGCTTTGTAAGTATTGGAGCTAGTTCTAGTTGAAGCTTTTTGAGCACTATAATAGGAATGCCATAGGGGTCAGTTGCTTTACTGGAATCAAGGTTTTTGATAAGCTTGGCAACATCACGCCCAGATATTGGTATGTCGCATAACGTGTTTTCTGATACAGAGGAAATACTGGGGGTTGGCGGCCTTGGTCGCATAGAGTGGTATTAGCTGTAATGTTCTTGACAAAAAGTTTGGCTGTCTCTGATGCTGACGAGATTACCTCAGGTCCATTGATTATAGTTGGGATAGAGCATACATTTCTGTTCAGGATCCTTTTTGCTATTTGCCAAAACTGGTGGGAACCAACCCTACTCAGCCACTTGGAACTTGACGGACTGAGCATACAACTAACTTGTGTTCTATATTACTCTTTTACAGTGGTTGCTTCAGTTCTGAAAGCGGATTTAGTCTCAGTACATCTGTTACGTTGAAAGCAATGGAAAAAGTGATTTCTGTGTGCAATGGTAGCAGCACATTCCAAATTTCGTTTTTATTTAACTCGTACAAGACAGTGGCCGGAAGCACCTAGTGGAAACAGAACAGAAGGGCAAGCTGTGAGGAAAAGATCTAGGATACTTGTATACTGATAGTCAGTATCGGACACACGGGTGGGTTCGCAGACAATCTGAGTGAGGTCATAAGCAATAGAGAAATCGTGACAGAACCTCCCCTCATCATCTGTCTTGCTTTAGTGGGTTAACCATTCCACATTGGGAACATTTAAGTGTCCATATATATATATATATATATATATATATATATATATATATATATATATATATATATATAACGTCATATATGATGGTCACATCTCGGTTCATATATTTTCTCGATTGTAAAAAAAATATACACACCTACATAGTTTTATCCATCAGAAAAGTCATTGAAGAAATATGCATATTATACATATAGACAAATATTTAGATCGATAGAGTAAGTTGATATAGTAAATAATTATATATATATATATATATATAAGTGGAAGTGTATGACTGTCTGTATATCTGTCTGTGTACATTTCCCTACGTAATAACTCTGTCGATTTTCAGTCTACACACTCGATATTTGATATACAGAGTATGGAGATTTGGGAAAATCTTTGTAATCCGTTTTCTGGCCGATTTCTTAACTCTACCAAACTCCTCCGACAATTTTGGATATAAGCACTTGAAATTTTAGATATAGGTCCCTTGGACATAGATCCAGTTTAATAACTTTATTTGAGTTCAAAACAATAAATGTTAAGAGGTCGTAATAGGAGTCAAAGTTAAAGAAATTTTTACCTCTGCGGTCTCTACTAAATTATTCAGACAATTTCTGGTCTAAACATTTGAAATTTGACATAATAGGTATTCAGAGATAGGGCAAGCTTTTTAATCGGTTTGGGTCGAAAATTTGAGCTATCGATATATAAATTTATGTATGTATGTTTGCATGTCTGCCTAAAACGTTCGATAGCGGCAACGGATCTTCACAAGATCAGTATCGTTTTAAAGCGCCACCCTCTATACGACAAATATCGAAAAATTGGCTAAAAATGTTAATTTCGTCACCCTCAATTGGACACTTTTCTACAGCGAGGAGTCGCTTTTTTCGCCGATATTTTCGTCTAGCCTTAATTTGAACCTACGCCACTTCCGGTTTGGCGGTGGTCGTAACAGCAAAAATGTCAAGGTTTTCACGTTCTTTTCCTCTTTTACGGTACGGGTTCGAGCCTGCCTTCCTACTACCAGTTTTTTTTTGCTCAACACACACCTCCAAACACGCGGGCAACGCCGGGCTCTCATGCTAGTATATATATATATATATATATATATATATATATATATATATATATATATATATATATATATGTATATATATATATATATATGTATATATATATATATATATATATATGTGTGTGTGTGTGTGTGTGTGTGTGTGCTATAACTTCATATATGATGGTAGAGCTCGGTTTATTTATTCCCTTGATTTTAAAGTAAACATCCAAACGATGCCCAATTAGGGTAAATATTACCTCGGGTAAATTCTCTAATACGTTTCCATGTGTAGATTATAAGACTTCTTGTGGTTCTACCAATACACCTTACACGAGCTCTTTCAGAGAGCAACCATTGAAGTGTAATATTCTCTGTACCTTCTTTTTCCCAACAGTGTTACAGTTCATCATCATAAGCTGTCATTTTATTAAAATTATCTCGTAAATACAATCTTGATTGTAGCAGAATTGTTAAATGATTTCGAAACATCAGCACGTTTCCCTGCAAAATTATCACCAGTATAAGGTAAGAACCCACGAATGAATATAAAGAACGCTGTTCGAAAATTAATACTTCCAATTTTTTATTCCGTCGAAATAAATTACAGAGGATTGCAAATTGCATTGTTACGATGACTGAACCTATGCATGCATGATCTGAAAGTTTCGTTTCCGTCTTTTTGAAGATATTGACGGTGTGAAACTTAAAAAGTCTTCCATTATCATGGACAGGCATCTGAAACAGACATGCGTCATGGAATTCTTGACCAGAAGTGCACTTGGAATGGTGGTTACTATGTAGAAAAATTAATTGTGGGAGTCAAAAATGCGGTTATTTTAATGGTATCACTCTAGTCTTCGTACCTCTTCAACATTTTGAATAAAAACATAAGAGGCGTTTATTTTGGAACGACCCTTTTATTACTTAGTGCATTCCGGAAGCCACCGTTCATCGATGGCAGAAATGCATTGAGAATGTTGGTAACTATGCCAAAAAAATTTTTTTAGAGCATAAACAGTCGCTCGATCCAATCTTCTGCCGTATTCGTAGCCCTTCAACATTTTGAGTAAAACACTAGATATATATTATTCCTTAATTGGAATTCATTTTTTGAGATGATCAATTATATATTAATTTATTTTTATTTCGGACTATTAGTCTCATCTTTATTATTATTGTTTTTTTTATATTTTTATTGGTTTGTTTATTCACAACGTTTCGGCCAACTATTCCTCTGGCCTTCGTCATGTGGTAACCGCGACGGATAGGAACTTCGAATCTCCTAACTGCATTCTCAGCCATCACTGCCATCCGTAGTTGTTGTCGTCTCACCAGATTTTGACCAATTAACCTCTGGCACGCTTTGGGTGGGATTGAAATCGCTATCTTCAGACAATGCTCATCTGGAACACTAGGAGACTTTACTTTTTGGAACGACCCTCGTACATTGTGTATTCGCTCTCTTTTGTTAAAATCAATTGGAATACCAAGTCATTTGCTTATGTGTTTTGCTTCCATTTGCATTCAAGTTTTATTGATACAACTAAATGTATGTCATATTTCTGCCATCACCGCAACCAAAACAAGGTTTTCCACTGTTCCATCACATCGTTGATAGATATTTGATTTCAGTCATTCCTTTGCTTTACATGTATTAGCAATGATTGTATATGAACATTCTGCTTAAGCAAGCTCATAGACTAAGTTTAAAAGCAATAAGTTAGCAAGGTTGGATCTGAGGTTGAAACGCCGAATTAACTTCAAATTATCAAAGAATTTTAGAAAGGCTTTAAGATCCCAGGTAAGTCTGGAAGGCTCAAAATAATCTTCTTAGCTTTTTATCACTATTAGGATGTGACTGCAAGTGAAAAACAAAAATCAATGTATCTTGATTATTCAAAACCTTAAGCATCATTACTGTGAATAGAAATTGTCTTTTACAACACATTATTTATCAAAATATCTTAAAATAAGCTGCAGTGTATAATATCAAAAGTTACACAAATTGAATGAATATTTAATCGTTACATGCATAAAAGGGCGATTATTTTTATTTTATCTTTCTTAAATACGAAACAATTTCTGAATTCTTGGATCATATCTCACCATAATCTGTATTGAACCAAATATGGAGAAGCATATTCAGTGCTACCAAAAAAACAGTTTCTTTAATTTATAAAGATTAAAACAAAACTTTTCGAACCAGCGATTTTGATTTATAGATGACAACTAGGGCTACAACATAATATTCTTATCATTGTTTTGACTCTCGAATATATATCTGACACAGATAGACAAAGTTAATCACCCGAGAACCACAGCACTCTATATAAAAGCATATACGATATCAACGGATACACACTCAAGAGTCCAAACAATGGAAAGAATATGCTGTTGTCCTAACCCTAATGATAACATTCTTCTCGAGAAGTTCAAGTTCAAAATCGTTGAACGGATATTTTTAGGCAACATGAGTTTGAATAAGGACATTTAAGCTATTACCAAAGACTATCTAGCGGGCTGGAAAAATTCTTGCACTCACCAATGTCCTTTATAAAGCTACCATTCGTCCATATATGAAGTATTGCTGCCGCATCTGAGCTGCTGTACCATGAAATAGTCCCACCTTCTTGGTCAGAAACAAAAGATACTCTCTAACCTTGCGTATTGTGTACCCAGCTCTACCCTTGTCACATCGCCCCGATATTGCATCGCTGTGCATTTTTTTACAAGCTTATAAATAAGAAATAAAGGATATTTGTACATAAATCCATAACGTATGTTTTACACGTTAGCTTTTGTTAATTTTTAGATATGCATCGTATAAAGAGAGGCTCTAAAGAGGCATCTTTCCATTGCGATGATGAAGCGCGCTAAGATTTGAAAGATATGTTCATTGGAAAAGTGAAAGCAAAAAGGTGAGGATCTAAAAAATAAACAATAAAAAAATACATTGCAAATTATTTTATATCATTAATTTTTTATGAAATATGATAGCAATTCCATCAGTTGCAATCTCTCTGCTGATGCGCGTGCGCGAGGACGCTTTAAAGCGAAAACGCAATTTATGGCTATAAACAAAATGACAGAAGAGAAGGAACAGATTTTATATTTCTTTAAAAGGTAATCCAGTTGCGGATACAGAAAAATACTTTGCGAAAGGGTTAACATAAAATAACGAACAACAACAAATATTGCAAAAAAGCCAAATAAAGAGTGAAGTAAAGTACATTTCTAATAGGAATATGTAGAAATAAATATTCAAAATATAGTGATTAAAATGTTAATGTTTTGTTTATTTCGAGTGGCTCTCTATCAATCTATTAAATATTTCGTTTAGTAACTATTTACCTAATGTTTGAATGCAATATTGAAAATCTTACCCGGATAAAATGATTTACATATTTCTTAAAACAAAACGTGAGATCTTAGGGCCTTTTTTAATTCTTTGATAATTTGGAGTTAATTCGGGGTGATGTTTCAAGCTGAGAACCAGCCTTGTAAACTCATTGTTCGTAAACGTAGACGCCGTAAGCTTTCTTAAACAGAATTTTCATATACAATCATTGCTAATAAATATTTAAAAAATGGGGTTGATTAAGTCACTGCGGATATTCCTCTTGTTGCACCGCGCTGGATCCCAACTAGAACAAGCAATTAATCGATTTGATTAGAACATAGTCAGTTTCATTGATTCTTATGACAATAAAATATGGGAGGGTGAAACATTCGTTGATCATCATTCAATACCGAGCAACGTCACGTCCTCCTTCTAGTTATAAAAATAGATTTGAAAGCTGATTTTATGTGTGTTTTTGTTGCAAAACCTCTTCCCCATCGGTAAAATTCTGAACATGCATTTCATTTTATTATTAAAGAGTAAATTATCTTGCTTTTGGTAACGGTAATATGTTGTACATTATATTTATTCGTACCAAAAGCCCTTCAAAAATAGGTAGCAAAGTATGCTATCTTGTCTTCCGATTGTAATCACGCGTTTTCTTCACCCGAAATGTATTGGTTTAAATATCCCCCATCTACGCAAGAGAACACCCAGAGCAGTAAACAAAGCCTAGGTTCTAAATCACATATGGTTTATTCGTATGAAAATATGTCCTCAGATCATGTGATAAACAAACCAACGTAACCATCTTTTACAACGTTAAAAGCGGACACAGTTTTAGTAAGTTGTAGTATAAATAGTTTTTTCACACTCTATTGGTATATACCTGTCTCTTTCACTCTCCCTCGTCATCTGCATTTTTCCCATTCACACTGTGTACTCATCTATGCGTATAATTTATTGAAATATAAAAAACATAAAGTAGAAACTTTCAAATATGAAAAATCTGCTCCTTAAAGTTCAAGCAGAAAAAAATCGAGATAAAATTAGAAACTATTTAAAAACAAATAAAATCAAAGAGACATCAAATTATGTTCTCACGAAGCAAAAGCATCTACTCGTTTGATATACATGAGTAGGTGAAAATCTTTTGTGTCTGGAAGAAAGCGAGGTAAAAGTTTGTGCTTCCAACATAGACGTTAACGAATTCGTGGGGATTGGTAACACAACGCGGAAGGAAAGTCCAAAGAGGTGAAAATTTGTTTTCGACACTACTTCCATGTATAGAGAAAATGAGAATCTGATAAAAGCAGAACAAAGTAATAACGAAAAAGAGTGGAAGAGAAACGAGAATATAAATAAAGAAAATAAGAGGATAATAGAAAGATAATATAAGAAAGAGAAAGTGGAAAGACAAGAGACGTTTAAAAAAAGAGGAAAGAAAAGTGGAATCACAATATATATATATATATATATATATATATATATATAAACTACTTCATTTAATCACATAAATTAATATACGAAAGTATAATTTTATGCGTAAACTAAGTATTTACTTCAACAGTGCTTAATACATAAGTAGATCTAGGTAGTAAGTTAGAAAAATATACATTGCAATTAACCTACACAGAATATTCCGCGTTTTATTCACACTAGGATTCATCAGACTTTGTATAGACGAAACGCGAAATATTCTGTGTAGCTTAACTGCTATATATATTTTTCTAACTTACTATATATATATATATATATATGTTGGGACAATTACTTATACTCTGAATCGGGAATCAGAAAAATCGGAGCTTTTTGGTGTATGGGAATCGGTATCGGAAAAAATTGAGCCTATTTTCCGATGCCCAAACCGATTCCTTTTATTATTTTTTTTATTTGATTTTCGTTTTAGAAACATTTTCCTCTGCTTGTCGTAATAATAAAATATTCAATATTTATTGATTTAAACTTCCAGTAAGACTAAAATCTCTCAATCATCCCCTCGCAAGTATTTTTTTTACGTTTGAGAAAATGTAGGCACATTCAAGAGGTGATGTTATAGTAATCGTGACAAAATAACACTGTTATGGTCAATTACTTAGAGGTTTATAAAGAATCCTAATCGAAATCGGTAATTGTATCGAAATCGGGAAAAATATTGGATCGTCCCATCACTAATATAATATATAAAGAGAGAGAGAGAGAGAGAGGGGGGGAGAGAGAGAGGGGGGGGAGAGAAGTGATCAATGTATGATAAATTTGCTAGGGGTGAAGAATTACTTGCATTCCGCCATAACTTAAATCAGATGGCTGTAACTCTAATAAAAAAAAACTCATTTGACAGTAAAATAAACTAAAGTTTCCGAAGAAAATAATGAAATTCTTAAATTAGAATAAAAAAAAGTAATAAACACTAATAAAGATTCGTTCAGCCAGTCAATAAAATGGAATATCTGATTTTCAGAACAGTGCAAATATTAAATTACACCCAATATTCAGTAAAAAGAAATGTTTATCTGCACCAAGAAATTTTATTTCATTTATTAAGAGACAATTCATACTTTTAATTTCTTCTTCTCTTGCTTAAAAATTCTGCCTCGAAAAGTATTTTAAATGCATTCAAGATTAATGAAATAGGCGGATCCATTTGAAATTCTTTTGTTCTTCCTGCGCCAAGCTATATAATTTAGTTAATATACACTATAATGGACATATGACTCTGACCTTCTATAAAAAATGTTTGCTTCTGTCAGCAAAATTGTCGTTGAAAAAAAAAAAAAAAAATATATATATATATATATATATATATATTGCAATCATGACATGAAGACCAGTTTTGATGTTCATAATTAAAAGTGGAAAATGAAAATAAAATAATGGGGGAGGCCAGCTGGCCAGTTTCGCCCTCACTTTTCGTAAGCTGGGTCGAAGGATTTCCTTTTTTATTAATAAAATCGAGTCAAATAGGTGACGATACGGTTTTCAAAAAATAGCGATATAGTGTATTATACTAAACTACATCACTATTTATTTAATAACGTATCGTCTCCCATTTCACTCGATTTAGTTTACAAAAAGTGAGGACGAAACTGGTCATCTGGCTTAATCTCGATACAGATTAAATAAAATCCCTCGATCCAGCTAAAATAAAATGAAAACAAAATTAACGGGGGAGGCCTGCTGACCGGTTTCGCCCTTACCTTTCGTAAAAGTAAGGGCGAGACAGATCAGCTGGCCTCATTAATTTGCTTTTTCATTTACCACATTTAATCATAAATATATCTACACAGGTCTTCCTGTCATGATTGCAATATTAAAATTTTGTACCCCGCATAAAAGTATATATATATATATATATATATATATATATATATATATATATATGATTGATTGCAATGTCTTGTCAGACGAGTGCCACTCCCTCAGACACTTAAAGTCCATGAGCCCAAATGCCTGAGGGAGTATAGACGATGTTACAGAGTTTAGCTTTGTACGACAGCTAAGCCTCTCTCTCTTGGTTCAAAATGTTGAGATCCAGCAACAAGCAAGAGCAAGATAGCCAGCAACAAGTTAAACTGCAGACCAGCTTAATGCAGGTATTGGTCTCCCGCTTTATGTTTTTTTTTTTAAAATCAGATATTTGCTTCTCCTAGAGAGGTTGCCTTCACCACGGATTACGGTAGCTTTTTTACCCCAACACACACACACACACACACACACACACACACACACACACACACATATATATATATATATATATATACATACAAATATAGACGGTGCTAGTTGGCCGTTGACCCCGAATAAGAGTTCTTTCGCCCTTTGAAAGGTCTTGTTTTTAATCCTTCAGGGAGACTAGCCGCCCTCCTCACACAACTAGTCTGGTGGGGGAACCAGTTTAGTCGCCGGTGACCCGACCATGAGGCAGGTAGTACTGGATTACATGGTACCAGTAGCATATGGCATGACCTGACATATATATATATATATGTTATGAAAAGTGACATCCCCCGTAAGTAAGAAGGCAAAATAGATAAGTTTGAAAATTATATTAAGGAAAGGTTACAATCAAACCCAGTAGGCAAGTGTTAAAAGATAATATTTAATCCTAGGAATGCAGTCGATTGTTCATTCTTTTAGAAATAACTGGATATTAAATATGTCAGTTAAAAGAATGGAAAATACGAATTTAGAAATAATGATTAACAAATATGCCAGATACTGAACAGTTCAAATTGGGAATACTTTGTTTGCAAAAAGTGAGTTTGGACATACATACTTAAAATCAACGTGAATAAATTTTACATGGCGAAGCATGCATAATGAAAGGAGATTTCCAATATATTGAGACAGGGTTCGAAGTAAGGGAGACAGTCACAAAGACAGAACCACAGTCAGAAAGTTAAGTACGCAACACTGGGAGCTGACAACCTCTTGGAGGCGAGAGAGGGTAGGACAGTGTAACTGAAAAGGCTAGACTCCCTAACCATCACCAACCAGCTGGTATGGATAAATAATCATCTATATTTGTAAACTTTTGTTTTCGTCTGTCGTCATTCCACCACAAGGAAAAGGTAAATGTATTTTGTCTATCATCTTAAATGAACTCTGTGTAACTCCCTCAAAGTATAATGTGTCCCTACGGCATCATCAATAATGTATCACCTCTTCTGATGAGTTAAAAGCCTGTTCATATCATATCTCGCAGCCGCTGTTATAAATGCTCTTGTAATAAAATGTATCTCGTCACATATCAAAAGAAGTGTCTCCCTTCTATATGTGTCAACAAGACCTGTTGCATAAATGTCTCAACTCCGTATTAATAATGATATGAAGTCCCCAAGAATCGTCACAGTCGTCGTGGTGATGTAAAAATTATAGAAATGTCATTACCATCTTCTGTATTATCCGTCTCTGATATGAACCCCCTATGCAACAACATTGCATATATATATATATATATATATATATATATATATATATATATACAAACTTATGCGGGCACAAAATTTTATTATTCAATCACGACAGGAAGACCCGTTTTGATATTCATGATTAAAATACATAATAAATTAAATATATATATATATATATATATACACTTAGGGGATTAGAACAAGAGTATAAAGAGCAGAGTATATTTTAATGTATTAGTACATTAATTAATGCAATTAAAATAAAAGAAAAGAGTGCTCGTTGTAATGTAGATATATAATAAGCTCGATAGGCGTATATATCCTACAGCTATTTTAATATTAAGTAAGATGATTGATAATTTATAATTAAAATTAAAAATTAAAAATCTGTTTCATAAGGAAGAACAAACAAAAAACTACAGTACAATTACAAAGAAATAGCAACTATAAATACACAAAAATATTCTTTCTAGGTTCAAAATTGCGCAATGTAAGCAATTAAGGTAACTGCAGCTTCTCTTCTAATTTTCGAATTTTATTAATCATGCTCAAACGCATTTTATTTCCTTCTGGTGGATTTATAGTTGCTATTTTTTTCTGGTGAGTTAAGGGGAAAATAAATTCGTTTATTAATAATTAAGCGAATTATTTTGTGTTACGAAAAAGATACTGTCAAAGAAGTGTAAATGTCAACTAAATTAACGGATTAAATAGTAAGATGGTCAATATCATGAAATTTGGAATATAGACGTTTGTCATTCGTTCATTATATGCTTTGTAATTACACTGAGCTTCTTAAATAACGATTGGTATATATTATAAGGAAATATAAGTAGATAAAGAATATTTCCACAGATTATATATATATATATATATATATATATATATATATATATATATACATGCATCAGTGTACTGAAATTAAATATATCTACTGGTATGCAAATCCAGTGATTTTCGGTCTTGCAAAATGTTATTAGATGTAATATTTGATACAAGACAATCCCAGCCAAATCAAATTGCTCAATATACAAGATAGAGCAAATGAATCAAAGTTTATGTATTTAAATTTTATAATTTGAACAAGTTTATCTTCCAATACAGAATTTTTATTGTTTGAAAACATATATAATTGAATAAATCTATTGCCTTAACCCATGAGTTTTCGATGCTTGTCATCTCCTCAGAAGAAAAATATTAACAAATGTTTTTATTTGCTTGCACCTTATTTGCTAAAGCAATAAACATAACAAAATTAAAGTTTAAGTTTTTAATATATTTTAGATACATAGAATAAGGGAAATGGTAATTGGGACAGAAAAATCATATTGTACTTTAAATAAAAAATGAATGCTTAATCTTGAAATGGAAATTCCTGGTAGTAAGGAGGGAAAGAGACCCAACGCGTCTTGAAATTTTTTCAATCGATTACGATTATACGATATTATATATATTTATATATATATATATATATATCATTCAAACTCGGTGGTGTTTGAATATATTGTTAAGTGGCAGTTTTAGTAGTTCAGAACTGCTTTAAAGCTTCACCGCTCACTCCCCCTTTTTTTACCAAATTTGAAACAATTATTATAGTTTATGGATCACCTTCTCAGCTATATTGTGAATTTTATTTCAATTTTCGTTCAGTAACACAAAAGTTATGATAAATTTACTGGTGCTCAAAATCGTAAAAAAAACGTAAGGAGGTGAGCGATGTTTTTTATAACTGGTTTCCATAGCAATAATGTTGCTTCAGCGACTATTGTTGCTACTAATTCACCACTTTCGGGAAAAGAGAAGAAATAATTGAAACAAAGAGAATGACAGAATGAAAAAGGGATGATTAGGGGACTTTATTGAACGCAGACAAGTGCCGTATATTGTTATTTACATATGTCTATGTTATGTTTATAAGGACAATAAAAAAGACTGAAATTAAACAAAGAACAAATGAATTTATTGGAGAGCCTGGAAAACTCATGGATTACTATAGAAAAATGTGAGTATGAAAAATAATATGGTTAAACTTAAACATGGAAAAGTAAAGAGCTAGTTAAAATTGGAAAAGAAAACAATATATATCCAAATAAAAATATAACAAATTTATTACATAGAATATTGCAGCATCAAGCATTATTATATAATGTTATAAAATAAATTTATTATATTTTTACAAAAAATATCTTGTCCTTTTCTTTTCCAGTTTATACAACTAGTCCCTTATTTTTCCATGTTTAAGTTTAACCATATTACTTTTCATGCTCGCATTTTACTATTGTAATATATGTACATATATATATATATATATATATATATATGTACATATATATATGTATATATATATATATAATTTAACTGCATAATTAGAAAAAATAGAAAAATCAATACATAATAAAGTAAATGATAAAGTACAATCTGTTGTAATAAAAATTAATAAAAAAGTGATAATTGCTTTTATTTCGATTTTCAAAAACGAAATATAATAGAAAAACAAAACAAAAAAATAATCGACAAGTTGATGAATCTTTAAAGGTGTTCCAATCCTGATCCATATAACCGGTATCTTTTGTAATATTCCATATCCCATCAATCAGTGGCTGAACGTCCGACATTAATTTTGTAACGACGGATAGGCGATATGTGCTTCTGATTTCCGCCGGAGCTAATGGATTCATAAAAGCGAACCAGAACGAGCAAGAAATATATACATTTACCGTCAAATCTTATTGATTGTATAGACTAGAGTTTGACAACCAGAAAGTCAAAATAAAGTATTACTTTCCCCTGTTTCATATATATATATATATATATATATATATATATATATATATATATATGTATGTTGTGTCTGCACAATTAACAAAAAAACGGGAAGTAAATGTATACAATAATATATTAGGAAGAAAAGTTATAAAAATATTTACATGTCTTCAGATATACTTCAGTTGGAGATATTCCGGCAGGTGGCGTGTTGCATGTCTTACTGGAGGGAACATAGGCGTCTTGCCTGTTTGGTGGTCGTTGCCGAACTCCCCTGATATTGGTGATTGATACCTTTTTATATCTCACTCACCCGTCTATGTTCATTAGTGGGCGTCTCCACAATATATATATATATATATATATATATATATATATATATATATATATAAACTGCGTCAATCGCTTTATTGAAGATTAGTAAAATATATTTCACTTCATATATGTCAAAAAAATTTAAATTACGAAAATTGTTTCATCAAATGACTGTTTCAAGGTTAGTTATTTTCCAAACTTTTATTCAAATCCATGCGATATTCACGAAGTTATGAGAGTTTATTTATTATCAAGTAATTTATACTGTCCATCTCTTTATTGAAGGTCTTTTAAAATGCCAAAACAGAGGCAAGTAATGGTTATCAAAAAGAAGGATTGTTCATCCAAGATTTAGTTATGAAGCTGGAACTGGAATTCCAAGGACTTTAGCTTCATTCGTGAACAACCCCAACACCAAATCCAGAAAATATAAGCGCACCAGGAGAAACCTTTCTCATCGTGATATTCGGAAAATTTGCAGGGAAGTCAATCCAAACCCAAACAACACCAGTGATTCCATTTTTGCAAGAGCTAGACCCGCTCCAAGATCCAGGCAGGCCCGATGCAATGTGTATAATAAGTTGCAAGGAACATCAAAACTAGTCCAAGGCTTCCATTGATAAAACTTCATCGGGGAAAACAAATGGTTTGGGCACAGAATTACATGAAAATGGATTTTCAAGGTGGCCTATTTACAGATGACACCCGTGCTACTCTTGATTGTCTGGATGGATGAGCCAAATTTTTGAACTCGAACGGAAGTCCAACCCCTTACAGAGTTCATCGCCAACAAGGAGGTGGAGGCAGTATGTTTCGGGCGGGAATAATTGGGGATAAGTTGGTTGGACCATTCTGAGTTCCAGAGTGTGTAAAACTTACCAACAATGTGTACACGGCCTTTTTGGATAAACATTTGTCACCATGGCTGGATAACCTACGATTGTTATGTCACTTTAAGGTGATTTTTTATGCATGCAGCCGTTCTTGAATCTATGAACTTCTTTGGAGAAACCCTCATGAGCTGGCCACCGTGTTCTCCAGGTCTTAAGCCAATTGAACATCTTTGGTCAATATTGAAAAGAGGTGTTTATGAAGGAGGAGAGCAATTTACTTAAAAGGAGTCCTTGTGAAGGAAAGTAGTTGATGTCGCCAACACCATAACTCCTTTTTGAGATCAAACAATTGACTCTCCCAGGGGACAAAAGGTTGTTAAAAGTTGTTTTAAAAAAAAATGGTGGATATGGCGATAAATGATTTATTTAATTGAGGCTTAGCATCTAGAATGTGCGTTTGTTGATTATTCTTTCACAGAAAAATATAATAAAAAATAAAGTTTTCATGATTAGACATTATATTTTTGTCCTAATACAACATTTTTAGAAACCTGAAATAAAGCGATGGACAGTGGAAATTCCTTGATAAAGAATAAAATGTCAAAACTTTGCGAATATCGCATGAATTTAAATAACATTTTTAGAAATAACTAACCTTAAAGCAATCATTTTATTATACAATTTTTATTTTTTGTGACATATATTTAGTGAAATTTATATATTAAGTTTCTACATAGATTTATCTTCAATAAAGCGATTGACGCAGTTTATATATATATATATATATATATATATATATATATATATATATATACTATCCCTGCTGTTTATTATTTTATACGATAACTAGCAGTCCCCCTGTCGTTGCCTAGTCGTAAGTATATTATTTTTATTCATGCAGATTACGTATTTATTATTATAGAAACAATTCTCTATTGATTATTGTATTGAACCTAATATGTAATAGCGAGATTATAACAAAAATATATAAGCCTTGGGTGCCATCAGCTAGAATCGAAACCAAAAGATACAACTCTCCACACCGGTTCTTAAGCCTCTTATCCATGCCCATACGCATGCATATATATATGTGTGTGTATAATGGTTGTATAGATTGGCTTCCTAGAAAGAAACCCGTGTGATTATTAAAGAGTGCTCAATGGAGGACAGAGCTGGTGCATAATCTGTTAATTATACAAACATCATTGGTTACATATTCGCATACATGTTTCAGTAGATTACCAATTCAAAGAGAATACTTCATCAGACTAAAAAAGGACGATATTGAAACGAGGGTTTAGATTACATTCGTTTTTTATACGATATTTGGGTATGGTTTACGCTCTGGAAAAAAGAGGGCTTCGCGAACGAAATACTCCACTAATATAGACAAATATATGCTATGATGTACATGTTTGCATGTATATGGTCTGGAAAACCTATCTCTATAACGAACCATATAAACCTATGAAATATATTTACACCCTAGTATTGGGGGAAAAGATAAACAACTACAATGAAAGAATAACAACCGTCTAATTTAAATTTCTACATAGCTATGAAAACCTTTGTTGTTCTAATTACTTCAGACACTGAGGTAGAGCTGAAAATATAACTCTGTATACCACTTCTATTTAAATCATATAAACAAGCTTTTATGGACATATATCTTATAAATACACAAATAAATCAATAAATAAATATATTGAAAACGAGAAACAAGTAAACTTATAAAAATGCGAGAAATAAAAAATAAATATAGCTAAAATAGATGGATAACGAAGTCTCAAACAGAAAAGAAAAACCACCTAAGATAGGGATGTAACGGCGATGAGTGTATTATATTACTTCATATCAAAGCGAAAACTTTGGCCAATAAACAACCGCCAAGTCCAAATAATAAGAATACCTCCCCGGTGCTTCATCTTAACCACATTGTTCGTGCTTCTTTCTCTTCCTTCAACCCCATCCATACTCCCTTCTTTTACAACACCTTCATACAAAACCCCTACTGCCCACATTCACAAAGTAGATGCCCCCCTTTCTTGCAGAAAACCACACCCGAATATCTTATAAAAATGAATGTAATCTAGACTCGTTTCAATAACCGTCCTCTTTTTGTCTGGTGAACTGGGCTTTTTGAATTGGTTGCTTGGTTGATTAGTTTTTTTTTACGGCATATCAACCCTTTTCAGGTCATTTAATGCCGAATCCAGTGATTTTGAAGAAAAATTTTAATAGAATATACTTTTTTCAAGTTGGTTTCAATTTACATATGCTATCTCACGCACCCATATGGGTAATTCGGATCTTTTCACCTATACTAAATTTATTAACCTCAAAACATCGTAAGCTTATTTGATTTTGATATAAAATGACATTTTGAAGTACTACACATATAGTAAACTACAATCATTTATAAACAATTTTACTTATTTTTAATCTGCATATAAGTAGTTTCTAATATATTAATAAAGATTGATAATTTTAATATTATATTAATATACATTGGTAATTTAAATATTTTAATATATTAATAGACCTTGGTAATTTAAATTGTCACATAGTGATGGGACGATTCCAATATGATTCCCGATTCCGATACAATTACCAATTCTGTACAAATTCACGATTGTGCTACAATTACCATTTCCGATTCTTCATAAATCTCTTAATATTTAACTATAAAAGTGTTACTTTGTCCCGATTACTGTAAACACACGCACTTTAAATCTGTTGATATTTTCTCAAACGTAAAAACACACATGTGAGGGGGTGATTTAGAGATTTTAGTTTTACTGGAAGTTTAAATCAGTAAATATTTATAATTTTATCATTATTACAAGCAGTGGAAGATGTTTCTTAAAGCAAAATCAAATGAAAAGGATAGTTTAAGGAATCGGTTTTAGCATCGGAAAATAGGCTCAAATTTTTCCGATTCCGAGACTATAAAAAAGCTCCGATTTTTTCGCTTCCCGACACTAATATATTTTTTCCGATTCATAACTCATCCCAACACGCAGATCGAAACAAAAACCTACGAGGCCATCATTCGCCCATGCATGGGGTATTGTTATCACATATACACGGAAAGGTTTAGTCGATAGTAAACCGCTTGAACTGGATAATGAGAACATATACTACACTTTCTGTTGTTATAATAAGATCGTCCTTCCTGTAGTTGCTTCTTGCTTGGGATGATGTTGTAAGATAGTATATTAAGAATCAAACCAACATTGGATACATAAAGATTGGTTACAATATATCTTGATTTTAATCTTTGTAAGCAGACAGGAACGGAAAGTAACTGAGACGTGTGCATGCGAATTTTATCAGTTTTTTTTTTCTAAACAGTTTATTTCTTGTTCGTACCAAAACATACTCGTGCTGAGATCGAAACCAAAACGGAAAGACAGTGAGTCAAGTATAATAAGCATTAGGCCAGCTTGATACGACCTTTGAAAAGTGTTTTTAAACACAATATCAACGATTTGCTCAGTCGTGAAATAGTTGCCAAACATATACTAAATTTCAAGGCTGCAGGTAAAAAGTTCATTGAGTATATAGTTGTCCTCTCTCTCTCTCTCTCACACACACACACACACACACACACACACACACACTCTCAGTTTTATAAATATAGTAGAAAATGTACCCGGCGTTGCACAATGCCAATCGTAACGTTACATTCCTTAAAAAATGAAGTAAGATTTCTTAACACAATTAAATCCTTCTTAAATAAGAAAAGAACGCAGGTTGTCCTCGACAGTCGAACATCTAAATAATATGTTATAAATCCTCAGGTGTCGATCCTTGGCCATTTATTATTCCTAATATTCGTAAATGAGCTCCATGATAAAAGTGTCTTTGAGATGGGTATATTTGCTGATGACATCACACTCTATTACAGGCACGAAAGGAAAACGAATGAACACATATCTAAGGTAATGGCAGAAACACTTGAGAAATACCTTCAATCAGTAGTAAATTGGGGACAAACATGGATGGTCACATTCAATGCTGCAAAGACTAAGCTTTTTTCCTCCAATAATTACCAGAAACTTTTTTTTCAATAGTAAGCTATGGCTAACGATATATTACCTGAAAGTACTTCTTTCAAACTCCTTAACAACGTTCACAGGAAACATGAATTGGAACAGATACTTTGTGAGCATTGCCAAGGTTGCCGCGAAGAAGGTGGGTGTTCTCTTCCTGCTAGAAAGTTACTTATGCCTGAAAGTATTCTGTACCTCCTCAAGGCCACCATTCGCCCATGTATGGAGTATTGTTGTCACAATTGGGCTGGTGCATCTGCTACTAGTATCTCACTCCTGGACAGGGTTCAAAAGAGAGTCGCCAACCTGATAGATCCTGAACTGTCATCTAAGCTTCAACCTCTGTCCCATCAACGAAATGTCGCGTATTTTAATAATGGCTGTTCTGATGAACTACTACCCCTAGTACGTCATCGACGTAGATACCCTTTACAAACAGCAAAGTCCCATCCCTACACAGTAGAGATCCCTAGATGTAAGAAAGCCTCTAAGTTTGTTCCCCAGAACTGCTAGATTTTGTAATTCCATTCCGTTTCCTTCTTCACCAACTGTACGGATATGCAGAAGTTCAAGTAAACAGACATCTTGCTGTCCAACTCCCTACATAGTATTCCTGCAACTCATCTCCCTGATAGTAGCCCCTACATCCAAGTGGCATTGTGCCTTATTTTCTTGTAAGTAAAAATAAATACTGAAGCTATGATCAAAACAAAACATATACCAGTGAGTCAAGTACGATAACGATTAGACCAGCTTGACACGATCTTTAAGAAGTGTTTTCAAAACTAATTATGTGTCACGTGAACATTATACGCACGTGCAATCGTGAAACAGCAAATAGATAAAACTCCGATTACCCCCCCCACACACACGTACCAATTTTTCTCCTAAGCAATACTTTTGTCCTGATGAAAATCGGCTAATAATTTTTTCACATGTTCCAAGTCTGTAGACTGTAAATAAAAAAAATTGTTAGATACATTCTCACTAAACTATATATATATATATATTAGTTATTTTCTTCTGAAGAGAAAAGTGTGCATTTTGAAACACCATGGCTTAAGGAGCAATCTTTTCTGTATTTTCTGTATTTGAACAATAAATATTATAAATGTTTATTTTGTATCACTTAAATTCACTTTCGATCTCTCTCTGTTTCTCTCTCTCTCTCTCTCTATATATATATATATATAGTTATGAATAATTTTTTTAAGTAAACCCTACCTACGGTTTGTCACGCTATATATGTGTCTCTATTATTTAAGTCTTGTATTTTAATATCTAACCTTTGTGCCATATTTTCAGTAAACTCCTAAAATCTTATATATGCCTTTGCCTAAGATTGGACTTTGAATATCAATATAAACCATACACTAACAAAGGTTTTCGCCCGCTTGAATGTACCTCACACTTAAGTCCGCAATAAATGCATACATTAAATGGACGCATCTGAGGAATATTGATTCCAATCAATCTTCTTTCCTGTTTCCTTTGTCGTTATCCGTATTATTATTTGTCCATTTTAGCTTTCTTTGTCGTTCCTTATCTATCGTTTTTGTTTATCCTCCCGGGGGGGGGGAAATTACTCGTTTTGTTATCACGCTAGTCTGACTTGGACTGAAAAGTTAGTTGGTACTATATTGTTAGCACATATGTTTCTGCTAGGTCAACAAGATTATAAGATCTGGTTGTCGAAAACACTTTTTGGTAAACTCGCGACACTTTTCCTTTGTGTGCTGTGTTTGTCCCCGCGTTATTTAATCTCAAAACCCAAGATACAACGATAAACGACTTATTGAACACAAGTTCATTTTTTTCGCGCAAATGGTTTCCAGACGTTTTCGATTACTTTTAGTTAATAATGAAGACAATGAAAGGAAGTCTCATTTTAACATTTAATAAACAACCGTATTTGTCATTCTCGTTAATAGCTTAAATGCGTAAAGATAGAATTAATATCATGTCGGCTGGTTGAAGAGAACAGTTCAGTTCCGTTTACACGCTTAGTCGTCGTCGGAACAAAGGAAACCGATTACAGGAGAAAGAGAGGACAAAGGTATTCAGTGTGTTGACCTATTGTCGAGAGTGTGTGTGCGTGTGTCGGCGAGAGCAGTCCTGTAGAATTATATAGTTCGCGTGAATAGAGAACGTGGAAATAAATGTGAGTTTGAAGGGAGCCATAGCTAGCTTGTTGTACTTACGTTCTGCCTGGAGCTGAAGCCACAGGCGATGTGTACTGCTGGGCAAGCACCGAGAAAAAGAATGAGGGTTTGTGATTTCCCCTTTTATATACTTTGTCACGTGATAGAGAGCTGGCTTATGATTGGACAAGCCAGGGATAGAATGGATTTCAAGTCTCATCGAGAGAAGTAGCTCCTGTCTGTGATGTAGCGGGTGTCGGCTGCTATATACTATTTGGGGTAGAGAGTTCAATTAAAGGACGGGAGACCAAGGTGCAGTTGCCGGTCCAGTTACATCATAGAATTTAAAAATACTTCCTCTTGAGGTCCCATTACAAAATGAGAAATCACGCGTAAATGGAGTAATCCTGAGAAAGAGTAGCATTCTGCGCTAAATCTCGTACTCGCCAAGAAAAAAAGGGAAAATTTGTACCGTTATCGACGATAGTCGAACACTATATTTATACAACCTAATTGATTGCAACAATCTGTCAGGATTTGCATTCGACTCAACCGATCCTAAAACGTTATGTGCTGCACCATTTGCGCATTTATGTAAATAGAAAAAAAACAAGGTAAGAAGTCAATTTATATTCTGTTAGTCCTGAAACAAAATTCATTTCTTCGCTAACACCAATTTTTTCATAATATAATTATCTCACCTCGGTTGCTGTATTAATACATCTAATTCATGTGCAAGATGTATTTGCGCTCAAACATATTTCCGTTTATTTCTAGAAAATCGTAGTGAGCCTTGTGTTTATTTTCGGCAACCATAGAACACTTCGTTAAATAAGAAAAAAATCTAAAGGCCATCATCGATTAGAAAAACTAACTTCACTGACTGAAAACAATGGATAAAGCGTACTATCAGAACATATACTACGATTTCTTTTAGTTCACATCAATGGCGTTTTCATTTTTTAGTTGTGATGGAGCTTGGTTAGGTTTTCTCTTAGATAGGTGTAACAGAAATAATCACTC
Organism: Euprymna scolopes; assembly: GCF_053919585.1. Lineage (NCBI taxonomy): Eukaryota > Metazoa > Mollusca > Cephalopoda > Sepiida > Sepiolidae > Euprymna > Euprymna scolopes. The sequence goes on from NC_136504.1 coordinate 91,137,738, forward strand.
TCGCAAACGACTTCGTGTTTAATTAGCCTGAAAAAATGACAGCAGAAAATGTAGAAAAGAAGAACAGACAAGCATAATTTTGTAGGTCACTTATTGGTGAACGTATGCCATTAATTTGCATATGTACCCAATTGATAGCGGTTAAAAGGACCGAATTCTAAAGCGTGTACGTTGAGTTTTTCGTTGACCAGTTTAGGACGAGGACGAACGGTGGAAGATAATATCGAATACACGAGGATTTATTGCAAGTTGAGGAAAGAAAGGAAATAAGATTTCGTGCGTGTATAAACAGGAGGACGTTTTGACACTGCCATTTTTTGTTGTTGTTTTATACCCTTTCCATTTTATAATAGGTATGAATATTATAAGAGCTAGTCAAGGTTCTTTATGATGTACTGTGTTTTGTGTTCTTCAATAGGATTTGCTGGATGACTTCTATACCATGCTAATATGATTTAATATTTTTGTAACGCTAAAGAAGTATTTTTTTACTGCACCCTCCAATGCATAGTACAGCAAAAATAGTTAAAATGAGTTATACACACAGCTAGAGACGAGCCGGTATATAACGTTTTAGCTGTTTAATTTTTATCTAATTTATTGAAAAAAGGCCAGATAGTTCTGCACTTTGCTTACTAGCAAGTTTTATCGAACCAATTTTTTTCGTTTATGGTTTGCTTACTTTCTTTGTATGCATCATGTTGCCATTTGTGTTTTGCTGAAATGTTCTAAAGACTTACCTATTTTTTCAAATAATCTGAAGCGTTGGTAGAAAGAAAAACGCTGAAGGAGGATCTTCACTAAGAGTCGCAAAAACAAATACCCACTGCTAAATCACAAGATCAAAAACGAATAAAAGCACCCAATAGAGCTGGAGATACTTTGGTTATTTTCAGGACTAATTGAACAGATACTGTAGGAACTACATCCATCTATTTTTACTTATATTAATGAACACATAGATATAAAGTGTTAAATATTAGGCATATCGACTTGTAGTTTATTATTTGGTTACTTGAAAATAATAGTAACAATTAGCTTAGTCGGGATACCTTGGAGACCTAAATGCAGAACGACTATAAATCTACAGAATACATGAACTTCTATGCGTCGTCCAGATTAAGATTCCTCAAACTGTGAAAGCTTACACTGGGCAATATTTGACGCTTGGAACTGATAAACAGGATGTCATTTGGCTTAAAGCGAAAGTGAGTGAGAAGTTAATTATCCACACATGTTATTAAATTATTGTTCTTTTGCCGGCATGCAAAAATAATACACACTGTGTTTTTAAAGAAAAACATGATCTAACATGTGTCTGAAATCTACACGAGTTTACTGTATAGAGGATGCCTTAGGATACTTGATAATTTTAATTGAGCGGTGAAGTTGAATAAACCGGGGTGACTTATAGCTACTTTATAATTTAGTCCGACCGTAAAGATTGTCCTTATCTCTAGGATAGGATGAGAGTATAAAAGGTACACAGAAGCTGACTAGATTCTTGTTTTTCTGATTTTTGATTCAGAAGCAGAATAAACAGACGGATCAAATTTGAAAATAGTTATTAAAACGATGAGAAGGTAATTTATATTCTGTTGGTCGTGAAGCAATCTTCCTTCAAGACACATGAAAATCCGAATGGCAGAGCATGCCACGTGACCAGAATATATGCTTGGAAGGTGTTGAACCAGCATTTTGAAAAGAAATACAGTCAAAAACTAATCGAACAAGATGTTAAATACATTTTGGAGGCTTGTTGGTTCTTTTTGGTGTTTTATGGCATATCAACACTTTTGAGATTATTTTATGCCGAATTCAGTGATTTTGAAGAAAAAAATTTTAATAGAATATATCTATATTTTTTTTCAAGTCGTTTATATTTAACCGGTAATTGGGACCCTAGCAGGTACTACCACTTCGGGTCAGAGTAGACCTGTGAGCAATGGCAATTAAAGGGTGGCTCCACACTCCCCAAAGCCCGCAAGATATAGTTCAATGTCTATACAAAGGACCCATTTTGGAGGACGTGAAAGTAAATGATAAAGTTGTATTCTATTTGCCCATGAATCACTCTATATCCTCTCAGTAATATTATTTGAAATATTCAAACCATATTAAAATTAAGTAAACCAGTAGAATGCTTATCGCGATCCATTTTCCCTCTCTCTTGACCAAGAACATTTATCCACAGTAATATAAATAACTATATATTTTTAGTACTAACAAAAATCTAACCCAAGACTTAATGAATAATCGTTCTCCGTTCAAAAAGAATAAGGAGACGCTGAAAGAAGTGTACATATCTTGATTTTCTTCATATCCAACATGAAGAATTAAAACATTCTATTAAGGCCGCTGCTGCTGATGGTGACGTTCGCTTGAACAGATACTGTAGGGACTACATTAATCTATTTTTACTTATATCAATGAACACATGGATAAGTGTTAACTATTAGGCGAATAGACCTGTAGTATATTATTTTGTTACTTGAAAATATAGCAAATGAAGCTCAGTCGGGATACCTTGGAGACTTAAACGTTGGAATCGGTTTAACTCTCAGAATTTATAAAAAGGGTATGACGTGTGTGTTTAAAGTGAAAGAAGCCGTCAATTCTTTTGAGGTATAAAAGTGGGAAGTATTAAAATAATACTTCCCACTTTTATACCTAAAAAAATTGACGGCTTCTTTCACTTTAAACACACACGTCATATCCTTTTTATAAACTACTTTGATGCGATATGATTAAACAATAAATCTCTTTCGCAACTAGGTCAATGATTAAAAAATGGAACAAATAAACCTCCCTTGACTTCAACAGTTTTTTTGTTTACTTGTCCTTTTAGTCTTGGGGTATTCGGTGAAAATTGCAGGCTTCAGCTTCTCTGTCTGGCAAGATCACATAAAAAAAAAGTACAGGAGCAAGTAGCACAATGTAAGATTAAAAACTTCCATGTCTGACAAAACATTAAAAATGCAACACAATCCGCGTTATTTTTACCATTATCACACAATATCTCTTTTATAGATGCGTTTTTCTCGCCTAAGCGTAACTTAGATGAATATACATTGAATTATTTTTTGAATTCCAAATAATATAATCTAAAACTGCAGCGAATCTTAAAATTCTATTTAAATAAAAGCATGCCAAATTTATTCGTCTCTAAACTTTCCACCTAGCCAAAGTTAGATAAATGCATACATATCCGATACTCTCGCTATATATATAAGTACACACGTATATACATACATACGTGCATATATATATATATATATATATATATATATATATATATATAAGTACAAACGTATATACATGCATATGCATATATACATAAGTACAAACGTATATACATGCATACACACATATACATATATACATACGTGTGTATATATATATATATATATATATATATATATATATATATATATATATATGAGCCTGCAGTCATTTTCTGTAACCTTTCCCATCTATGAAACTTGTATTAAGATAATTCAACTCACGACCTTTCTGGTTTTGTTCAATCTTTCAGACGTAAAATGGCGCGCAATCTTCTACCTCATTGTGTTCGGCGATTTCTGTAATGCCCGGCTCAAATAAAGTAAAGATCTTGCCATTGATACGTATAAATGGAAGAGTAAGTTACAAAAGGCGACCCACCCACGAGTGCATCGGATTACTTCCGCCGCTATCGCAGTAATCTTTAACTCTCTGCTCCGGATAAGGACAATGAACAAACAAACAGTTTGCCTCCTGGGTTTTGCAGCAGCTATTCTCACTCTTCGGCCGTTGCACTCTCCGCGCTTATTCCACCTACCTGTTGTCTGTGACCTTATGGAAAGTTCGAACTGAGGACTTTAATTTTATCCACTTTGATAGGTTGATCTTATTCAGCTGATACATTATATTGTCTACATGATATGTAGCAGTTTATTTCTGTAGCATTCTAGGATGACGTTATAATAGTTTTTTTAATTATGAACTCAATTATGTTTAAACAAACACAACACCTACGATTTGTTACATATCATCGGTTCTTTAAATAATGAACGTGAGGAGTTGTAATTTGTACACAATCTTGTTTGTTTATTTCGTATATTTATAACTGCATAATTTTTAAAATCTGGATAAATTTTCTTTTATTTTCTTTTTATTTTTCATCTGCCCTCATCACACGGCCCTGTCTAACATTTTGGTGTTTTGTCGAATCTATATAGCTAAAAGATACATCATTTTAGAACAATTCTATTTTTTCACTTTTCGAAATATTTTAAATTTACGACGTTTTTTTTCCAATTCCCTTATCAGTTCTATAATTGCATATATTTATTCCGCATTCTCCAAATTCCAATTGTCCAATTATTAATCTAGTGCAGATTGGAACGATAAAATTGTCGTTCAAAAAACAAAACAAAACAAAAAGACATGATTCCATTTCCGTTTGATAAAAACCGATTTTCTTTTTTTGTTGTCGACCATCTACTTGTTGGTCATTTGTGTACAAATCTCAAGAACGATAGGAACTTTCTACTATGTCTGAAAGTGACACGATTTTCAACGAACAAGATCGCAGATGCGCCGCTATACAACTCCTGCTCTCTACTGATCCAAGTTATGACAGCAGGTCCATTGCCAGTACCCTAAACATGCATTACTGGATTTACACGAATAACAGGAACGTGCCCAAAGTGATGAAAACAAAGTTGCCGGCCATGTTTATCGTCTTCGATTTTGTTTCAAGTGATGGCCACATCATGCCACCTCACGCTGAAAGTAAGCAAAAAAGTGTACCTGGGTGTGCTGAAGAGTGTGGTGATACCCTGATATCATCACGCAGCCGCTGGCAGACCCGGGGTGTGGTAGCAGGACTTGGCGCCGGCCCACAAGTTTGAAGAGACCCATGCTTGGCTTCTCTGCTCCTCACCATCCCCCTACCTGAACCAACTGGACTACTTCGTTTGGTCATACGTCGAGAACATCACCAACCTGACCTCCCACAACACCAAAGCCAGCTTGATCGCCGTTTTCCGTCGCGTATTCGCCGAGCTTCGTCGGAGCTTGTGGAAAAGGCATGCTCCCAGTTCCAGACGCGTATTGAGGCAGGGATTGAGGATGAAGGCAGCTACATTAGCTAGATATAAGCTCTACTACATAATCAAGTTACCTGAATGTATTTGTTCAATAAAGGTTTTAAAATCAAGTTGCAGTGTTGTTTTCTTTAGGGCGACAATTTTATCATTCCACCCTGTATTAAAATTTACAATCAAATTCAGTTTGAAATCTAATTAATCGTATTTATTATGAGCCTATGTTCGAATTAATAACTTTAGGTCAAAGAATGTTACGAGTTTTAATTTATCTCAGTTGCGTTTTAAATAATTATTTCATGTTTTTTATTGTAAATTAGTCACTAGTATTTCACTTGTTTACCATCACTGACCATAACGAATCGTGCGTCATGGTTTTCTAGTACTCTCGACCCCCTTCGGTGTGCATTGCAAATGATTTTGCGTTATAGCAGCAACCGTTTGTAATTAGTTTTCCGCTGTCAACAACCATTATTCTTTACTTACAGGTTCGAATTCTATATGTCTCCTTTCAGTAGAAGTAAGGTAATTTCCATCGGTTTTTTCAATCTCCGTGATCATCCACGAATATTTAATGCTATAGCAGCTTGGACCGGTGCCAACACTTTATATTTCATTGGGAGAAAATTATTTTTAAAATTTCTCGCAATTTTAGTCCGTTTATGCTGCAACTTGTGGCTTTTTACCTTTCGTAGTTACCGTGGCTTGATTTCCGCATTTGAGAATGTTTTAAATATTTAAATGATAGCATGTTAAGAACTGGAGGTTGACACAGAAACATGGCAAAAAAAAAAAATGTTTTTTTCTTGTTTGGGTCGACGAACAAATTATTATTCCCATTTTTATATTATTGTTCCCATTTTCATTCGCTCTATCTTAATTCGTCTGTTTGCGGAGAGCGGGTAGTAGAAATATGTAATCTTACACTGGTTAAAAAAAAAATAAACCATTGAAAAGAATTTCGCTATCAAGCAAGAAGATTGTTGGCGTTATTTGCTGTACTTATCTATTATTTCTTCAACCAGGAAAGAACGGAAAACGATTGCAATCATCTCAATGAGAGAATATGAAACGCTTAAAAAAACAGACGGCAATATAAGCGCTTCAAATGGTGTAACATTTCACAGAACAATTATTTACGTGTAAACGAGAAAACAGAATTTTCTTCCGACGAAAAGTTTGACAAATATCCGTCGGGATCAAAGAAAACACACACAGTCTGTAACACGAGAAACATAAGTTAAAATAATCAAATAAGAAGTTGAAAAAATAAAATAATAAGTTAAAACAATAAAATTTGAAATAATAAAATTTAAAAGTTGAAATAATAAAATAATAAGTTAAAATAATAAAATAATAAGTAAAAATAATAAAATAAGTTAAAATAATAACACAATAAGTTAAAATAATAATAAGTTGAAATAATAAAATAGGTTAAAATAGTAAAATAAGTTACAATAATTAAATAATAAGTTAAAATAATAAAATGAGTTAAAAGTATGCTTAGGAATATATAAAAGGTGCCTTAAATAAGTGTCTGCACTTTTTTGTACAGGAATTTAAAATTGTTGTACACCCTTGAAAATTCAGTATGTTATTGATATACATACAATGAGATGAGGTTAAAATTAACAGCCACAGCAGGAATCGGAATGCCCCCTACTAAAGCCTGATTATCATAGCTGGTGAATTTCAAAAAATGCAATTTGGACGGGAGGACACTTTAGAAGAACGATATGCAATAAAATTCGTTTTTAAACTTGGAAAAATGCTACATAAGCGTGTGGAATGCTTTCGACTGCTTTTGGACCATTTCGCAAACGTTGAATATAAGCTTGTGAGTGTCATAAGAAATTCAAGGCAGGAAGAGACTCTGCGAAGGATGATGAGAGTTGTAGGAGGTGTAAGGAAGTCAAAACACGAGAGTTGATTGGCCAAATAAATAATTAAGACAATAAGTGTACAATTTGATGTCAGTGTGGAAAGTGTAGACACAATTATTCGTGAGGAACTGAAGATTCGGAAGATTTACGCGAATGCACCAGTCCACAACTTCATCTTTTAGTCACAAACTATTTGGCTAAGACGGGCATCAGCACTGTTTCTCACCTACCTTGCAGTTCTGATCTTGCTTCATATGACTTTTTTTTTTATTCCCTAAGCCTAAAGAAAGCCTTGGAGGCTGTCGTTATTAGACAATTAAAGAGATGAAAGAAGCTGTAACGAGGGTCATTGACACGCTAACTTAAGAAAATTCCATGGGGCCTTCCAAAATTTTTAGACCGACACAACTAGTGCACTGTAGCCTAAGGTGACTAGAGTTTCATGTGTGTACTATCAATAAAAGGAATAAATAACATGAACGGGACTAGAGTTTCATGTGTGTACTATCAATAAAAGGAATAAATAACATGAAGGGGACTAGGGTTTCATGTGTGTACTATCAATAAAAGTGCCCACATGAAAAAAGTCTAGAAACCTATTGAATCCATCAGGTATATATATATATATATATATATATATATATATATATATATATATATATATATATATATATATATATATATTAGTCTTGGAAGTTTTTTAACCTTTAAAACTATACAAAACAATATTTAATTTTTATTTTGTATCATGTCGTTAGAAAACTATTTAGTCAGTACGTCATTTAATAACCTGCGATCACGGCATCAACTTGCTCCCTCGAATTCACTACAGTACCGATGGTAATTTAAGGGATCATCAGTTGTTTACTATGAAGCACTGTTTCGGAGATTTAAAAACAAAACAGTATATAAAATCATGGCTCGTCAGCAGTGCTGATCAAACACAACCTACCTTAATCTTAAGACGAAAACTTGTTACAGATATTAGATTTGTTTTCCTATTCTTAATTAATTTGGCTAGCCTATTCATGTTATAAACATGAATTCCTTACCTGTAGGATTCATCTGTTTTCAAATTCAAATATATATATATATATATATAGTATGCATATCTATATATCTATAAAAGTGAACATGTCTGTCTGTCTGTCTGTCTGTCTGTGTACATTTCCCTACGCAATAACTCTGTCAATTTTTAGTCTATAAACTCGAAATTTAAAATACCGGGTACTGAGATTTGGGAAAATCGATGTGACGGGTGTCAGCCAGAAATTTTGCTTTTAAAGGGTCAAATTTCAACGATTTGACCTTTAAGAACTCTACCAAACTCCTCCGACAATTTTGGGTCTAGACACTTGAAATTTTAGATATAGGTTCCTTAATAAAGTGATTTGAGCCCGAAACTATAAATTTTAAGGGGTCATAATAGGGGTCAAATTAAAAAAAATTGACTTTTTTTTGTTTTGCTAAGCGTACACCTCAAAACACCCGGGCAAAGCCGGGCTAAAATGCTAGTGTGTATATATTTGTAGAAAAGAAAAGGGATAATAGAGGAACTTTCTTCATATATTATTCAAGATTTCGTCTTTATTTCACAATTTTCTCACGATTAATTACTTGAAGAAACACATAGTAATAAATATTTAAAAATACATGGTGCGTCTCTTACTTAATAAAATTGGACTTGCCAGGTGTTATAATTCAAAAGACGTGTATAAAATAGAACAAATGCGTTTTTGTTTTTAATATAGATGTTATATACAAAACTTGGTTAAGAATGTGATGTGAAAATCAGTTCTATTAGTATTCTTTTGCTGACTAAATTCAGAAAACGGTTCGTTCTTTAACTGCGCCAGAGTTTCTAATTAGTACTGATATAAATAGTCCCTGGTAAGATTTATTTAAAATAAACTTAGTGAGTCTAGCTTATTTAAAGTGAAAAGAATGATTATGTTGCCATACTCGAAAAAATATTGTTTTTAACGAATTGTTATTTTTTATGCGCATTAACCTTTTTCTTAAGTTACTTTGCGTTTTACCACCATATACTTGATATCAATCATTTAATGAGACTCCATAAAACACACACTAACATTTATACGTGAAATAGGACTCATTCAAAAAAAAATCGTCAAGTGATTAAGAACAACTATGACGTCATAAGTTTCAAAATCTAGCCAAAAATCGCTTAATTGAAACTCCATAAAATCACTAATGATTTATTGGTGTTAATGAATCTCTTCGCACTGCAGCCTATAATGGTCACATGGTCCCTGTTTGAGAACAACCATAACGTCATAAGTTCCAACATCTAGCCAAAAGTTTCCGAGTGAAGGCCGTGATGTTATATATTTGTGAAACAGAAGAGAAATTATCTGTAAATTAAGTATAATATGTTTATCAGTACTATCTATCGATGTAGTTATCTATCTATCATTGTGTCTGGTTATCAATATATCTATCTTTGTATCTTCATATCTATCTATTTATCTATCCATCTATCTATATTTGTATCTGTTTATCTAGCTATCGATCTATCTGTGTATCATCTCATTCGAAGTAAACAAGATATGAAATGTGAAACTATGTTTTGATAAAAGTTGTCAAAATATGTTGCACCAGAAGAAAGTTTACCAGATAGGAAGTACGTGTCTGTTATCACATGTTCTGGTTAGCTGAGAAAATAGATGAGTTGGAAAGAGGACGTCAAAAAGAGCATACTGTTTAATAGGTCGTCTCGCCCTCACCGGGGAGGAGCTGACGTGTCTCAGAATGGAGACTAATAGAATTAAGCACCCAAGCAAAGATATTCAATACCCATTCTTCTGGGATAGACACATGGAAAGTATTAAAAAACCATATAAAACCAACCATCGTCTTGGAGTTGAAATGCATTCGTCCACAGGTTCCAGCTTCCATCCAAGAACAGATGAAATTCCAAGATGGACCAAAAGGCCAAGGATGCAGTTGAAAAGTTGATGAGGTATGTGGAAATACATGTTTATGTTATGTCCGACACACACGCATGCAACACATTTAGACGACCACAGAATATAAATAGACTGCAACACGATAAATTAGGGTTCAGATAGTGAAGATGCGATTATATAGACATTTAGTAATATGACACAATAAAACGTATATATTAACCACTTCCGTCACACAAAATATGTCTGTGTGTCGATCTGATACCTCCATAATATTACAGTGATAGAAGAGCTCAGTTCGACTTCTTTGGAAATGCTTATACGGCAAAAACAAAAAAATGATGTACATTTAGAATTTGGGAGAAATACATCAGTATGTATTTTACGTTTCCTTTTAAACTATACCAAATTACACCCTAAGAATTCGTATTTATTTCTAAATTTTTGAAACGAGGATTAGTAATATTATTTGTATTTTTTAGGACTACTGTTCTCATCTTGAGTGTTATTTTCTCAACGGCATTCATGAGGTGTACCTTGTCGAACTCGGGGATGTGTGTTTAGATTTCTCTAGTTAGATAGAAACATTTCGAGTTCAACAATATACATCTGAAGAAGTTCGGAGGTTACATCGACGGAAAGGTGGTGAAAATGATAAACAAGATGAAAACAGTAGTCCAAAAAATTCAAATAATACGAATTCGTATTCATATTATCAAATAAAGAACATTTGAAATCATAAATAGTAAATATTTACAATTTATTAAATATTATGAGTTCCCGACATTTTCCTACAGAATATCCTACCAAAAAAGAAACAAAATTGTACTTTGATTCTAAAATTATCCAATAAACTCAGCATGAAATTGTGCAGCAGACAATTCTTAATTTATTAATTTACATTTTTTTTATTATTGTTTTTCACACACATATGTGCATCCCTGTCCTATCAAAGAACCTAACGCCGGATCCTTCTGCTTGTGCAGTAATAAAGTTACTCATATGTACCTTTTTTACATGGGGGTGGGGGGTCACCACTTATTAAGACCCAGAGGCTACTAGAGGATAAGAGTTAATGGTATACATTAGTCATTGTGATTTTAGCATAGTAACCATTAGTGGGAATTTTATAACTTGGATTATTTAGGGGAAGGTTCATCAAGAACTTGTTCACGTTGGCCTTGAAGACAATCAGATGTTAGTCAGCTGAAAAGCAGCCAAACGGAATAGAGTTCCACAGGCAAGCAGTTCTAAGAAAGAAGCGCTGTTCATGTGTGTAGGTGTAGGCACATATAAAGAGTGTGGGAAATTGTTGATAGTGGTTCTGGCAAGTCGCGTGTTTTTCGTGAAAGTCTGGCGAGGGGGGGACCATAGATTGAAGATAAGCACTATGAAAATAACGATAAGCAGGGACAGGGTCACGACGTCTTTTCTGTGGGAAAGAGGTTGCAGGGAAGAGAAAAGGGCATCCCCACTAAGCTACGAAATCTATTTTGAACTCTGTCATGCCAGAATACGCTGCATCTAGCAGCTCTTGCCCATATGTGACAACAGTACTCCATCGTTGGACGAACCTGGCTTTTATATAGGTAGAGAATTGCATCAGGAGTGATGATAAATTTTCCAAATGTACTTTTGATGTTAGGCTGTATAAAGTTGCATAAACCTTGGTCAAAACAGGATTGTTCCTTCTTTATTGGATTTTTAAAATTATCTTTTATCGATAATTATCGAAGGCATTCCGATAAACAAACCTGTTTAGAAACATTCATAGACACATAAGGTACGAAAATAAACAAAATTATGAAATTAAAAAAAAGTATGAATTAAAACAAAATTAGCCAAATCCCTTTAGATTTCACAAGTAATGACCTCACACATAGAAACTGTACCGATACACATACTTACACACACACACACACATTATATATATATATATATATATATATATATATATATATATATATATATATATGGACCGTCCGTAATTCGTATTTGATTGCCAGAATATGAATATTTTTGCGGTGTTTCATGTTTAAAACGGAAACAAATAGTATTAATATCTTAATATTATATATAAATACTACTCCATATTGAATTCAATATTCTTTGAAATAAATAATAGCTATGCATTTTTTATACATACTTCCAATTCCAAAAATAAATATAATCTCATTAACCGCATTGCACATTTCCAAAGTAAGTATAATTTCTTTTCGTATTTCTAATTAAAAATTAAGTCTAACACATTTATCTGTAATTCAAATAAAAAAAAACAATCATAACTTGCTTTTCGTTTATGAAATGAAATAAAACACGTATAACTTAGTGTCCGGACTTCAAAATAAAAAAAAAAGTTTAACTTGTACGTCATATTTTGAATTAAATAATTAAAACATGTTTCCGCATCTCAAATTAAATATAACTTGTTTACTTCTACTTCAAGTGGAAAAAACAACCATGACTTGGAAGTCGGTATTCCAAACTCAGGAAATATATATAACTTATTTATCCGCATCACAAATCTAATCACAAGTTTTAGAATATTCCTAAGCTGTTAGTGAAAATGATATTAATGTTAAAATCAATGTTAGAATTAAACAATAAAACTTACTTTTGATTTGTTTGTGCTTACATTTAAACTAATATAGGCGTGTTATACACCAAGATAGAAGTGTTGACAGTTACGTTTAACGCAAAACTGCAGTGAAGTTATATAATTCGCATCTTTTAATTATTAATTATAAAGCGCTATCTGAAACGATATTGAGCACGCCTTGAATAAAAGAACTGTCTTTCATCCAATCTGTTCCGAATTCGTGAGGTTGATGCTTATGTTATGCTAGAAGGATACCCCTGACACGAAGAGTATAATGAATTTCTCGAACAGAATAGTTTCACACCAATATTACATTCTCTTCCAAAATGAGAATCAAAATATAATGCTACTCAATTTACATTTTGTTTCATTTTATTTATCAATATCCTTGACATAATTTGGATTCTATAAATGTCGAGGATTTTTAATGCTTAAGTCGAGAGATCTTCAAAACAAAATTAAATTCTAAGAATATTGCTTAGTTGACATGGAATGCTACTAAGACTAAGCTTCTTTCCTTTAAAAATGACAGCCTTCTCAACCACAAAGAGTCCAGATTTACAACACACTTCCTGTCAGCTCTCCAGCAAACTCCTCGTCTAAACATTCGCAGGTAACATAAACTAGAACAAATACACCGAGAACATTGCAAAGGCTGATACAAATTAGATGGGTTTCATCTGCCGTGCTACAAAACTACTCCCAAACATGTACCTATTTACTATGCCTCCCCACGGGACA
>NC_136504.1:91155977-91173477 GCF_053919585.1 Euprymna scolopes
CGTAACGCAACTTTGCTTATGGACCATCGCGGATTAAATTAATTTCAACAGAAAAAAATCCAGAGTACAACAAGATACACCTGAAGAAGGTCGGAAGTTACATCGATCGAAACGTTGTGAAAAAAAAACACTCAAATTGAGAACCGTAGTCCAACTAATACAAATTATCAATTCTTATCCCCAAAAATTTCAGAGTGCTTTTTCTTGTCAGTAAGTTAACGAGAAACCTTTCTGGACTGATGACTATTGTTTTTTTTTTGTTCTAATCCAGAGGGCACCTCCTTGGGGAGTTTAATTATTCTCTCATTTAAAACGACATTCTTTTTAACGTAGAAAATCTCGGGCAAACCGGACAGATAGAACTAGTTAAAATTGTAAGAAAGCCATATAAATCAACTTTGCGGGTTAAACGAAACTTATAAAAGATCCTCGACCAACAGGAAACCCGCAACTAAAAAGTAAAATGGAGATTTATTTTTGTATATATATATATATATATATATATATATATATATATATATATATATATATATATGTGTGTGTGTGTGTGTGTGTATGTATTATGTATGTATGTGTGTGTGGTGTGTGCGTGCATGCGTCTGTGTGCAGGTGTGCATGAAATCATTACCGGATATCCGACAGTTTCGGCATCATCCACAAAGGTTGAATACATTCCAAATGTTTATATAACTAATCGTATTGCGATACGAAGCGATAAATCTGGCATTTTATGTTATACTAGATTATGTATATGCCGTTATCGGGATGAACAGGGATAAACTGAAGAAATGAATATGTGCAGCAATAAAAACAATTTTGAATTAATTAATATTACATATACATCAAAAGTTGCTATGGAGGTACAAAACCGACTAACCTGTCGGACAATGTGAACAGGAGACTCATGTAATTGAAAGAAAATCGTTTTATCATATGTTATTTTTTGTATTTTTTAAAAATGTCATTCATCTATATATATATAAAAGGCAAAATGTGTGTGACTATTTCGTGTACGTCTTCAAAAGGCTTTTCGAGCACACGCTCCCGGGTTCGTTACTATCGCTTACAACTGTTTATATGGGTCCTATATCATAATATGTAGGATTTGGGAACGCGGGTCGTCTCTAGATTTATTTACGTCGACTTTTATGAGATTCACGCTATTTCGCTTTAAATACAGTGAAAAACGTTGGGTTCTCGGCTTTTGCTCTGCTTTCCCCCCTTCCCACCAACTCTATATAAAAGAATATAAGATATCAACGGATACACACTCGAGAGTCAAAACAATGAAATGAATATGCTGTTGTCCTAACCCTAGTAATTAGAATAATTTTTCACAAGTTTGACAAAAAGTCATACACCGAGATTAAATATTGATTTCTCCATATATTTGAATAAAATAGCGTTACGTTTGTTGGAATAAACAAATATCATCATTTCATGTTTTGAAAAAAATATTTTAATGTTTCCATTTATTTTTTTCTATATAAATTATCAGTTCTGCTGATGTATAATAAAATCAAAGGCTGCGAGTTAACATTTTAACAAAGAGGTAATTTCTATTTGAATCAATATATGGGTCGCGGTAAGTCTAAGATTGTTGGCTGACTTGCTATTTTCCTTTTTGCTTCTTCTCACCATGTGAAATAGTTTCGTAGAAGACTAAAACAAAACAAGCATTTTATTTGCTAACGTTTTCATTTTTAATTATATATATATGTACACACGCACACACACATATATATATATATATATATATATATATATGTACTTACGGAGACTGGGTTTTGAAAGACTTTCTCGTTGTCAAATAGTTTGTACTGAGTTATTTCAACGTGCTTTTCTTGAACGTTGCAAGACCGTATCTTTTGTTCGTTTCTTTTTAACTGGCATATAAATTTTAAATATTTTATTAATTATTCAAACCGGAGTCAGTTTTATAAATTTAAAAAGCAAAAATTCCTTGGGCATAAAGTATTATAAAATCGTTAGAAATGTCTATGGAGCGTCCATACTGGCACCTTTCTCGTTTTACAAATGAGACAGCTTTCTACAGTATACTAGACATAATGCTCATATATAACACACTGCATCCATGTAGAGACGAAGTTCATCTTCACTCACGTTATGCCGTGCGGTTTTCATAGCTTCATCCACCATCTTTAATGTGATTTGCACGTGAGCGCACGCCTTCATTAAGTAAGGATAAACAACAGCAGAGAAATGACGGTCTCAGATGTCTATTTTCTCAGAGCTCAAAGTCCGGTTATGTATTTAGGTATTCAGGCCCGGACAGCTTTATTCACACACATCTCAACCGTTATTAGGTATGGGGTTACCCAGCGGGACTCTTCTTCCATGTCCGGTCTTCTTTCATCTAAACAAGCTAAAGTAGAACGTATTTCTTTCCTCGGTTTGGTGTTAAAATCACGTGGACTTTTGACAACGTATTGGCGATTTATTAGACGTTTTTTTAATAAAATATTCATGCTGATTCTTTAAAGATTTTTCTTTGCTTTGCTTTAGAAGTATAAAAAAAATATGTAAGTTAAAGACAAATTATCAGGTCTACTTACCCTAGCAATGC
The DNA here is from genome assembly GCF_053919585.1 of Euprymna scolopes. Taxonomy (NCBI): domain Eukaryota; kingdom Metazoa; phylum Mollusca; class Cephalopoda; order Sepiida; family Sepiolidae; genus Euprymna; species Euprymna scolopes. Next base: position 91,158,565 of record NC_136504.1, read on the forward strand.
TCTGCCGACTGCCCATAGGATCCCGTTTGTGGCGATTCAGCGGCTCATACATTATGTCTTCCCAGCGAACACGCCAATTCTTTTCATCCAACTCAGCCTCAAGGCTAATACGCCTGGAATAATTAAAGAAATGAGATATAATTTTAATATCTGATGTGTGTTTTGGGTCGGTACAAGTGTGAAAACATCATTTTAATTTTTATCTTCGTACTAGTGCAATAAAAACATGTTGATATTTGTATTAGTTTCGATGAACAACCCTTCCGACATGTATCATGTGTATGGTTACTGTATTTTCATGTTTATGTGTTTCATCATAATTAACTCTGCCACATCGCTAAACCAATCGTCACCAAACTTGATTAACATATCCGTAATATGCTTAGTTAGATAAAATTTAATTTGAGAATATGTAAGCAATGGTTAGTGGAAAATATATTTCACGATAACTTCTGTTCTGTCCATCGTATGAACTCGTTACTTGGCTCATGTTGTAACAAATCAAGTTCAAATCTAATATAACTTTAGATATTTGAAGGTTTGACCAACATCAGAATTTTGACGGATTTTCAAATTGCATGCCTAAAACGAATGCTCTTTTTAAGTAAACTCCACGGAAAATAAATCTTTATATAAAATAAAGTTTGTGTGTGTATGTGTGTGTATGATGGAGAATTCGCTCACCATGGACTCGAAAACAGCTTAGTCGAATTTTATGAAATTTCACACTAAGGTACTTCATGTTCCCGGCAGTGTTCTCATATAGCTGTGTATCTGTATGTGTTTGATAAGTACCGATAAGCGATGATAGAATTAATCCGATGAAAGAGAGAACAGGCGATTTTGATCAAATTTAACACTTGACACGGCCTTACATCACAAGTGTATTTGAAAAGTTTTATTGCTTCATTAGCTGAAAAATTCGGCATATTAAATCAATTCTGACAGGTGTTCATTCAAAATTTATATTTCTGTTTAATGCACGACTGAACCATGGTACTCTTTGCATTTTAAACTTTAATTCACACATCATATAAAAACTAGGTTTTCTACAATGCATTGTAAACTACAAAGACTATTGTAAACTATTTTACTGTGGGCCGGCATGTGAATTTTCTTCCAAGTGCACGACGTTCATGGTTAATAAAAATGTCATATTTCCACGATAACTTCTGTTCATCGTATGAACCGGTTATGTGGCCAATGAAGTTCACATATCTTATGAGTTTAGATCTTTGAAGGTTTGACCAACGTCGAAATTTTGACGGAGATTCAAATTCAGATTTTTTAAATTCTGGTGCACTATCAGATGCAAAAATGTCAGCCTGATAAGATACATAACCAGTTTGTGAGTTCTTAAAATTTCAATGGTGTAAGTTTGGGAGTATTTCAAGAACAATGTTGTATTAATGCTCAGATTATACTTTACCTCATGTTTAAATTTTTAAAGCAAGGTCTCATGGCTTATATGTTTGTTAAATATTATGTAATTAATACTAGTTTAATTATGCACGCGGATTTCAACGTGGAGGTCTGCATTAGACGATTAGTGTTCATGTACTTGAAAAAGGTTGGACGTTACATCGACGGAAAGTTGTGAGGCTCACAGATAAAGTAAGAACAGTAGTTTGATTGAAAAAATTATAAAATCTATTTCTGACGTAGAAACACTCAGCAGTAATTTTTGAGTATTTAACTGGATATTACGGGATATATAAAAGGGTAAAATATATATGAGAGAGAGAGAGAAAGGAATGAGAGAAAGAGAGTGAGTGAGTAAGGAAGTTTATAACAGATAAAATATACTGATTCGTTAATATTTCTTTAGTACATATATGTATGTGTGTGTATCAGTATTGTATCATTATTGACAATAATTAAATTGAATATGTATCTTTGTAAGTGAGGAAAAAGGTACACATCCCAGGTACATATTTGCATTTCCATGTATCGAATAAACAATGTTGCAAACGAGTGAGAAGAATCATAGGCAAGTTTCTATAAGGAAGAAAGAAATAGTTTATTGCAGGAGAGACTCGAATAATAAGGAGACATATTAGTAAACTATTGCATTGTGGATTGAACCTTCATCCCCCAGGAGACTGCCATGTAGAACTGAGTATAACTTAGAACTTATATCCGTTAAGTCACAGATCCGCAAGATCGGTAACTTTGATAATAAATCTTCCAGGGTTCGACAAGATATATCTGAAAAAGGTTGGAAGTTACATCGACGAAAAATTATGTATGGGGTTACCTAGCGGGAGTCTATAGAGGGTAGGGTGTGAGGCTTATAGATGAAGTAAGAACAGTGGTTTGATTAACAAAATAATAAAATCTATTTCTTTCGTAGAAACAAAAAGCAGTAATTTTTGAGTATTTAACTGGATATTACGGGATATATAAAGAGGGTAAACTATATGAGAGAGAGAGTAAGTGTATAACAGAGATAGGAAGAGATAGGCAGAGAGAAAAAAGTGTTTGATATCAAACAGAAAAAGAAAAAAGGGAGAAAACTGATGGGAAAACTGCCATTTAGAAGATATATAACGGAATAGGGCAATATTTGTATATGTAATTAAAAATATAATTCTGGCTAAGACATTGGATGAGAAAGAGAGTGAGTGAGGAAGTCTATAAACATATAAAAATATACTGATTCGTTAATATTTCTTCAGTATATATATATATATATATATATATATATATATATATATATATATACACACACATGTATGTATATATTCGTGTGTGTATCAGTATTGTATCATTATTGAAAATAATTCCATTGAATGTGCATCTTTGTAAGTCAGGAAAAAGGTTCATATCCCAGATACATATTTGGATGATAATTGTATTTTGTTTTAAAATTTTTTTTATTGTGTTTGAGTGGAATAAGTTCACAGTCGGTAGTATGTCTAGTCAAGACCAACCGATTAGTCATACAGATGGCGAACGATGTGTTTGAAGAAAATAATATATATATTGACCGGTGTGGCTCTTGTGGGCTGCGACGTTCTTTGGGCTGTGGAAATAATTATACATAATCTCTCACATTCTGAATATGTATGTATATAGTGAGACGCCTAAGTATTGGATATATGTTATTTTCTGTTATTGTTCTAGTTTATGTTAGTCATGTTTCCTGATATTCGATAAGTAATATCTTATAAAGTTCTAGTTGAATGTGGATGGGAAATTAAAATCTCATCGTTGAATCTATTTCTTATCAAAGTTGCTATATTGTATTTGCATGTATCAAATAATCAATGGTGTCTAAAAAGTGAGAAAAATCACAGACCAGTTCCTATAAGTAAGACATATTTTTTTTATTGCAAGAGAGAGTATAATAATAAGGCGACATATTATCTCTCTATGAACTTCTTTATTTGGCCAATCAACTCTGGTGTTCTGATCTCTCACACCTCTCATTATCTCTCACAGACTGCCTGCTTTTTTTAATATCTTATGTCACTCAAAACCTGATGCGAGATTCTGACAAGTTTATCTAAAAGGATTCCATAGTTTTTGTTGCATTTTTATAAGTTTAAAACAGATTTCTATTGCATATCGTTCTTCTGAAGTGTCCCCACGCCCAGATTGCATTTTGGAAATTCACCAGCTATGGCAACCAGGTTTTAGTAGGCTGTATTTCAATTCCTTCTGTAGCTGTGTATTTTAACCTGGAATCATAAGAATGTGTCAGTCATCTCATAATAACATACCGAATTTACAAGTGTCTACGACAATTTTAAATGCTTGTAAAAAAAAGTCTGGAAACTTATTGAAGTGCCTTGGTATATGATACTATCGATGTCTTAGGAAAAAAAACAGAAATTTAGCAAAATATGAAGTAAGTCCATCGAATAACAAAAGAAATGGGGAATAGGTTTTGATATAAGATAATAGATCGAAAAATGTGATTGGGGTAGAGAAAGGAATGTTCACATGAAATTGTTGGTCAGAATTGAGCAATGACACCAATAAAATGACGGAACAATGAATGTGGATATATTAAGATTTGGTTTGCGGGCATGTCGGAAAGTACTCATAGGTTAACGACAGTGGAAACGGTTTACGGACGACAGAGTTCAGTGGGCGACAATTGTGACTTTGACATGTCTAGAATGCAGATACTTCCTTGAAACAAATCGAAACACCTTGAACAAGAGATGAGCTGACGGCAACTGATGGACAGAATCCCGTCAGAATGTATATGTGGATTTTAGTATTTAGAGGGTGTGGTTGGGGTGTCACATACGCACCTAGAATACATCAAATATATACACAATGTGCCGGAGTCAGTGTTATATTGTGTTTTTGTCTTGTGCTTATTTTATTTTCATACCTGTGACTCAGTAGTTGCGGAGAGAGTGCAAACTAACACATAAGAGATGACGTCGCGGCCAATTTGGAACGAGAGAAAATAAAATAAAAATTCACGACACAAAACGTTAGGTTGGACGAGTTATCGAGAGAGGTCAACGTTAACTAATCACATATATAGTTTTATTATTATTATTATTATTATTATTCATTGAGTATATGTAGAAAAGAAATACAGATTGTTTTTTAAATATAATTTTGGATCCGTCGTCTTCTTCATTATAATGATATATGTGTGGGGAGGGGCAGCGTGTGATAACATCAGTGTAATAGTGTTGAGCTAATTGAGTGAGAAGATATGTACATATGAGTTTTGTGTACTGACAGACATATTCTTAGCCGCTCTTTAAATTCCCCTACCCATGTCCAAAGAGGTACCAGATACATCTTAACTGATTGGTTTAAGTAGAAAACAACCAAGTGTTGCCAGACATGGTGGTGTAGAAAAAAAGTTGATTTTAAATGTAAAACTGTTAAGCTAGTATATATATATAAGAGCGAGAGAGAGAGAGAGGTTTTTATTTATGTTTATTTTTGGAAGGGAATTATCAAATTATGCAAATATTTTCTTCTCGGGAAATTGAAAGCTCTAGGGTACATAACGGATTTATAAACATTTTCAAAAAGAATAAAAGAAAAAATAAGTTAACTCAAAATCGAAAAGAAAACATGGCTCCCTATTTGAATAAATAAACAATATTTTTGGTGAAACAAATGTTAATTCCCGAATTTCGTTTGTTATATCGCCTCTAGAACTAAAATAAACACGGAACCAACGAACACACAGCAATTATCGAAGTCAGTTTTTGTTTAAATAACACACACCTAAAAAAACATTTTTAAGGAAGTAAGTTGGAAACGTTTTGTCAGGAAACATTATGACGTCTTTTCTGCATTTGAAATTTTGGGTGGGATATTTTTTCTGATAAAATATTCAAGATATTCATAATCCTATAGCATTTTTAATTGCTATTTGAATGGAGATTTTCAATTGAAATGGCGATAAACGCTATTACACAAGATTTAGACAACAACAACAATCTCAGAAGTATCAAGGACGAATATGTTACATGATAAATTTATAGAGACGATAATGTTATATTAATATATATATATATATATAACATTATATATATATATATATATATATATATATATATATAACATTGTTTATTATATATATAACATTGTTTATTATATATATAACATTGTTTATTATATATATATATAACATTGTTTATTATATATATATATATAACATTGTTTATTATACATATAACATTGTTTATTATATATATATATATATAACATTGTTTATTATATATAACATTGTTTATTATATATATAACATTGTTTATTATATAAATATAACATTGTTTATTATATATATATAACATTGTTTATTATATATATATAACATTGTTTATTATATATATAACATTGTTTATTATATATATATAACATTGTTTATTATATATATATATAACATTGTTTATTATATATATATAACATTGTTTATTATATATATATATATATATATACATATGTTTATATCATCATCATGATCATGCAGTCCGTCAGTCGTGACGATGACTAGTTGGGGCCTTAGTGCTTCATCCTTCGGTGTTGACGTAGTCTCACTCCATCACCACATGACTTTCCATCTTGGCTCCAAACTTGCTTGCGCAGTTTAAGTGTAGTATCTGTTGCGAGGTTAGCCAGCAGCGTTAGCTGGAAGCGAGAAGGTATGCAAGCATGAACTTAACACTAACTTATACCTAACACGCTAGACGCATCACCCCTCCGTCCGGATTAAGAATCCAAACGCCCACACTTTATATAATATATAATACAAACGAATATGTAGAACGAAAATATTACATTATAAAAACAGAAAAATAAAATCACAAATAAAAAAGTATAAAATTCAAGCTTGTTGCTCTGTGTTCTCATGAATTGTCTAATATTAAATTGTAAACTCTGTATCAGCTCATTTGATTTGTTAATCTTGTCCACACCAGTTCGCTGTTTTCATATCTCATTGTACTAGGAGTATTTAAAAAGTAATGCCTCCTATTTTTTGTCGGAAGGGATGGCAAATTGCATCGTTATGATTACTGAACTTAAGTATTCCTGACCTTGAAGCTTCATCTCTCTGTTAAACCTATTGACGTTGTGAGACTCTAAGAAAGTAACACCCGTCATAGACGTGTTTCAGAAGCAGAGATGCTCCATTGAAATCTCGCAAAACTCTATTGAGCATGGTGGTTACTATGTAGAAACATAAATCGTGGAGCACAACGCAGTCGATTTAATATTACCACCTACATCGTCGTAGTCTTTCAACTTTTTGAGTTACAAAATTAGTGGGTTTTACTTTTAGAACGCCATTCGCATTACCAAACACGCTCTCGATGCCCATGCATTACCATCGTTCGTGGTTAGCTAAAGTGTATTGAGCATGTGTACGACAGTGTAGAAAATAAATTGAGAATGGTGATCATGGGGTAGAAAATAAATTCTGGAGCACAAAAGGTAAGCCGTTTTAATGCTAACACATTCGACTTTGTAACTCTTCAACTTTTTGAGTAAAAAAAAAATAAAAGACAGACCCTCCTATTATAACTTCTTTCTAAGAACTGTAAGTTCGTAGAATCCTTTTTTTCTGATAACCGTTTTTTACTAAATCTAGTTGTGGTCTTTTTATGAGAAAAGTAAATTTGCTTTTCTAAGATGAAATAAATTTGTCTTTACTGTTCAAGTAAATTTTTATCTACTTTTATAACGACAAAAAATTTTCATCAACTTTAAACAACAAATAATAAATGCAAGTTCGCACATACTTTTCAAGGACAAATTAAATGTACATATACTTTCCTAAGAGGAAATAAATTTGCATTAACTTTTCAAGCAAAAAATAAATTTGCATCTAATTCTCAAGAAACAATAAATTTGCATCTAATTTTCAAGAAAAAAGTAAATTTGCATCTAATTTTTAAGAAAAAATAAATTTACATCTAATTTTCAAGAAAGAACTAAATTTCCATCTAATTTTCAAGAAAAAAGTAAATTTGCATCTAATTTTCAAGAAAAAATAAATTTGTATCTAATTTTCAAGAAAAAATAAATTTGCATCTAATTTTCAAGAAAAAATAAATTTGCATCTAATTTTCAAGAAAAAATAAATTTGCATCTAATTTTCAAGAAAAAATAAATTTGCATCTAATTTTCAAGAAAAAATAAATTTGCATCTAATTTTCAAGAAAAAAATAAATTTGCATCTAATTTTTAAGAAAAAAGTAAATTTGCATCTAATTTTCAAGAAAAAAGTAAATTTGCATCTAATTTTCCAGATTAATATAAATTTACATCTAAGACGAAATTTACATCTAAGACAAATAACTTTACATGTGTTCTTCAATTTACATTTACTTTTAAAAACGAACGTAAATTTGTATCTCACTTTCACGACTAAAGTAAATTTGCACCAACTTTTTAAGACGAAGCTAAATTTGCATCTATTTTTCAAGGCCTAAATAAATATGCGTTTACTTTTCATGACGAAACAAATTTGCATCTACTTTTCAAGACTGAAGTGAATTTGCATCTACTTGTCATAACGAAAATGAATTAGCTTTTAATTTTCAAGATTGCATCGACACATTAATTACCAAGTATACGACTAAACTTATTAACTGTAAAATTCTGTTGATCGTATATTAAAAAGTTGAGTAGGACACCCAGGCGGAACACATGTAATTATAGTTGAATATACTTTTAGAATGATACTACTTTTAGGAGAATGGTAAGGGAAACAGAGCGTAGTTGTTATATAAGACTACATGGGGAAGAGGGAGTTGTAGATAGAGGGGAGGAAGAAAAGAGTGGGAAAGGGATAGAAGGGGATAAAAGTGCGAAATAGACGGGGATACAGCGGAATAGTGGTAGAGAAAAAACAAGAGATCAGGGGAAAATAAGTAAAACATTGGGAAATAAAGCAGAATAGAAAGATAAAAACAAAACAGAAAGATAGAGAAAATGAGAAAAAGATATATAGGGAGCAACAGAGGAATACAACGAGCGATAGAAAGTGAAAGAGAGTCATAGAAAGAGAGGGAACGATAGAAAGTGCGGATAAAAGCAAGGGTGATAGAAAGAAAGATAGCGCAAAAGCAACAGAAAGAGATAGGGAGGGCGAAGGCGATACGAAGAGATTAAGAGCGATAGAAAAAAAGGAAGATGTGAATAATAGAAAGGAAATAAAAGGAAGAGTTGGAGAAAGAGAAAGAGCGATGATAAGAGGGATAAGGGAAGTAAGGGCGGTAGAAAAAGCGAGAAAATGCGGTAGAAAGGGTGATAGAAAGAAACATACAGAGAGAGGATATAGAGAGTGAGTGAGCAAAAGAAACACGGCGCATAACAGAGAGCGCGAACAAGAAAATGAGAGGACAACAGAGTGTGAAAGAGAATGGGTGCTCGAGGGAGGTTGAGAAGTAGTATCAAAGAATGAACGACAGAGAGAGAGAGAGAGAGAGAGAGAGAGAGAGAGAGAGAGAGAGAGAGAGGGTGAGAAAATGAATGAGAGAACCCGAGAATGTGCGAGAAGAAATCAGTGATCAACATAAATAGAGAAGGAGGGCAAGATATATATGTTTTATTTGCAGAAAGTTTAGATGAGACAAGTCATCGGTACCGTCGGTTTCAAACCTGATAATTAGGGACTTTTTTAGATACCCATATCAAGCTCTCTTCAGCCGATACTAATCGAGTAAAAAGATTTTCCCAAATCCCAATACCCTTTATGTCAATCTCGAGTCTGTAGACTGAAAATTGACAGAGTAGTTTGGTAGGGAAATGTACCCACCCAGAAACACACAGACAGACAATTTCACTTTATATATATATATATATATATATATATATATATATATATATATAAAGAGAGAGAGAAAGAGTCACAAGAAACGCGAAATCATTTTTCTTCCTTTCATAACATTTGAGCAATTTAATTCCTTTCAATTGCATTGACCTTTTCTCGAAACATACATTCGTAGAAAATTAAAAATAATCGATAAATAATTTGAAATATATATAGCCCCATATATCGCTCCAACTTATCGCTGATCTTATTCATGCTTGTTTTATTAATATATGAAATTAATTTCTTATATTTAATAGTTGAATTGTAATCATAGTCATAAAGGGAAACAATAAAATCCGAATTTATAAGCAATATTAGCATCCAAGATAAGCCTAGAAAGGCATATAGCTTAATATCTCCGCGAGGGAGACTTTATCTTTCGCGGTTCTCGCTTGCGATTCAAAAGGAGGGACACTATTAATATTAGCATTTCAAGCTCTGCGGATTACAGCCTTTGTTCCGAGCGTTACGCTATGGGTCGATAGAAATAAAGGTTGGCCGGATTAACCGAAGAGAAAAGCGAAAACCAGTTTATGTGGAAGCAGGGATGCTGGCTTAGTGTGGCAGAGAGGGGCGGATACGTCACTTGTTTCCATAAAATTCTAGGCAGGAATCTACACGATTGAATATTGCGCTTCGGTTTATCAAAAGGACATGAGCAAACAGTTTTCTCATTATCTGGAAACTCTTCCGTTATTATTCTAGCAAACCTATATCTACCCATCCTTTCTTCCTTCTCTTTGTGTGTCTTTCTGAGATAGATATAAACTGAATATTCGTTTGTTTAGTAGTATTACTCGCGCAAGACAACTTATTACCTAATATTCTGTATAGTGCCGAAATTAATTCATTATTTGTTTTCAACATTTAAACTGTTTTAAAACCAACAGAAAACATCAACCACCAAATTTTCGAATGAAAACAGGTTTACAAGGTGACCCCCCCCCCAAAAAAACGGGTCCTTACTCTAATTAGGCCTCGTTTCTTAGTGTTTTGTCCGAATTAAATGAAACTTTGGTCATAACTAGTTAATATATAAAAAAACGTCACATCAAAACACTAGGGTCTTTGGCCTTTTTTTGCTCCGTTGACTGTAAAATACTTAGAAAAACAATTGAATGTCCTCTGGGTTTTTTTTTAGCTCACCATATATATATATATATATATATATATATATATATATATATATATATATATATATATATATATATATATATAAACAAATAAAAGGTCCTGGATATAACCTTAAATAATATCTAGTGGTGAGGCCCAGCTTGCGGTCTTTGGGGAGTGTGGAGCCACCTTTTAATTGGCATTGCTCCCAGGTCCACTCTGACCCGGAGTGGTAGTACCTGTTAGGGTCCCAACTATGGGTTAAATAGAAACCGACGTGAAAAAAATATATTCTATTAAAAAAAATTTCTTCAAAATCTTTGGATTCGGCATTAAATAACTGGAAAAGGGCTAATATGCCGTAAAAAAAACAAAAAAAAAACAAAAAAAACGACCAACCAACCAAATAAATGATAACATTTTATATTCCAAATTTCAAGATGTTGATTATTTTACCATTTGTTCTTTAAAGTATGTTGATATGCACAATTCTTGACAGCAACCGTCTTGTAGCGCTAAATTATTAATTTAATTATTATATCAATCAATGAATTTATTTCGCCTCATCAGAAAAAAAGCACTTATCAATTTTTTTTAAAGAAAATAAATTGGCACGATTATAAAATCCGAAAATTGGGAGAGAAGTTGCAATTACTTTTTTTTCATTTATTTACTTTTATTCGCCATCTTTGAATTTTCTTTCTTTTTTTATTTTGTATTTTCTTTTTTAAAATTCAACCGTGGCGTAATAAAAGAAAAAAAAAGGTAATTTAAAATGAATAATTATTCTTTGGCATTCGTCTCTCTGATATCTGCCGAATTTGTGTTTTTTCTAGAAAGACATCAGATATTTATGGGGCGGCTCCGTGAAGATCACCAGCATTCCTAAGAATTTAAGGTTTTTGTGGAACGAACTGGATTCAAACTGGGTGCACACAAGTTGTCAGTTCGTGTCGTTAACCACTTAACCACAATCACCGTCTTGTTTCTAGTGTTGGTGAAATGGTTCGATGTATTACCTTGACTACTTGGTTGTTTTTCTTATATTGATATAAATGGCGGGAGATCCAGGCGGTGAATCGGATACGGACGGTGACTCTAGATTTCACCAAATTTGAAGATAATAAAAATATGGGAATATCACTCATCAATCCCGAGGAACATCAAGGCACAATATAGAATACGTTCGCAGAAAATATGTCGAGAAAGGCCACAGTTACACTGACATGCATCGAAAAACAATGTTTTCGAAAACATCGAATGACAAAATAAGTTTTAAAACAACGTTTGGAGAGATATAGATCTGCATGTCTGCATAGAAATCAAATGATATTCGTCGTTGTCAACTAGTGTCACATGATCCCGACTATTTTTGGGTAATAATATACATGACAATATTGAAAAAAAATGTGTTTACATTGTGAATTATTTGAGGGGTACCTGATCAAATGTTAAATGACTGATGCAAGGTGATCCGCCACAAGATTTGCACTGAATAAAATTATTTTTTCCCGCATGATTTGTGTTAGTATGTTTTAAAAATGAATTAACAATTTTAGATTTTTAACAAAATAGAAATATTACAAAAACTGTCATAACCTAAAACATATTTGAATAAAAGCGTATTTTGATAAAACACGTACAACTATTATTTTACTCTTATGCTAATGTTTTTTAAATGCGACCACGTATTCCTATAAGTTCCATCCGTCAGTCAGTTAAGCTTTTGGTCGGGTAGTATACCCTTTTTATCATTGCAAGAGCAGAGTTCGATACAAGAGCAGTTTTAAATGTGAGAACAATCCAATTATACTCAAAAATACTCCAAAGTAAAAAATAAAAATTCTAAATATAAACTTTTCTTTTTTATTTGGAAACTTTTATTGATCGATTTCGATATAAAAGAGAAAAATAGGGAAAAATCCAAAAATTCAAAAAAGCACCTGTTTACAATAATGTTTGCTTGAATGAAATAATCTTGCCTAAATATATTAACTTCAAATATATATATATATACATATATATATATATATATTCTCATCAGCGGATATAAAGAAAATATAATTTGCTGATTTCTTTATGTCTTTTTTATGAGAAGAATAACAAGAATAGCATTCTTTGAAACTCCGCGGAATAAGGACTTTGTAAATTGTTTTTGGAGTATTCAGTCGAACAATAAATTTTGATTGTAAAGTTCAACTTACAGTTTTACTTTTCTTTCTCATATACATACACACATTATGCATACATACATATACATATATATATATATATATATATATATATAATCACGTTGATATGCTGGTTCTTGTTAGATCACCGAAGTTAAGCTACGTGGAGACTGACCAGTACGAGGTCGGTAATATTTTGGGGATGCTAGTCACTGTATGTCATTTACTCATGGCCGGAAAATACACAAGGATGGTAAATGCTTCTGAATTTAATATTCCCTGTAAATTAATTCTTCGGATGAATCCGGCAGACTCCTATCAGGACTATTATCACACTGTATTTCTGATTCGGTTTTAATAGTAAACAGAAAATAAAAAATCTAATAGTAAAACACTTTACGTTACTAGTTCAAACATTTACCTTACTAGTTCATCCCTTTACGTTACTAGTTCAACTATTCTAAATATGCGATGGGCTTGATTTAGTATTTTTCCTATGACACCATTGGGATTGGCTGTTTCAAGGCAAAAACAAATAAAACATTGGAAGGGTAAGCATATCCCCTTCCCTATCTTTGGTATTTGGCAGATTTCAAATGTAAGATATTTATCGAATAACCCTCACATAGGCGACCTCATCTTACTTAAATAAATTCTGTACACAGAGACAGAATGGCTATTTGGCAGGGATTGTTGGAAAATAAGAATTCTATTATGATTAAAATAATCACGGGAAGAAAGGGATCACGCGTCACTTGCGGTGATCTTGGAAACATCCAAGGTCATAACAAATATAAGAAATGTTTATCCACACAACGTGTGTCTGTGTGTGCGTAAATACTATATATGACATTACCTAATATATTGCCTTTCGCAGGAAGCGTATGGTTTGGTTAAAACTAATGTAGGCATTGCATTACAAACACTTACGAAGAATCGAAAGTGTTTGTAATTCATATTGCACATAAATGTTTTGTTCTTGATTTTAACACAAAATGCTTTGAAAAATCGAAAATTTCCAAAATTATAAAATATAATCCAACGATATAATTCCGTAATATTTAAGAATGTTTATTAAATGAAAAAAAATGATACCTGAATACACACAAGATTATGCGTACAGTGTATCAGAAAAGTTAGTACCTCCCTCACATTTCCTCAAATATTTAAGTATTTCTCTTTATGGGACAATACTGAAAAAATGATTTTTTAGTAGAAAAGTAGTTTGTCTGCAGCATAATTAATTTATCTCCTCTTCAAAATAACTCAAAATATAGTCATTAAACGCTTAATCCCTGGCAACAAAAGTGCGTACACACCTAACGAATAGTTGTCAATATTAACATACATGTCAACTCTCAATATTTTGTGGGTCCACCATCATTATCCGAAACTATCTTTACTCACCTCGGCAAGGAGTTTACCAGAGCTTCACATGTAGCCACTGAAGTGCTCTTCCACTCTTCAATTACCTCCTCGCGAAGCTGGAGGATATTTGAGACTTTGTGCTTCTCCACCTTTTGCTTGAGGATGCCCCAAAGATGTTCTATTGGGTTCAAGTCTGGAGACATGTTTTACCAGTCCACCACTTCAATAAAGCAGTGGTTGTCTTGGATGTGTGTTTATGGTCAGGGATTTAGTTTTTAATGGGTATATTTTGAGTTATTTTGAGGGGAAATAAATTAACTGTTAAATATACTGCAGACGGACTACTTTTTATTGTGACAAATAAAAATAATTTTTTCAGTGTTGTCCCATGAAGAGATATACTTAAATGCTTGAAGAATTGTGAGGGGTGTACCCACTTTTGTGATACACTGTACACACACACACACACATACACACGTGTGTTTGGACACGATGATGACGTTTTCGTTTTGCATCTCATTCATGAATACGGAGGTAGCTCTGTAGCCACAGCCTCGAGGCACAAAATCTTGAACAGTGAGACATTGGAAGTCAGTTGTTGTGATGACTGTTGAGACTGCTTTGCAATGTATCTCTGGCAGCAGTTAGTTTCAGGCATCGAGCCTCTTCAAAATTGGCAACAGCTCTATGAACTGAGCCTCGCCATGTAAGTCTGTCCATGGCATAACCCTCCAGATATTTCGGTTTGATGTAACACCACGGCTTTGACCGTGTCCTCATACCGCAGTCTTAGTCGACCTTTGCTTCATTTGCCAGCCTGGAACTCCCCGTACATCAGGCGTCTCGACATCCGACACTCCTCCATTGAAGTTGGGATTTGATGATGGTGACCTCTATGCTGGTGGATTTTTCATGGTCAAGGACCTCCAGATTGGTGATGCGGTCCTGCCACCT
>NC_136504.1:91175977-91178477 GCF_053919585.1 Euprymna scolopes
ACCAAACAAGCCTGGTGGGGGAACCAGTTTAGTCGCCGGTGACCCGACCATGAGGCAGGTAGTACTGGGTTACATGGTACCAGTAGCACATGACATGACCTGACATATATATATACACATGCATACATATATATATATATACACATGCATACATATATATATATATATATATATATATATAATGAACTCTCCTGTCGTGATCGAGGCATGAGGGCCAAAAATTCGTTTCACTCTGCCTTCAATGCTTGTGCCGCATGTGTGACACAAGGCAAGCTCTGCTCCCACAAACCAAGCCGCACGACTCACAGGATACAGGCTAGGAAGGTGCTGTTCCTACTCTTGCTCTACAAAGATTTATTTGATTCGATAGCCGTGTGTCAATGTATGTGTTAATGCCCGCAAAAACTTTTTTCCCTCCACAATTTTCTATCCACAGCATCTTCTTCCAAGGTTTTGGGGTTCAGGCCTGCGTGCTTAAGATTGTCTTTCAGCTTATCCCTGTACCTCAGAAATGGACGACTCACATTTCGATTACCGTATTTCAGTTGACTGTATGCTAGTTGCTTAGGAAAACGGTTTTCATCAATTCGAACAAGGTGACTAGCCCACCGAAGCTGAGAGTTCATCAGGAAGGTCTCAATACTTAAAACGTCGACCCTAGCAAACAATCCCGAGTTAGGGGCTTGTCTTTCCATGTTAATCCACATACACTACGAAGGCAACGCTTTTGGAATGTGTCCTGTTGCGCAATCTGTCTACGGTATGAGGTCCAGGCTTCCGATCAATACAGGAGTATCGATACAATCACTACACGATGGATTGAGATTTTGATCTTTAGAGTCAAACCTCTTTCATTCCATACTCTTGACCGCAGTTTGTCGAAGGCATCAGTCGCCTTTCAATATATCATCAAGTGATATATAGATATATATATATATATATATATATATATATAAATGCATATATACACATATATACATACATACATATATATACATATATATACACGTATATATACATATATATACGTATATACACATATATATACATACATATATGCACATATATATATACACGTATATATGCATACATATATCCACATATATATACACGTATATATACACACATATATACATATACATGAATATATATACGTATATATATACATATATATACGTATATATGCACACACACATATATACCCATATATATACCCATATATACACACATGCATATACCCATATATACACACATGCATATATACCCACATATATGCCGACATATATGTACCCATATATATACAGACAGACACACATATACATATATACCCATATATATACACACATATACCCATATATATATATACACATACACATATATATACACCCATACATATATACACACACACATATATACACCCATATATATACCCATATATATACACCCACATATATATATACACTCACACACACATATATATGTGAGTGTGCATATATATATGTGTGTATATACATGGGTATATATATGTGTGTGTGTATATATGGGTGTATATATACACACATATATACCCATATATATATACACACATATATGTATACATATATATATACACACATATATATACACATATATATACACATATGTATATACACACATATACCCATATACATATACACATATATATATATATACACACCCATATATCTATCTCTATAGATATATACACACACCCATATATCTATATATATACCCATGTATACACACACATATATATACCCATATATATATATACACAGACACATATATATACACCCATACTTATATACACAGACACATATATATATGTATATATATATATACCCCCATATATTTACCCATATATATACACACATATATATATACACTCACACACACATATATATGTGAGTGTGCGTATATATGTGTGTATATATATGGTTATATATATATGGGTATATATATGTGTGTGTGAGTGTATATGGGTGTATATATACACACATATATATACCCATATATATAGACACACACATATATGTATACATATATATACCCACATATATATACACATATGTATATACACACACATATATATACCCATATACATATACGCATATATATACACATACATCCATATGTCTATATATATACACACAAACCCAATATCTCTCTATATTTATACACACACCCATATATATATATATATATATATATATATATATCTATATATATATACACCCATATATCTATCTATCTATAAATATATATATACACACACACACACACACCGATATATGTATATATATACACACACCAATATATCTATCTATCTATATATATATATACACACACCCATATATCTCTATATATATATACACACACACCCATATATCTATATATATATACACACACACACCCATATATCTATCTTTATATATATACACACACCCATATATCTATATATACGCACCCATATATCTATATA
>NC_136504.1:91180977-91218477 GCF_053919585.1 Euprymna scolopes
GAAATGCTTTTCTAACTTGTATCCTATCTTTTTAAGATTATATTTTATTTAATTTATTAATTTGGATTAAAAAAAGTGAATGTGGTTTTTCATATATTTATAAAAACTCTCCTACTCTCTATTTCAGTTTGTATTTTTCCTCACACCACAACTCCTTTTTGCAACCCCCTCTTTGTATTATTGCAGGTCTGAATATTCTCCCTGTTTCAGTTTGTATTTCTCCTCACACCACAACACTTTTTTGCAACCCCCTCTTTGTCATACATGTCTTAATAATGAGAAAATCTGAATTTTTTAAACAAAAACTTTAAAATAACTTTTTTAGATTACTTTTTAAAAAAATTCTTTCAGAATAGAAAATCTTTACAATTTAATAAGGAACATATTTCACATAGATTTCATTAAAAATATTCAGTAGATAACGAGAAAAATAGAGATGGAACTTTCAAAAGGACTGCATAACTGGTTACGCTCAATAGTAGTCTTCGCCAGCGAAAGTCTTTGTTATTGTTATTCGATTATTATTATTATTATTTAAAACATTTTGTGTCCTACTTTTTCGCGCGAGAACTAATATATATATATATATATACTTCCATACATACTATATGTAAATATATATATATATATATATATATATATACATACATGTACTTAGTTATATTTTTGTGAAAAAAAGAATTCCAACAAAGTGCTCTATTATAATGAAAAATATTCAAAATAAGAGCGTCGTATTTATATTTTTCAGAAGCTTAGATAATATAATCCATCGGTATCGACAGTTTCAAACCGTTAGGGAACCGTTTAGGTCCTAATATGAAGCTTTCTTCAGCTTCTGAAATTCAATAGATAAGCTAAAGAGAGTTTGATATTGGGACCTAAAACGGTTCCCTATTATCAGGTTTTAAACCGACGGTACCGATAGATTATCTAAACTTCTGAATATATATAATACAGACACATACTTCATGTATTTCAAGAACTGCTGCTACTCTTACTTAGTTTTACTTCAATATATGTTATATATATATGTGAAGGCATAACATATATAGCATATATATATCGGAGTAAAAGATAGGTTAAGGCATACAACGTCATCCATATGTTACTTTTATAACCAATAATAACAAGTTACTTGATTTTTATTATTAAGAGGACGTTAAGTCAATTCTTTAAACAGAAAATTTTTGCACCACATTCATTCCCATTAAAAAAAAAATAGAATAAAACTATAATGTTACCAAACCCTATGTCTAGAATGCCTATGCCAATTTAATAAAAATACATTATAACTGCTGTAGAAAGAAACCACAAGCAGTGTAAAGTGTATAAAATGTAATATGTATTCATCATAAAGAATACAGAAGCCACTAAAATGGTATGTGAGGAACGTGTTCGTAGCACGCGGTTAAATAGTGTATGAGTGTCTCCATTTAGTCTCTAAAACTAGAAGTATTCATAGGACTAGTTGATTCCACTTAGTTCTTAACTAGGGGTGATGTGTACCCCACAACAATAACATTCAAGGTTTAAGCTTAAGCGTCATGAGATTGAATTAAAATTCTTAACATCTGGTGTAATTAGTGCATCCTAACTATAGAATCGAGGAGTAGCGGATGGTTGTACTCACGTACACGGATGACTCCTCTTGCCCATAGTCTTACCCTTATAATGCTGAGTATTTAGCAATTGATTATCAAGGATAATTTATAAATCTTTTGTATGGCTCGATCGAGTATTTAACCCTGGTCTCCTGATCCATCTGTGAACACTCTTATGTACTAACTAGATGCTTTAATACAATACACTGAAATCTCACAAATATTCTGATGAAAATAAAAAGTCAAACAAAACTGTATGTATAAAACGTATTGAAAATTAATTTTTTTCCATCGACAGTTTAAAGACATTAAAATACTTTTTATGTTAGTTGGGGTTTGGTTTAAGCTAACAAGTAAGAACAGCATTGTTTTAATTTTAAACCTAAGCATAATATCAGGTATTTTTGGAGGCTTACACTGCAGGAATGTACACTTGTTATGAGCAGAGAAATAAATAAATAAATGAATGATGAATAATTCAATATGGTTAATATATATTTTTATTTATTTATTTATCTAACAGATTTTTTTTCGACGGTGGATGGTACTTATTCGAAAGGTCCTTTCGGAGAAACAAATCCTCTCGCTGTAAATTGTACAATTTACAGTCTAGAGAGAGGATTTCCATCTCCACTGATGATGGGTTATTACCCGAAAGGACCTTTGGAATCAGTACCATCCACAGTTAAAAAAATCAGGTCGATAAATAAATAAATAATAATAATAAAAAAATTGAATTATTTATCATTCATTTATTTATTTATCTGTTCATAACGACTCTACATTCCTGCATTGCACGCCTTCAACAATACCTTTTATTCGTTTAACAATGCTTCAAGCAAACCACGCCATACTTCTAAGCATAATAAAGTTTGCTTAAAATAATAAGAAGCAGGAGGTGAATGCAAATGTAAATAACTGTGTTGGTTTTCAATATACAAATGAGAATCATGGATATTGTGAATAAGACTTTTCATAATACTTGTTAGTACATAGTTTTCAAAACTTAGTTTTAATAAAAAAAAAAAAAAAAACTAAAAGAAATGAATACATACGCAAGTAATAATTCCATAAGCTGCTTTCATTTTCACATAAAGTGCTTTTTATTACAAAATAGTCTTCGTTAACAATCTATTATATAAATACATTTGCGTCTCTTTTTAAATCTCTAGGTAGTATATAATGAGTCGGTGAGCGATGTTGGAAACTAGTTATTTTATATCCCCTTAGATATAAAATCTGTGGAGAGAGAATCAGACAGATCGTGACCATTGCCAGAGATGGTGAATTTTGCGAAAGAAATATCTGTCCGATCAGACTATTCAATCGATGAAACGTATTAGCATTTCGTTTTTCTGTAAAGAATGTGGGATGAAACATTTCCCTAACTTATTGCCTACGTAGAATCCAATATCGATTTATCAGATGCAATGTTATAGTGGTTTAACTTCGAGAATCTAACTAACTTTTATCTATATATTAAATGTTTACATATGCAGATGATAATTTTTTTACAAGAGTATCACCAATTATCAAGGTCCAGAGGTCACTCGAGGATAAGAGTTAAAGAGTGTACAGTGGTCAAATGGACAATATCATAGTAATCGTTAAAAGAGTAAATTTTGTAAAATTGGATTACTTAAGGGGAATGGCTCATGAAGAACTTGTGTACATTGGACTTGATGGCGACCATCGGAAAGCAGGTAAACGGAAGAGTATTCCACAGGTGTGCCGTTCGAAGAAAGAAGCTTTGTTAATAGAATTTACGTTTAGGTTTAGGCACAGATAAAGCGTGGGGGGGGAATTATTCCAAGCTATTAAAAATAAAAATGAGAAACTAAAAGAATTGAGTTTGGCAACGTTTTCGTCTTCGTTTAAACGACCTCCTTATGCTGATTGAATTGAAGTGAATCCAAAACACAAATGCTGTATTTGGAAATACCTCATATGTATATGACATGAAAGAGATGCATTGAATCAGTTCTGAAAGCCATATTCCTCCTCCCTAACAGAGGGGGGAAAACTATGTAGAATCCAATATCGATTTACCAGATGCAATGTTATAGTTGTTTAACTTCGAGAATCTAATTAACTTTTATTTATGTATAAAATGTTTACATATGCAGATAATATTTTTTACAAGGGTATCACAACTTATCAAGGTCCAGACACCTCTCGAGGATAAGGGTTAAAGAGTGAACAGTGGTCCAAAGGACAATATAGTAATCGTTAGAAGTGTAAATTTGATAAAATTTAATTACGTAAGAGGAACGGTTAATCAAGAACTTGTTCAAATTGGACTTGAAGACGGCCATATTGTAGTCATCTACATATACACACAAGGTATTTCCAGGTTATGCTGTTTCTTTTCAAATTTAGTTCCTTCAAATCAGTCATCCTGCGTAAATCTCTTAAATGAAGACGAAACGCTGATGCACTCAGAAAAAATTTAAATTTTCCGTTTTATTTCCATACATATGTATGCAATGATGTTGTTTTGTAAATGATAATCTAATGGAACTCCAGTATTTATAAAATAGTGCTCACTAAAATGCAGAGCTGTATTTTGATATAATTTTCTTTATTAAGACAGATATTTTAAGCTACATATGTGCCAAAACCTAGAGGCCACTCAATGATAAAGGTTAATAAGTATTAGGTATTTTGGTGAGGCAATTCAATCGATGATCAGTGATAGTGGAACTTGAGTAGAGATTAGTTATTTGAGAGAACGAGTTAGCAAAAATTTATTTACATTAGACTTGAAAACGACTGTTATAGTTTGCTCATGGTATCTTGTTCCAAAGACACACAGTTCTAAGGAATAAGCTCTGCTTACAGAATTTACTTTTAGTTTTAACTGAGATTTCATTGGAAATTTTGAATCATGAGGCTACTGAACTGAACTCTCTCTCTCACTCATATATTAGTGTTAGGACGATTAATCAGAATCGGGAATCGGAAAAATCGACACATTTGGGGGTATGGGAATCGGTATCGGAATCGAAAAAATTGATGCTTATTTTCCGATGACAAAACGATTCTTTTAATTTTCTTTTCTTTTATTTTCTGGAATTTTGTTTAAAGTAAAATCTTCCGTTGCTGGTAATAATGATAAAATAATAAATGTTTATTGATTTTAAAATACCAGTAAAGCTAAAATCGATAGCTCATCCTCCACAAGTGTAATTTTACGCTTAGGAAAATATCTGCATATTTTTTTTTTAACAGAAATCGGGAAAAATAACAACTCTATATTTAAATATTGAGAGATTTATGAAGAATCGGAATCGGTAAATGTATCGGAACAAGAATTCAGTACGATATCAGTAATTTTATCGGAATCGGGAAAAATATTGGAATCATTCCATCACTATATATATATATATATATATACGCGCGCACGCAGGCACACACATGTATGTATGTATATATATATATATATGTATATATATATATATATATATATATATATATAGTCATCCACTTAAAATACTGTTTCGCTGTTTCACAGTTCATCAATTCGGCTAGACAAGCAACTACCTCAAGCTAGGATCGAAACTCGATCGCCCAAACGACATTCGGAGCTTCAAACATTGCGCTAAACGGCTGCTGCTATGCGGGCAGTGAATTAACAATGTTTTGAAATTTTCCCAAGTACCTAAGCACTTTGTTTACACAAAAATCAGCGTTTCATACACTAATGGTAATTTGTATATCACTTGAAAACTGTGTAAGCATGAAACCCTAGTATATGTAGGTATAAAGAATAATTATTGTTAAATTATAATCATCAAGAGTACTTAAGGATGGACATTATTTTCAAAATAGTAATTATAAAGCAGTTAATTAGCGTTTATGCAATGTTCACTACTTACGTTCGTTCGAACACTCTAGATTATCTAGTGTATTCGCCCGAGTTCGAAGTTTAACAGTTCTCTTATACCCATACCAATTGTTATGCGGCCTTGAGTTAAAGGCTTAGCGAATGGAGCAACAGATTGCTTCGTAGCTGGGTTCGAATCTCATAGCCGGCAAGAATGTTTATCTACTACACTGATGATTTCGTAATCATGAAACACTTGTCGTCTGTAGAAAGAATAATTATTGTGTTATTATAGTAGATTGCTGTTACATTTATATTAAGTCTTGGAAGAGTTTTAACATTTAAATCTATATAAAAAAATTATTTTTTTTTAAATATTTTTTATCATTTGTTTAACTATTCAGTCAGTAAGTCATTTAATCGCCAGCAATCAAAGCATCAAATTGCTCTCTCGAATTCACTATAGTACTAATGTTAATTTAAGGGATCATCAGTTGTTTACCATGAAACACTGTTTCAGGCATTTAAAAACGAAACAGTATATTAAATAATGACTCCACAGCAGTGTTGATCAAGCAGCACCTCCCTTAATCTTCACAGAAAAGGTTACATATATTAGATCTAGTTTTCTATTTTTCATTAATTTGGCTAGCCTATTCATGTTATAAAAATGAATTCCTTATCTGCGAGAATCATCTGTTATATATATATATATATATATATATATATCTTGTATATGATATAGTGTGTTTTTCTTGCTAGCCTTTGGATTCTACACTTATTTAGCATAAAATTACTGTACTGTTTTAAGTACAAGAAAATTGTGAAAAAAAGCGAAAGATAAAAGAAGTTTTCAAATAAAAAGATTATTTCGTTGAATGCCTCAGGAGATGGTTCACTTTGATTTCCAAGGGATGTAACCAACATATAATAAAATAGATAAGCGAATTACTAAAATAAACAAAACATAAATAAACTAAAAAAAAAAGAAAGCGCAGTTTTGATGGAAGCCAGTTGCTTTACGGCATAGCTTTTTGATCGGATCGCTAACCTGTCGTCGCAAATGCTGACGCTGCTTTTACGTTTTTCGTTTCGTTGGAAGATTCCTTATCAGGAAAAGCTTGCGAACTTTTAGCTGTATATCTCTCCATGGGTCAAGCTTAACGCGTTTTCTATTTCAGCTGGTTACGGATCACAGAAAGTTGAAGAGAGGCACGTAGGGGAATCAGGAGAGAAAGGGAAAATACCGCCAGGAATAAACGGATGTGGCAATGCTATCAGTCTCAAGGAACGACTATATTGTACTAGATAAAAACAAACAATGCCAGAACACAAAGCACAAGTGTTGACGACACTATACACAAAACATATACAAGAATGTACGCGTGTGTGTGTATATATATATATATATATATATACATATATATATATATATAATTTCACTAGATTCAATTTACTAGATTCAGCCACTCTGATGAGTCGTGGACGACGACCCACGTGTCAGTGGATAATTATATTTTAAAAATAATATATATGCCGCTCCCCATTAAAAGGGAGTACCAGATTGGTCAATGGGAAAATTATTCCCAACAAGCATTTAGGTAAAAATGCACTTTCGCATAAATACTTGAATTCATTCAAGAGAATATCGCTAACAAAAACAAATAAAAACATTATATATATATATATATATATATATATATATATATATATATATATATATATATAAAGGGTGTGTGTGTATAAATGGATGTGTGTTTATAAATATCTCTCTATGTAAAACGGTTAACACGTTAATTAGTCAATAATCTTGGTATAAAGCTTATAGGCGGAACCGTGTTGATGTGGGCTTTATTTGACGTAATTTACTTTGATGCAAAGAAAAAAATAGCGGGCTGAACTCAGCATTACATAATCGAGTTTGGTCCTGGATATGACCTTAAACTATATCCCATGGTGAGTCCCCAGTTTGCGGGCTTTGGGGAGTGTGGAGCTACCCCTTAATTGACATTGTTCTTAGGTCCACTCTGACCCGGAGTGGTAGTACCTGTTAGGGTCCCAACTATAGGTTAAATAGAAACCGACTTGAAAAAAAAACAACAAAAAAAAAACAAATATATTCTATAAAAATTGTTTTCTTCAAAATCACTGGATTCGGCATTAAATAACCTGAAAAGGGCTGATATGCCGTAAAAGAAAAACAACCAAACCGAACCAACCATAATCGTGTTTCATACGTATTATCGTTTTACTGTGACCAATCATCACTATCTTCTATAGCCGTCATTATCTTTTCAATGTATACCCCTTATCAGTATTCACTTTTCTTTGTACTGTTTATATTTCACTTGTCAAAATGGGACGCATTCTTGTTTATTACATTTCGGTAAGTTATCTGTTAATTTAACTATAAATAATCAGTAAATGTATAAGTAAAGTTGGATCGGGGCAGCAGGTATCTGAGATATATATATATATAAACAGAGCGAAAGACAAATGATGGAGAGAGAAGTATATAAATTTGAAAATGTTGTCAAAAAAAACAAATATATAACAAATAAATGTTATCAAAGGCAAGATAAGTCACTTTTCTACCTAACTGGATATTTTTTCAGTGTTTTTATTTAATGTAACATGTTTATTCAGCTCGAAAAACGTACTGTGTTTACCGACGTATTGGAAAATTCAAAATGGCGCCCGACTCTCTCTTTAAGACGGTAAGTTTGGGAACAGGTGTTATAAATATAAAACCAGACAAAATACTGTTAGAAACTCGCTCAGTATATATTACTGTGACATAGGTTGACATATATTCAGTGGGTTTTAATAGTACCTTGTCTAGTATATTATTTATAACACCTTTTCCCGAACTTACCGTGTTAAAGAGAGAGTTGGGCGCCATTTTGAATTTTCCAATACATCGGTAAACAATGTAAGGTTTTCGAGCTGAATAAACATGTTACATTGAATAAAAATACGAAAAATATATCCGGTTTGGTAGAAAAGTAACGTATCTTGCTTTTGATAGCATTTATTTGTTATATATTTGTTTTTTGACAACTTTTTCGAATCTATGTGTACAGTAATACAAACCCAATTTTTTTCATTATAAAATTAAAATGCCGGAAAATGCGTGTTAATGTACATTGCCATTAAGAGAGGAACATCCTTAATTGTTGGTCTTCGTGAATGGAGTCATGTTTTAAATGAAGTCAGATATAATTAGCTTCATGTCTCTCCATTTAAACACAAACATCAGATTGTTTTCTTCGTGCGACATTTTTTTTTTCAGAAATAATTCATCATAAAATTACTTTCTAACAAGACTTATTTATACGAAGCTAAAAGTCCATTATTTCTATCATGCAAGTTGTGTAATTTCATACGTTGTATCTTGTCTTCGTAATGTTGTCATTTTAATAAATTTCCTTAATGCTGATGAATTAAGCAGGTAATTACTTCGAGACTTCCACATTTCTTCGCAATTAAATCTGCCATGGACGTTCTTTAAAGATCTTTACACACACAAAGTAAATACAACGCCTACGCAAAATTCTATCAGAAATTAATTACATCCCAAGCTTTAAATCACAAAGTCTAGCGTACCCTTATGAAAAAAGGTTCTCATTACATGAGTAGACATGAGTATAATTGACACTTACTTGACGCCACTTAAGGATAAAGGTTAGACTTGAAAATAACCAAGTTATAGTCAGCTGGAAAGCAGCATCACAGTATCTTGTTCCAAAGACGAACAGTTCTAGGGAATGAACTCTGCCTTACATCATTTACTTTTAGTTTTACATGTGAATTCATTGATACTGTGATTTTAGTGGGGCAATTCAATCAATGATCAGTGATGGTGGAACTTCAATGGGGTTTAGTTAATTGAAAAACGATTTAACTAAAACTTATTTACATTAGACCTGAAAACGACCAAGTAATAGTCAGCTATCGTCATATCGTTACGGTATCTTGTTCCACAGAGGGACAGTTCTAGGAAAGAAACTCTGCGTACGTAATTTACTTTTAGTTTTGAGCAGAGATAGAGAGATAAAATGTGTTGACAGTTGTTGTAGGTAAACGAGTATTTGTTATAAACGTTTTGCAGGAGACCATGGATTGGAGCTCAGTCGAACACGTGCCATGAACGTGACGGTAGTACATCAGCTGCGTATCTCTTAGAACGTAAATCATATTGCATGCCACTGAATAGGTTATTTTTGTTGAGGTAGTTGACAACTTCTCTATTTATAATAGACTGAGGTAACTTAACTCACGACGCAATAGAGACTGATTGGTCTATACTAAGATGCAGAGGAATGATCTCCCGTATTGTTAAATACTGGACAGACTGTTGAGGTTTTCCATGACGTTGGGAAACATCTCTCCTTAATGCAGCGTTTAAACAATTTGGTTAGTATAGGAACTAGTTCGAGATGCAGTTTTGTGATAACTAAGAGTATTTTCAGTCCTGGGACGAAATTGAGAGGGTAGGGAGCCCTGATTAGTCAGGGTAAAGTTTAGTGGGAAGATTTTGGGGAAGAGTTTGGCTTTATCAGACGCTGACGTAGTCACTTAGGATCGTTAATTATGATTGGGATATAAGTTATGTATCTGTTCAAAACCCTCTTTCCTATGCGCCAGGACTCGTGTGGACGAAGCATTTGCTTAACAACTTTAATTGGTACAGTATGGACAAAGTTTGTATTTGTTTACATATGCTTAACATACAACCACGACGGTTGCAAACGTATGTAAAATGTGATTTAAAGAACCTTTCGGGCAGAGTGACCATTCAGCAATGTGTAAACCACAGATTGCTTTTCCTGCTGCTGTAAATTTCAGCTTAATATATGTTTTAATGAATAAACTGAATTTTGTTATTTTTTTATATATATACTGTGACAATTTAAATTATTTTAAAATAATTTCCCTAATTAGAAATAGATAATCTAAAGTGACCGGTATAGTCGAGGGTGATCCGAGGCTTTCTTTTCATTCATGCTATATATATATATATATATATATATATATATATATATATATATATATATATATTTAAATAAGGGAGTAGTCACCAACAATGTGTATTTTTTAACATAATTTTATTATTCCGTGTCTTGGTTTTTCATTGAGAATTATGTTTGGATCATTGTAATAATGTTTTTAAGTCATTGAAATCGTTTACGCACGTTTCAGACGGTCTGATGCGTCCTCGTCAGAAATTATTTTCAAATGTATATATTACGAGGGCCTCAATCCATACCATTCACCTCATCGATGATTGTCCTCACCTTATTATGCTGAGTTTTATTTAAGGTTGTATCAAGTACCATTTTTAAGTCTTCGGTAAAACTCGACCTAGCCTTGAACTCCGATTTCCTGGTGCATTAGGGAAACATTATTAGGAGGACGTATTAAAATACAAATTTCGTTCTATCGTTAATGTAACAGATTGCGTCTTCAGATCAAACATACTTGTCTATTTAACGCAATATATAGGAAAGCAATACTGCCATGTTAATGAGACACATTTTCGAATGCGTTCCAACTGAGAAACACTGGCTTCCAACCATTATGCCATATGGCCCGTTTTGGTTTACACATTTAGAATTTAAACAATTAAATATATTGACATTTAAAATATGTAATGCGTATACTTTAAGAATTTAATTCGAAAGGACAACCAAATTATATTAATGCTATGTTTTCGAGTTCATTTCAAAATATGTGAACATGTTTTTGGTTGACGACATTAGCTATTTCTTAGTTTCATTTTTGATCTCCGTGTTTGGCGATAGATGTTGTACAAAGTGATAACGTACTTCCGAACACAAGATACTGTAGAATATTATTATATAGATAGGCTGCTCGAAAATATCGATTGCTATCCAAAATAGATGTTGTTTACAGCGGAATTGTTCCTTGTTTACATTTAATATCTTCATGTAAGGAACTTGTGCTCTTTTCGAATAGATTTAGCAGATAATTGCGCTTAAATCTTCTAAATTCGTCATATATACCCAAATTTATTCCAAAGATTCCAATGCAATACGGGCACGCAAATAAAGAAAACAAATGAGCAGAAAAAATGGTCAACATGTATGAAGCCATTGATAGAGAGAGGAAACAAGTCATTTCAACAATGGAGCCCGTTGGTTTTGATGCTGAGAGAAAAATCTCCACCTAGTGGCTGAAAGCCGTCTCTGTTGAATAAAAACATCAAAGAACGATATGCATGCTATTGCTTTGAAAGAATATTTACCTGCTAATTATTTCTAGTCATAAGGCGGATAATATTTATTATTTAAAAAAAAATACTAACTTTATAAATATTAGGTTTGTGTAAAAACAATATCGTTTTCTCACATATGTTACTTTTATATATGACTAGTAGTTCCACCCGGCTTTGCTCGGCCCCTATGTACTGTTGATATCTTTATGTGCATATGTATATATTGAAAATGTGAATATGTACGGTAATGCTTTTCTATATAATAGGCTCCCTTAACTACCATAGAGAAAAGTTAATAGAGACCGCAGACGTCAATTTTTTTAAAATTTGACCACAATTTTGACTCCTTAACATTTATTGTTCTGGGCTGAAATTGAAATAAAATATTTGACCCATGTCCAAGTAACCTAAATCTAAAATTTCAAGTGTTTAGAACTAAAATTGGCGGAGGAATTTGGTAGAGTCTGCAAAGGTTTACTCTGTAAACTATAATCTCCTGCCAGCGAAATTTTCGCCCAAAACTGATTAAAACGTTTGCTGCATGTATGAATACCCTTTATATAAAATTTCAAATGTTTAGACCAAAAATTGGCTTAATAATTTGTTAGATACCGCAAAGGTAAAACCTTTTGATCTTTGACCCCTTGGAAGCCAAATTGTTACAAAGCTTGCCCTATGTCTGGATACACTTTATGTAACATTTAAAATGTTTAGACCAAAAGTTGGCTGACTAATTTGGTAGATACCGCAGAGGTCAATTTTGTTTAAACTTGGACCCCAATTATGACCCTTGAACATTTGTTTTGGGCTCAAATCAAATTATAAAGTTTGATCCATGTCCAAGGAACCTATATCTAAAATTACAAGTGTTTAGACCCAAAATTGGTGGAGGAGTTTAGTAGAGTTGTCAAACGGTCAAATCGTAAAACTTTGACACTTTAACAGCCAAATCTGTGGCCGAAAACCGATCAAAAAGCTATTCCCAAATCTCAATACATCTTACGTCAAATCTCAAATCTGTAGACTGAAAATTGACAGAGTTATCTGGTAGGGAAGTGTAGACAGACACACACATTTTCACTTTTGTAGATATATAGATTTCTAGATTAATTCCATATATATATATATATATATATATATATATATATATATATATATATATATATATATATATCCACGTCATGTATCATTTTAAGCGCGTTTTGCGCTCTACCGAATCATGTTATTCGTTACCATTCTCAAGGTCTTCATTTTTTTTTTGCAGGCATTTCAACAGCAGGGACAACATTGAAATACCGCACTCGCACAATTTCTTGTTCCAGTTCAAACTAGGCCGAAAAGTTGCCAAGACAGCTCGTGATATCAAGGATGCGTTTGGCCCAAGATGGTTCAAGAAATTTCGCAATGGGGACGAGAGCCTCGAGGATGAAGACGGCCGCGGCCGGCCAACTGCGATTGATAACGAATATTTGAAAGTCTTAATTAAAGCAAATTCTCGCAAAACCATACGAGAAGTTGCTGTTGAACTCGAGGTCGACCACTCAACAGTCGTTCGCCATTTAAATGAAATAAGGAGGTAAAAAGTTGAATGAATGGGTGCCGCATGAATTAAACGATAATTAAAAAAAATCGTCGTTTTTTAGGTGTCTTCTACGTTCCTTCTACGAAACAAAAACGACCCATTTCTTGAGCGGATTGTGACGTGTGATAAGGTGATCCTCTACGACAAGCGGCGACGTTCGACACAGTGGTTGGATTCCGGAGAAGCTCCACAATACATCCCGAAGTCGTAATTGCACCAAAAATAAGGTTATGGTTAGTGTTTAGTGGTCTGCGGCCGTTCTCATCCATCACAGCTTCTATAATCCGGGCGGAACGATTACGGCTAGGAACTACTGTCGACCAATATACGAAATGCACCAGAAGCCCCACTGTATATGCCCGAGATTGGTCAGTATGAAGGAACCAATTCTCCTCCATGAAAATGCTCGCCCACATGTTGCTCACCTAACCTTGCAGAAGTTTAACAAATTGGGCTACGAGACTCTGCCTCATCCGCCATATTCACAGGACCTACCGCCCACCGATTATCACTTGTCCAAGCATCTCGACAACTTCCTGCGCGAAAAATGCTTCAAAAATCGAAATCATGTCGAATTGGCCTTCAATAACTTCATCGCTTCCAGAACTCCGGATTTCTATGCTAATGGGATAAATAAACTTGTTTCTCGTTGGCAAAAATGTGTCGATTTTCACATTACTTGTTTCGATTTATGAAGTATATTAAGAAAGGAGTTATGATATTTTGAAGCTGAACGCCAAAAAAAAAAACAACATTATTTTTGCACCAACCTAATAGTTAGATATAGAAGAAACATATTCTTTTTTACTTATTTTTCGTCATTGTATCATTGTAATGTTACACACGTTTACACACGTGTTAACATGTAGACACACAACCTAACACGTTGTAGCAGAGTACGCAGCAAGGAACATAGGACAAGTAATAACTCGACTCTTTTTGTAACAACGAAATTTATTTTTCGGGTACGTTTCCAGATAAACCGTGATCGTGCTTCTTCTATTCTCTTATAAGCACTCTCTCAAACGTCGATGCGAACGTCGATTTGAACGTGGGTTCTCTTTTTTTATAATGGTTTTCTTTTTCCTTACTTTGACGTAATTTTATTCACGGATTGATATTTGCATATATTCGCCATAGGCAACAGTTACGCAATCTCTACTCACACTTCTCCTGAATAGGCACTACTTAGGTCCAGTGGCAAGGATAAGTCCAGGCCGACTGGAAACAATGCCGAGATAAATCTAGAGCACATACAGCACCTGGAAGTCCCAAATGGTCACCCATTTAGTACTGACCAGGTTCAACGTTGTTTAACTTCGGTGATCCAACGGCAACCGGTGTGTTAACGTAATTATGCCGTACATTGTTATATTATTACGCAAGAACAAATCGTCATTTATTCCCAAAACTGTTGCTCCTGATAAACGTTTATTTTAAACAATAAATAACAGAATGTTGTAGAAGGCACACTGGAATTTCTACCCTTCCCTTAATTATTACTGTTATGAGAGAGATGAGAGAGAGAGCGAGAGCGAGAGAGAGAGAGAGAAAGAGAGAGTAGTATCTTAACGCAGGCCGCCAATAACGTTTTGTTGATTTATCTGAACAAAAGTTATATTTATAAAATGTTCATATGTATGCGTCTTTCTCCAAGTGATCAGACATTAATTTTAATTTACTATTAATCGTTTATTTATCGGAATATAAATTGCAGCACCATAATATTGAACGAAGCATTAAAAGCATAACAAAACGTAATTAAAATTTAATCGCAAAATGTCAGACATCTTGATATTGTTGTTAATCGTTGAAACCTAAAATAAATTACTTTTAAATTTTGAAGGGTCAAACGTAATTTGAAAACATTCAGATGATTGAATGCAAAGTCAACTTTGGCTTTAAAATTATTAGTAAATTGAAAGTAGTGAAAACGATTTGCATTGAATTATTCGAACAATATAGACAGAGACAACATAAAATTAAATTGCTTTATACAATTCGAATTATTTGGATTACGTGGTTCGCATAAAGAGAGTGTTACTTTCACAACGTTTCGGCCGATGTAACATCCTACCTCATTTAGACTTCTCTGTTGTCCCAAGGACACGTGGCGTAACAGTTAAATTAGTTGGTAAAATTTAATTGTAAGTAACACTCTTCCGTAG
Source organism: Euprymna scolopes (assembly GCF_053919585.1). Classification (NCBI taxonomy): domain Eukaryota; kingdom Metazoa; phylum Mollusca; class Cephalopoda; order Sepiida; family Sepiolidae; genus Euprymna; species Euprymna scolopes. The sequence goes on from NC_136504.1 coordinate 91,196,393, forward strand.
GGTGAAGGTTCATTCCTCAGCCTGGACGATACACTGAATAAAATTGTTAATTGCGATCATGTGTAAGTGAAGGAGACCATGCTATCCTCTTAAATTAGATAAATGGTTGCAGTAGAAATCTGCGCAGGTCCCCGGTAGAAAGATTTCAAAGTTCGGTAAGATACATCTGAAGAAAGTTTGAGGTTACATTGGCCGAAACGTGGTGAAAATAACACTAAAGATGAGAACAGTAGTCCGAATAATCTAAACAATGCATCATTAGTGTAAGAAATCGAGTCTTCTGATCAAGTACGTTTATTTAATGCAATACACATGAAAGCAATACTGTTATGTTTATGAGACATATTTTCAAACGCGTTCCAACAGAGAAACACTATTTGATTGAAAAAAAAAAATGAATACTGATATACAATGCAAATAAGCGTATTTAAGTAGTGATTGAATGGGTTAAGGAGTAAATTGTACGGTATAATTAAATTGAATATTTAAAATCGTGTTTAAAAAATAGTATAAGGTCGGTGCAAAAATAATGGCGTTTTTTAACATTCAACTATATATATATATATGTATATATATATATATATATATATATATATATATATATATATATATATGTAGTTAAACGACATTATTTTTGCACCACCCTAATACAATTTTACAATGAAAAAAAACAACAAATTAAAAAAAAAATAATGAAAAGATAACAGGAAAAAAAACGTTAAAAATAAAACATCCTGACAACATCGGGTAGGTAAATCTAGTTTAAATGATCCAATGGTCTAAGAATGAAACGATAATTATAAAGACTTACTGACGTGTGGAAATCGAGTCAGAAAATAACTATAACTTGTGTATAGTTTTGAAGATATTCTTTCGACAAGAACGGTTAGTTTTTGAAAATTCTTGCAGCTTTTCAAGTTGAAAGAGAAAATACGTGTCTGGTTAAATATGCATCGCCATTCTCATACACCAGAAATGACTCACTTTCACGGAGAAAATTAACATTTTCTCCACGGGAGAATGTATTAGAATTTGTAGAACAGATGTGAGATGAAAATTCGATCAACATCAATGCTTCGTTGATAATCGACATGACTGCGTCTACGCACATGAGAGGGCCGTTCAATCAACACATGAGACGTGCGTCCTATATACCCAGATTGATATCGACAAGATAAATTCGTTGTTTTTTTCTTGTTTATTTTTTTTTAAGTAGAAAGCTTCGTATTTTAAAGGTGTTATCCCGCTGACGCGTCTACGCCCATGTGATCGTCGTTCGATCAACCATCGACACACAGGCACAACAGTCGTATGGCTAGATTCAAACTCGTACAAAAAAACAATACATCAATTACAGCTTTCTTTTTCAAGATCAACTAAATAATTTAAACGAATCATCTCCCAAGCGTTAGCTCAAGTAGAATATTTTTGAAAAATTTAATGACCAACATATGCCAAGGACATACACACACACACACACACACATATATATATATATATATATATATATATATATATATATATATATATATATATATAGAACAGTAGTATGAAATATACTTATGACAAGTAAGCTACACAGAAAGTTTATAATTCATTACTAGCTAATAAATAACGCTGTTTTCGTGTAGCCTGATTGCCATAAGTATATTTTCATACTACTACCACACTAAAAATCCACTAACTTATTGAAGTGAATAGCAGAAATATATAAAATGACATAAATCGTTTTATAATATGCGTACATAACTGAAATAGTAATAAATGTGCACCTATTTTTTCACAATTTAAGTAATTTTTTAATATATGAAATGTATTACAGATAGTTTAAAAACTATACATATATAAATTATATGCATATAATATACATATATATCGTTTTATTCGAAGCTACACAATATATGTATATACATTTTTATATAACTTAATAGATATATACATATAAATATATATATGCATATAAAGTTATCAATCATACAGTACTGTTTCGCTGTATCACAGTTCATCAGGCGGCTAAACTGTGAAATACTTTTATAACATACTATAAAATTGCATAGGCAGATAGATAGAGAGAGGGAGAGAATGTTAGTTTTATCGCCCATTTCCATATTTAAGTGAAAAATATACATATATAAATACACATAATATATTCTAATATTTTATAATGATATTTGTGCATAGAATTTAACTTATAATAAATAATATATATAAACATATATATGAGTGCCATTTTCACAATTTAAATAATTTGCAAAACGTATTATTGTTTATTTTTGAGAAGTTTTTAAGTAGTTATATTTTACGTCATACGATATATGAACGCATGTATAATGCACTAACTAAAGTGAAACTATATATATATATATATATATATATATATATATATAGAGAGAGAGAGAGAGAGAGAGATAAAAAGGAACAAACTGAGTTATATGTTCAGTGTTTCGTCTATATTTCGAACTTCCTCTCGATGAAATAAGGCGAAAAATTGCTGAGCACATAACTCTTTATTTTTCTATTTTGTCGGAATGCTATTTTCATCATTCTCATCATATATATATATATATATATATATATATATATATATATATATCTTGCATCACTTAAATGAAATCACACACACACACACATATATATATATATATATTGCATCACTTAAGTGAAATATGTATATGTGTGTGTATATATATATATAGTTTCATTGTGTATACTTTTGTATATATATATTCCAGGTGTATTTTGTGTCTGATGATTAGCTATTTTGGAATATCTCATGAGGAAAAAATGTTTAAGCTTGTCTAATTGGTTATTAAACAATTATAACACTCGTACAAAAACACGTTATGATATATTGTTGTTATATTGCAAAATTATAATGTCGCTATGACGAGTGGAAACAACAACATCAAAGACGACAGAATCTACAAAGAAAAAGTTCTGGAAAAATTTCTTTGTGATAGACGACGCATTATTCATTCATAACTTTTCTGAAATACACAACATATTCAAGTATATTGCTACATTGAATTATATTAAAAAGAAAACACTCTTACCTGTAAATGAAGAAGGCCGTAAGCAACACTATGAGCAATAAAATTCCCAATACAATAATGACGATTCCATATTCAGGAAAGGGTTCTGTAAAGATAAAAAGGTCGTCACATTACAAAGCCTTTGTATGTTTTCGCTTTTATTTTTTTCAAGATATTTTGAAAAATATAATTGTTATCAAAGTCGAGTTTACTTTTATTAAATAACTTGTAATTACATTCTTTAAACAGTGTATACGTGCTTAGTTATTCAATGTTTTTATGTATTAAGCGTTATTGGGTGTTTGGGTAGTATTTCGTTTAAACAAACATTAACCACGCCAAGAAAAATATTTACTTTCTTAAAAATATCTGATCGTAGACACTTCTGCCTGACGCTTAGTGCACTGAGATAGAAACGAAAATTTTTCTCCATTGTCAAGGGGGAGCCGGAGATTTGATCTCAGTCTAGCACTTTCCAGAAGAAATAGCGATAAAGTAACAAAAATTACTAAACTCCTAGTCAGAAGCAATTACTTCCCGACGCTTTTTAAGGTGATCTCGTAAGTTCCCAAATTGAGGTGGATACTGAATCCATTTTAATGTGATACCTAGCATATATTTATTTTTTTTTATTTTACTTTGTTTAATATAAAGAGATCAAAAAGTGTTCCCCTGAATCTAATTATTGTAATTTGAATTTATATTTGAGGGGTCTTTTAAGGATAGGCGTTATATTTTTTATGGCTGTTATCTGTATTTCGCTACAACCTGGTCTTCCAGCGATTATGTTGACATATTTCTTAAGATTTTTATTACACAATTAAATCTTACAACAACCGGTGTAATGTTTATACATTTCAAAGATAGTGTCGTTATTTATACATATAAAATAATTGTGTATTTGAATGACATTTTATTTAAACAAACATTTTTAAAGAGAACAGAAAACGTCTATCTAATGATAATTTCAAAACATTTTTTCCAATTTTTTTTATTATCTTTTTTTGTGTTGGATTCGAAATTATGCATTTATTACTCGTAAGTTTTCATCGGTTCGGACCAGCATTCTCAGTGTGGAACGCTGGTGAGAGAGACGGATATTTGTTAGTACTAACACTTTCCACTGTTCATCTCTCTCACCAGTGTCCTACTTACCCTCGCTGAGGATACCAGTCCGAACCGGTGAAAACGTTATGAGCAATACTTATGGAACCTATATCAAGAATTTCGACTCGCCAGAAAAAAAGTTAATAAGAAAAATGGAAAAATAAAAACAGATATACTCAAACAGAAGCTTTTTGTTCTTTTAAATATTGTTTCAATCTAGAATAATATACATGAAAGTAGTCAGGGTACTTGAGACTGAGTTAGTAAATAATAGATAATCCGTGATTAACTAGATGAAGATTAATTGTTGTGGTTGCAAGGTTGAACAATAATTAGTAAGGAAATACAATGAAGACGCAAACAACAAGATAACGCAATAATAAGTGTATTAAAGAAAAGGTATATTTACAATATGTACAAATGACGGTGTCGAGTCAGAGAGTCTTGGTGGGAGGACATGTACGCTCTCCGGCGTCACTTCCGGTGCCATTTGAGTAAGACACCCCAAGGCCAACCTAGGCTTGCCATTTATAGTGTTATGTTATTCGCATATGCAAATAAGTGGTTGCCACCACAACATTAATAAATTCTACGTTAGTGCACACATATTATGTCCTGGACCGTTGCTGCTCCTATTAATACTTCCCGCTTCCTCTTTATTTACTTGATTTATTTTTATTTTTTTAATTTATTTTTATTACATTTTCACCCCAAACAAGGCATATCGCCATTTTGGTGTAGGGGGCTACTATCAGCGGCAGCAACTACTGGGGCACTATGTTGGAATTTGGGCAGCAAGATGTCGGTTCACGTTACACTTGAACTTCTGCATGTCAGTACAGTTAGGGAATCAGGAACCTGGAATGGAATTCCAGAGTCTAGCGGTTCTGGGGAAGAAACTACTGGAGTAGAAAAATATTTTACATCTAGGGATCTCTACTGTGTGAGGATGGGATTTAGCTGCCTGTCGGGTTTGTCGAGGGTGTTTACGTCATGGGGACACACGTGTCTGCAGTTCGTCAGAGCATTCAGCATTAAAATACTTGTAGAACAGGCAGAGGGATGCAACGTTTCGTCGATGGGACAGAGGCTGAAGATTAGATGCCAGTTCAGGGCCTATCAGATTGGCGACTCTTTTTTTAACCTTGTCTAGGAGCGAGAGACTAGTAGCAGATGCACCAGCCCAAATTTAATTATGTTATCCATTTTGTTGTCTTCACTTATGTTATTGAAATTGCTACTTTGTTTCTCTACTTCGTTCGTCTTATTTATTTATTTATTTATTTATTTATTTAACTAATTCTCTAACTATCCTTCAGTTACGTTTTGTTTGTTACTACTATTATTTCTCTCTCACAACTACTTTCACATGTACCTCCAATACGTCTGAAAAGGAAGCGAGATTATCAGAGTTCTGTATTACATAAAAAAGCAGACGATATTAGCACAGCGATAGGGATATGTATATACCTCAGAAGTAGAACATAGCTAACTTAATGCATATAATAGGACAGTTTTAATTACGTGCTCTAGCAGATAATTAAAACCATCCACGACTGGCTGCGGTCTCTCTGCACAAGAAATTGCTAGGACAATTTCACATGAAATGTCTTCACAGTAAAATTTAACGGTATTCAAAGTCCAAACAGAGATCTCCCGGCACGTCTATGCACGGATACATGCTAGAAATAGTGCACCATCTCTTAGTTATGTACATCAAGAATCATCATTTATCTGTGGTCCTGGATATGACCTTAAACTATATCCGATAGTGAGGCCCCAGATTGCGGGCTTTGGGAAGTGTAGAACCACCCTTAAATTGGCATTGCTCCCAGGTTCACTCTGATCTTGACGGGGTTAGATTGATGTGGTTCTTGGTTGATTAACTGCGTCAAACTCTGTCGGATATGTACTTGAGTCAAAATAATGAAATGAATATTCTGTTAGGTTCCCAACTATGGGTTAAATAGAAACCGACTTGAAAAAACAAATACATTCCATTAAAAAATTGTTCTTCAAAGTCACTGGATTCGGCATTAAGTAACCTAAAAAAGGGTTGATATGCCATAAAACTAAAACAACCAACCAACTTTACGAGATATTTTAGTAGACCAGATGTATTCTTGTTCTAGAGTTTCAAAGGACCAAGGAAGACTACAATAAAATAGTTAATTGTTTATTTCACAAGATAAAATTAATGCTATTCAATTTTTACTAAGTCAACGCTTGAGAAGTGGGGAAGAATCTTGATTGAACACACAACTATCCATTTATGTAACGTTGTCGTTCTCTCTATAGGTATAGGTATATTTGCAAAGAAAATGAGAACCTCGACAAACAACAAACTAGGTGAAATAGACGTTATTTATTCTTTGCGTTTACCACACTAAATGCTGACACGAATTTAACACCAATATGTTCTCTCTTTCTGACCATCACATCGGCCGGCTACACAGCACCAGTCAGGTGCCTGTCAATACACGGCACTAGAACAGATGGCTCTTAACCGAGCGTAACTTCCTACGAGATTTTATTTTTCTTCTTTTTTCTCCCCCTTCCACTTCCGATCTCTATGTCGATATATATTCTACTCCTTTATATCGCATTCACGTCACGCCTTACAATGCCGACTCAGCACGTTATTTTAATGGCGGATTACATGCATCTCATAAACAAACAAAGTATAAATTAGGAGGAGTCCCCTTGATTTCCGAGAACTTACCGAAGAAGAAAAATGAAAACTAAAGGAAATTACACCATAACTGATGTAATCCGTCTGCTGGAAGTTTTCCTTTATTTTAATAGCCTATATAAAAAACTTAATTAGAAAGAGGCAAAGGTAACAGCTGCACATAACGAGATTCAGTTTTATAATAAAGGCTTGTGTTGAAGTGGTGATTGAATATGCAAACGTTCATAAAGTTTTAGCATGGATTCATTAATACTTGCTTATAGCTTGTTCGATCGGTTAAGTGACGTGTGGATGTCTTTTTTGTATGAGAGATTTTTCTGCAGAAAATTAATTTGAGAACACAAACACTGAATGAAAGACATTCGAGGCTTAAAACCTCAATTTATATATCTTAATTAGGTAATTGACTCAGAATGTTAGTTTACATATAATAAATTTTATTTTTAATAAAGCAGTATAACATTCATAATAAGGGATAGGACAACAACATAGTGTTTTCATTATTTTGACTCTCGAGTGTGTATCGGTTGATATCTTATATGCTTTTATATAGTGCTGTGGTTCTTGGTTGATTAACTGTGTCTGTGTCGGATATATACCTGAGATACAAAACAATGACACGAATATTCTGTTGTCATGGCCTTACTCATAACACACGCTAACGTTTCATTGTGTAATTTCACAATTCATGTAATAAAATAGTCGAATAATTATAATGTAAACCCATAATTGTTTATGGGAAAATAAAAAAAGCGTAAGATTTTATAAATATTTTCTGATTTTTATGCAGACTATTTTCCTCCTCTTCTAGTTGTTGTTTAACGACGTTTCGGCCAACTATTTCTCTGAACTTCATCAGGTGGTTAACCGCAACTGGATGGGAATGGGAAATCTTCAACTGTATCGTCAGTAATGAATGAATTCCCTAGTTATGTTTTCATCACGTTTTGGCCAACCAATCATCTGGTCGGATTTGGGTAGGATTGAAACCGCTATCTTCAGACAATGCTCATCTGGAACTGTAGAGATTCAACGTCTCTATCCACTGCACCACGAATCCCGAAGTGCGATCAAGATTGGATTTTTTGGTCTTATAAATCAAAGATTTTTTTGTTATCTGATCTTCTATTGTCGAAGCAGTTCTGAATAATATCTATAATTTAATTATTGGAAGTTTTGGAAATAAAATATACACATTTCTCATCTCAAAAAAATTCCAATGATTATATATATATTTTATAAATAGATTAAGATGTAATTGTTTTCTCATAGATCATGAAACATGCCTAACAAATAAGTCAGTTTTTAGATTGAAGCAACACTGTTTCCTTGAACCAAACCAATGGAATAATGCTGCTTAGCTACTTAAATTTCCGAATAACTACGCCAATACCAGAGTTTTGCTTATCTTCATGTTAGTTTTGATGATATTCATGTTAGTTGCGTTATGATATAATGAACGAGGCTAATGTGCGTAAAGAGATAGGCAGAACAACCTATCGGAACCCATACAATATTTGTGCAAAAACCAAAATCTAACGCTAACTGACACTCTCCGGCGAATGATAAGTTCATGCAAGAAAAATCTCGTAACCAATCCACATAAGCATTGATTATCATACTGCGATGAAGTGTACAATTTTTGGAAAACCAGAACAGACCAAGACATTCATTAAGATTTATATTCATGTTAGTTGCGTTACGATATAATGAACGAGGCTTATTACAGTAATTATTCGAAAACGTAATTACAGAGAAAAATTACCTAATTCAAAAGTAATGAGATTGTTTGTGCAGAAGGCATCTCCTATTAAGTTAATTATAAATGCCAAGTAACAACCATTCCTGTTGCCACCTAGAAATAAATGAATTCAGTTCATAATCAATTAAATTAGAAATTGATTTTATTATTTTCACTTTTTTGTTAATTTACATACGAAGTCTTTCAAAATTGTTGTGGAAAATATGAGAAATATAATTGTTATCAAAGTCGAGTTTACTTTTATTAATTTTCTTGTAATTACATTCAATACACATTGTATACTTGCTTAGTTATCCCATGTTGTTCATGTATAATGTGTAAAAAAATTATATCATCGTGTAATACGCTAGGCATATTTGATATCTTATATTAGAAAGCCTAGAAAATGACAAACCTATTTTATTCATATTATTTGGATTAATCGGGGTACTGTTCTCATCTTGAGTGTTATTTTCACAACGCTTCGGTCGATGTGACCGAAAAATATTCAGAAACGTCAAACCTATTTTAGTTTTGCTTTTTTTTTTAAAGATATGGATCGGTAAAAAAAATAAAATGACAAAAATAGGTATCTACTATGGATTAAAAATCAATTGAGCTCAGAGAAGAAGTGAATATACTTTTACCGATAAATAAATAAAAAGATGTCTAGCCAATATTGAAAAAAAATCTTAACACAAAAGTCTGAACAATTCCTATTGATCCATAATGAAATAGTTATTTGAATTTCTTTCTCATATATATTCATTGGATACATATATTGTACATTTTTATTTGGATCTAATGACTTCCTTCCTGAATGAAACATGTTTGTGTAATTTACTGGTAAACAATATAAATAAATGCTACTATATTTTTCATGTATATAGTAAATATATATATACAGTAAAAGAATACCCGTGTAAGAAGGGATTCAATAATTTTTTAGAACAGACTGTTTTTCTGCCAATCTTGTGCCCCTTACCAAGACTAAACTATTTAATGGCTAGAGCTATGACATGAGTATATTATTTTAATTATTTTGGCTTTCGAGTATATATCAGTTAATATCTTATATGTTTTTAGATAGAGTAATGTGGTTCTCTATTGATTAACTGTGTCGGATACATACTCGAGAGTAAAACTAACGAAAAGAATATTCAGTTGCCATAGCCCTAATGATGATACTAAACCTCATTCTTGGAGTCCTATCCTTATATTGGTAATAGAAAATGTCTTAAATATAACGCTTAAGATTAAGGAGTCTTAAAAAATTAAAATTCAAGGAAACATACTGAATTAGTGTTTAATGACTACAGATCAAATTACATGCAAATATGCTTTTTTTTTCATTTACAAATTGTGCTTATGTCATATTTCGTGACCCTGGCAACAATGTGGATAAGTACCTTCATCATTAGGATGCCTTATACACAACATACGATTTCAGCCTGACAACCGTAATTGAACTCTAAGAGTTCAGTATTTGTCAAATCGTGTGAAATCTGGAAAACTTAAGATTGATTGAGTTTATTTCCTTTTCTGATTTACGCAACTTAAGTTATTAAGAACAGAGGGTTTGCTTGTGTTATGCTGATTAATCGGACGATTATTCTCATGTTTGGTGTTTTTAGCACAACGTTTCGGTCGCTGCAGCCTGCAACCTTCTTCGGGTGTTGAGAACATACTTCTTTTCCTACTAATGGAACTGGGAGTTGGCTCTGCATTACAAGAATTCGAACCGTTTAGAGTGGATTAATTAGCATAACACAAGCATTGACATCTCATCTAAAAAATTCAGAATTGTAACAAACGGTTGCACTATATCTTACGACTTTTAGATTAACAATTACACGTGTTTACATTATAATTATTAAACTATGTATTTCTTTACATCAGTTTCGTCTAATGCAAAACACAATAACAGCCGGATTCGGATATGAATGATTAAACAAAAATAATGGAATATGATTTTCGATTCTTTTTTTTCTGTTTAAAATATAATTTCATATTGCTTGTACACTATGATACATTGCTTCCAAACTACTAGTAAAACTAAAATATGTGGATCATTATATCGAATTCAAATAAAAATACCATCGAGAAAATGACGTTCGTAAAAAGGGCACACGTAGATAAATAGGAAAAACAGCACAAATAGAAAATATACATGGAAATATCATAAGTTTATCAAAACCTAGGATGCATTAAATAAAAAGAAAACATTAGATGTATGATTCTATGTGCATTTAAAAGTAGATGAGTACTTTCCGATAAATGAACCCCTCTTCCACAAAATACCAATGAAATATTTGTTTAACTCAATTTCAGAATCGCTTAAACTTTTCCTAACAAGTGTATTTGTATCAGAATCGGAGAAAATATTAAAATCATCCCATCACTAATCGTAATATTGTGTTAATATTGTAACTTCTCAGGTTGATATTCTTTTTCTTTTAAAAGGCATAATAGATAATACTTGATAATGACACGGATGTAAAATAGGTAGTTTTTCTTTATTTATATTTACTCACTACAAGGCACATTGCTGCTGAGATGTGAGGGGCTACTGTCGATTAGAGGTCAAATTTATAAAAGGCCATTTTTAGTGGAGACTTGTGCAGCAAGATGTTTGTTAACATTATATTTAAATTTCTATATTTTGTTACACTCACGAACACAGGTAACATGAGGGGGGAATTACAAAGTCTAGCAGTTCGGGAAATAAAGTATATTAGAGTAGAAGACCATCGTTTATCGGGGGATGTTGACCGTAGAAAGAATGGGCTTTTGCTGACTGCAGTGTCATTCGGAGCTAATTATGTCGTGAGGGCAACAGGCCAGCAAATAAATCAGAGCGTATTGTTATAAAATACTTATGAAACAAGCATAGTGATGCATCATTGCGGGGACATGGTATCTTAAATAAAAAACGAAATAGTGATACATCCTCAACATGTATGAGGTGTACTTCGTTTCTTCATCTAATATGCTTTAAGTGTCCAAACATAAATTTCAAAATAACACCCAATTAGGCCGTATTTATCGTCAGACGTCAGCAATAAAACAGTGTTAGTTTAATATAAGAATTTTACAAGTTCTGTTCCAGGACAGCGAAACAATTGCATGCAAGAATTACATATTAATAAATAATAATAGTGATAATAATAAAAAATAGTAGTAATAATAATACTAATATACATGATGCCATAGCTTAAGACGTAACCTAAATTCTAATGGCGTGTTGTAGTTCTTTACTTACTTTTACTTGATGTGGAAAATACATAGTCTATCTATACTTTTATAAACTTAAGTTCAATACCGCTACATCAACTACGCTAGAATCTTAAAAGCCTGCCAGAGAGGAGGACAACAAACGCTCATAAATTATTTATTATAAAGTTAAGTACCTCTCAAAATTAGCTCATTAAAAATAAACGATGTTCGTTTGTAACTTAATGAGATTCCTTGTGCAAAGTGATTTTCGTTCATTTAATAAAAAAAAGCCACTTAAGGAAAAATCAAGGAATCCATTTAATCTTCAGAAAAATATGTGGAACCATTTAAGAAATAAATGAAGTCTGTTGTTTCGGATATTTACGATTGATTCAATTAGACAACGACTTTATCGCTTTAAAAGTCTATACGATCTTTTAGCGTTGAAGTGTAATATAAAATAGGAAAAATAGCTGCTATTTAAAGTAATTATACGTTAATTTTATTTCTACCTTTTACTTTTGTTTCGGAACACACAAATCAATAATCGCCATTGTGTTTTAATTTTTACGTTTTCTGTTTACTCGAAGAAAGATCACACAGAAGTATCAGCGATTTCTCACCGGTTGTGTTCCCAGCAAATTGCGTGACAACAAGTACTCTAGGTTTCCACCGTGCCAAATCTTTCGAGGACCTACGCAAATCATATTATGTTATCGCATCAACGGATTCTCATTAATTACTCTCTGGGAACGACGTTGGGCTTATCTGGAATTTCAGTGACAATAAAACCACTTAAGTTATCGGCACTATTTGCCAGTGACGATTTGATTCGTGTTTTATCTAATCGATTTTCCTATCCTCCTTGACTCTTCACGACAATGGTAAAAACCGGCACTGGTAGAGATTAGAATGCTTTGACACACGGTCGGGAAAGTGTGGATGTCAAGCAAGCTCCCTTAAACGAGGGGCACTCTTACCTAGCAAAAATTGCCCGGGCATCCCAGTTGGCATTCCTTGGTTTGCGCACCTCAGGCAGCTCGCTATAAACTTATCCCACCCGGAAACCGGGTGGCAAAGTCAGGGAGGATGGGCCTCCTGGGTGATACCCAAATGACTTACCTCAGTCCGAAAGGTTCTGGGCCAGTTTTTGGACCCGCACCTGTGGGGCTAATTGTCAAGGAAGGATTTTTGACTGCGTCTTTTTACTCGGTCTCGAAGCATTCAAAGCAGCAAGGACACTCTTCCTCACAATTCCAAAGAATATAAGGGGGATAGTGGAACTGGTAATACTACAGAGTGGCCAACTAAAAAGTAGCCCAGAAAATGTATTAGTAATTGTTTAAATTACCTGTAAATAAAAGATGCTGGAAGTGCTCCCCGTTGAAATCTATGCATTTTCGGGCACATTTAACAACGTTTGCAGATACTGCCTGTACATCTTTTCTGATGATTCTCCTGATAGTGTTAGTAATGTTCACCTTTAGTTTGTCTAGATTGTGATGATTATTGTGGAAACTATTTGTTTTAAAATCCCCAAAGCTAAAAGTCATATGATGACAAGCCGGGTGAACGTGGTGGCTATAAACCTTTGCTTATTGTTCTCTCTTTCGTAAACATGTCATGAACACGTGACAGTGATTTGTGAGACGTGTGGCATGTAGGGCCAACTTTGGTGGGAAAAGAATTGCATTTTGTCTTGTGGTGTCAATTGGTCGTTCAAAAAAGATTAGAGTGATCGGGCTACTTTTAAATGGGCCATCATGTACATAATTTACTATGTGTATTCATTATATTTATGCCTGTTTTTCGCTTCCGTTAGGCTCGTATGATGTTTTTTTTATCTTCTGTACTTTTTTATGTATCGAGTTAACATCCGTTAGTTATACCGGTTTGGTTCCCGCATTCGGGAACTTTTCTAATAATGTTGGCCCTTTTCATTACTTTGCATGTCTCCATCTGTTTTCGGATTCCAGTATATCATAGTCCTTTTCTATTTTTCTGAACCGTTTCTAGTATCTCATAAATTTGTTATTATAGTAACTTTATTCATCTGCCACATTCCTTTTTATGGTCAAGCTAGCTCCGCGCATTTGTTTCATTTTTATCCGTCTTAGGCTTCAACCAACGATGTGACGGTAAAATTTTCTATTTGTTTGTTTTTTTTCCCTTGAATAAGCTTGTCTTTTTGCATCTCCCTGTTTTAAAGAATTTTGTGCTTTTCGTTTTGCAATAGCGACAAATCCTACAAAGTCCAGACGTTTGTATGATTCTCGGTTGGTTTCCTATCACATAATTCTGGTCATCTTTATTGTTTTCTGGATTTAATTCTTTATTTTTCTTTATTTCCAACTAGCAGCCCGCATTGCCCAGTCGTAAAATACGCTTGCATATTGCATTTTAATTCGTGTAGATTTTGTATTTATTATTACAGAACCAATTCTCTATCGATTATTAATATATTCTTAAGGCAAAAAGATCCAGACGATTGTGATTTCAAAAAGCAAAAGAATTACTAGAATCGAAACCAGAACCTATATTTTTTCCAGCCATTTCTGTAACCTCTCAAACACAAACGCCTGTAGAACTACATTTCCAACTCAATACAATATGGTCGTCTTCAAGTCCAATGTAAGAAAGTTCTTGCTTAGCTGTATCTTCAAAAAAATTATACCCAATTACTATACTGTTATCCCGGTGACAACTGTAGACTTAATAACCCTTTTCTCGAGTGGCATTCGGGCCTTGATAAGTGGTGACTCTCTTGCAAGCCCCCAAACACTGAGTAAGTAAAGAAGTTGTAACATAATTTTCCTCTCCCGAATTAATAGTTTACATATGTTATAATTAAAAAAAAATTGGGGGGGAGGGGTAAAAAATTTAATTATGGCTAAATATAGACCAATGAATAGGATGATTAAAAATAAAAAAATGAAAATAAAGGCTAGTTAACTAGGTTTCGTTTCTCGCTCAACAAAGCTAAATCGAGGAAAATTACGATAAAAAAAAAATTGTCGTGAATAAATTAAAAAATAAATAAGCGGGGAAAAAGTAATTACAGAGAAATCAAATAAATATATTATATTTTTCTTGTGGTCTCTTGATGCATTAAATTCCAGGACAAGAATTCATCTAGTTTGATTGAGTATTCAGCTTCGTGCTGTTACCTGAGATAGTGAAGATGCGCCATTCCTCGTAAAAGCCATTCCATCCATCCATAGCCTTGACCCCCTAAGAGGCACATACCATCTACAACTTTGTAGACGCTTTTGTAGCGACTGAGTTCTTTTTACGGGGTGAGGGTGCCGTTCCTTACGCCCAACCTTCCCATAAACGCCTAGCCTTCTCAAATAGTCACCCATCTGATACAAGCCAGGCTCAACGTTGGTGTGTCAACGTGATTGTGCTGTTACCCGATATAGTGAAGGTGTACCATTCCTTGTAAAAGCCATTACACGCCGGGAAAATGTTATTTGGTCCCCGAATACTCTGTTATTTTGAATATTGTGTTATGGTTTATTTCTAGCGAAAAGTATCCTCATGCGAGGTTATCTTGACAAACCCCTGTACAGAGTGACCTTTGACACTCGATAATGATATCTAGTGGGCATTTAAGTTCTTTTTAGACCTTTAACGTTAATGGCTCGTCACTGGTTTAAAGAAATAATGAAGATTTTTCAACTCAATGCATCAAGATTTTTTTTTATTTTATGAATGTCAACAGAAGG
Source organism: Euprymna scolopes (assembly GCF_053919585.1). Classification (NCBI taxonomy): domain Eukaryota; kingdom Metazoa; phylum Mollusca; class Cephalopoda; order Sepiida; family Sepiolidae; genus Euprymna; species Euprymna scolopes. The sequence goes on from NC_136504.1 coordinate 91,211,909, forward strand.
TTCATCACTTACCATCAGGTGGACATTTGGACCCATCAAAACCACAGGTTGGGGTGTCCGGAGGTGGACCAGTTCTGCCCCCAGCCCAGTGAATCGTCTTGTTTGGAACAGGTTCATATTTCTTCTTATTGCCATAATAATTAGCCACAACCTGGAAGTATATAAAGAATTGAATTATATATATTTGGGTTAAGATCATAAAACATAATTGCAACCACTGTCGATTTTTTCGGATTTACGTAATATTTTTATTTTATATTTTCGTGAATGAATTCTTATTTTTCTGATGTGTCAGAGCGGAAAATAATAATAATAAAAAAATTGGCATAAGGATAATTGGCTTGCTTGTGCACTACAGGCATGTGTTGTACAGAATTTTAACAGCTGACAGAAATAAACGGTAATATGAACATCATTTTTCAAATTGGAATATATTTGTCATTTTTTATGTATGGTCTTTACTTATAGTTAACATACATCGAGCTCAATAATTAAATTGGTTTAAGAGTTAAAATTTAATAATATTTTTTCATTATATATAATGATTATATATATATATATATATATATATATATATATATATATATATATATATATATACTAGCATTCCAACCCGGCATTGCCCGGTGTATGTTGAGCAAAAAAAAGCGGTCAATTTTTAACTGTGACCACTATTATATATGTATTGTGATAGACTTAAATAAAGCTATTAAGTTAGATCCATGTCCAAGGAACCTATATCGTAAATTTCAAGTGTTCAGACCCAAAATAGGCGGAAAAGTTTGGTAGAGTGTTCAAAGGTCAAACCGTTTAACTTTGACGCCTTAACAGCCAAATTTCTGTCCGAAAACCGATCACAAAGATTTTCCAAAATCTCAGTACCCTGTATATCAAATTTCGAGTCTGTAGACTTAAAATGTACAGAATTATTGAGTAGGGAAATGTACACACGGGCACACAGACACGTTCACTTATATATATATATAAATTTATATATTTAAATATAATTAAAAAATAAATTTTTTTATCGATTCCTGCGAGAATAAATTTCCAAAGCAAAATTGTTTTATATTCAAAAGATACACATTTAAAATATTACTTCTATAATTGCAATGGAGCTATAACATTAGAGAAGAGAGTTATATCATAGTTGATGTAGTGTAAATTTAAGCACAATAAGACTCAAACGAATATGTCTAGAGAAAAATCAAGAGCATATTTGAACAAAAATCCAAATTTTTATATGACTATTCCTAGCTGCAAACCATAAAGTATTCAGATAAGAATCCACGAAAAATGATTTGCGATAAACACCAGACACGATGTTTATATAATCATTTAGATTTGTTTAAATATGCTTTTTCTTCTCTTCAGACATCCGTATAAGACATTATTTGCTCCGAAATTTACATTAAATTATAGTCTGAGAATATTCTGATCTCTTATATGTGTCATCATCACTGCCAACTGTACTCTGACTGTTAGGGCTCCAAAATAATCTGTAAATCAGCTTTCACTACCCCTTCCTGTTTTCTGCCTTCCTCAACGTGTTACTACTGACCAGGGTTTTCCTCTCCTTGTACATTCCTCGTAGAATTTTGTTTACGGGTCTTGATAACCGTAGCATGTCATTTACCCCTTGTTACAGTGGTCAATACATCTTCATATAGTCTGACTGCTTGTCTTAGTCTGGTTTTTAATTTCCTTATGATACAGAAACAAAAACATATTATATCGATTTATTTAAGGGGTCAAAAATGTTGTCACTATATCAGATGATGAGGATGTTTTAAGAAATATTTCATCTTTGTCGCGTATATTCTCTTTAAGTCAACAGCAATAGGGACATGAATAGAGAGCGGATTATTCTGTTTGTTTTTTTTAAGCTGGATGTGATTTTTTTGTAATTCTATGTGCATTAGTTTGGCCAGGACTGTTAGGACCTTGATGGTGAATTAAAGTTTGTAGTCTTTGTAAAAGATTCGCAGATAAATTACACACACACACAAAAAAACACAAATATATATATATATATATATATATATATATATATATATATATATATATATACAGATATATATATATATATATCTTAGAACATTGTCTGTATGATGGAAATAAACATCGTCGTATTTTAATTTATAGAAAGTTCTTACTTAAATTAAAGTATTCAAGATGCACTATCAAGAAGAAATACCCAGCACATAGGTCCATGCATAATTTCACTTTAAAAGTATTCAACAACGTCTACAAATGATGCATATAAAGGCTGCTAGACACAATGTATTTGTTTTCTCCATGTATTTTTATCGAAAAAAATGGTGCAAAACTATTCTTTAATTCTTCGATTAAGTTAATTTTGGAAATAAAATTTTAATTCATCTAATAAGCGGTAATTTGCAATTAACTCAATATTTTAGAACGTTTCTATCTACTCCCCTCATTACGTAGCACTTTTGTTGTTTGATCACGTATGTTCTAATTTCTCATAACTATCAGTCTCTCCTCCCTCGCTCTCATAAGTTATTTTCTCTGCTTGTTTGACCCCGCTCCTTATCAGTTAGTGTCAATCAATAAAAACGCCTGACAATATAAATAAACGTATAATTAATTAATAAATAATAATAATAATAATAATAATAATAATAATAATAATAAAAATATATTCAAATACTTGATAATAAAAAAGCAAATATAACCACATGTTGTAATAATGTTTATCTGGTAGCTAGAAAAGGACAGGCAAAATAGACAGAGAGATGATATACCGAGCAGAATTTTTTGTTTTTATATTATCTTTATATTTGTAAGCGTAAATAGTTTCGAAAACTTATTTTCTCTTAGTCCAAACAATATAACTCGGCATGAAGTATATGGATATGCAGGATGGAATGGTCAGTACCCATTAGTAAAACTGTGTCAAGTATAAGATAGTAAAACACAAAAAGCCTCCGGTCCAATATCTGCAAGAGAGAGCTGAAACTTTCAGGTTCTGAATGCACAAGTCCAGTCATCATAAAATGCAGTTTTATTGTACTCTTATCTATTTGAGTGGAAAAAAATAGGAGCCATTACTTTGAAACTCCTCTCGTATCCATATAATAGATATGTTACACGCATAAGACATAATCACGTTGAAAAACTGATCCTCGTGAGATCACGGAAGTTAAGCAACGTAGAGCCTGACCAGTACTAACATGGGTGATCATTTAGTAATTTCAGGTGCTATACGTGCTTTTAGTTTATTTCGGCATCTCTGGACTTTTCCTTGCCACGGGACTTAAAAGTGCAGATTCAGGAGAGACGTGGTTGCTGATTTTGTAATCCTTGCTTGACAATTACACACGCAATCACATTTCCACGCGGTATACATTGCCTTTCAAGACTGAAGGGAGGCGTTTGTTATTATATACGTATTAGTGTGTGTGAGTGCTAAACAAGAAACTTGAAAAATGCATGGAAGGAATAACTGTTTCTATTTTATTGTATAATTTCAGTTATTTTCAATGAATAAAATCACCTCGCATCATCGCTTATGTGTGATTGCACATCCCACCAACCAACTAGATAATTGTATAGAACATTCTGATTATACATTATTTACGAAGATACGTAATGATTTGCCTGTGTCGAGTCATCCATTATTGCCAAAGGAGTGGTAGAGACAGCATACGTTCATAACATTCGTTTGATTAGATCAAACGGTCAACATCATGATTTTGACTAGAACTTCAAGGAAGGGGTGCTTTGAAATCTGATTATATCAGGAAGAAGTATCGTTGGGAGACGATCATCAAATAATCAAGTCAGTAAGCAATTAATATTACGATCATTACTATCTTCACTGGTAGATATTCAATCAAAATAACAAGCTCTATTTACCACCACATCCCATATATATATATATATATATATATATATATATATATATATATATATATATATATATAAAATGGGTTAAGAAATTCCAACGAAAGAAAGATGTATATTTAAATAAGGGGGTAGTCACCAATAATGTGTATTTTTTAACATTATTGTATCATTCCGTTTCTTGGTTTTTCATTGAGAATTATGTTTGGATCATTGTAATAATGTTTTTAAATCATTGAAATCGTTTTTACGGGTGTCAGACGTTCTGTGAAGCGTCCTCGTCAGAAATTAATGATTTAAAAACATTATTACACGGAATAATAAAATAATGTTAAAAAATACACATTGTTGGTTACTACCCCCTTATTTAAATTATATATATATATATATATATATATATATATATATATATCTTAATCTCCTTTAAATTTATATAAAAGTTGGATTAAAACCCAACAGTGCATATATCAATAATGATCAAAATATAATATACTCATTTACTAACTATTCCGAAATTGTTTAAAAATATATTTTAATTCATGCAAATGCAAATTTTTTTTATGTAATTTCAAAATCTATGAATCAAATACAAAATTTTTTTCAAGTAACATTTACTCTATGTCTTAATTATACATTTTTGACAAGGCTACCGATGAAATTATTTTCGTTATATCATTATGTAGGTATATACTAAACATGAAAAAAATACTCGAAAAATGATCGTATTTTCTTTATAACGGGTCCCCCTAAAACTCTGTCCTTAAACTGGTTGATTTGAGTAAAAACTGAATTTTGCCATAAAAAATTTACAAAATCCATTGCACATGCACACATACGTATATACAAAAGCCTTATTTTGCCTATTATTGGCCATGTGCCATATCAATTACACTGTGAGTACCCTGCATTGCTATCGCCTTCTTATATTACTTTGGCAGCATATATATATATATATATATATATATATATATATATATATATTGTCCGAATGGTCGCGAAATATTTTATCCGAACAATAGAAAATACCCCACTTGTTGCTATCAATCAAACTTTTGTTGTCTTGTTTTTGTGAATATATATATATATATATATATATATATATATATATATATGTGTGTGTGTGTGTGTGTGTGTGTGTGTGTGTGTGTGTGTGTGTGTGTGTGTGTACATATACGTAACTCCAAATATATAATTTTGTTGTCTTGTTCTTGTGAGAATAATATATATATATATATATATATATATATATATAAAACTACAAATATATACTAGCAAAAGTACCCGTCGTTGACTGGGTTAAAAACAGCCTACACAAAATGGACTCTGATTTATGAAAGTATGATGGCTTATGAAAAGGAAGGGTTGTAAATAGATAGCTTCAAATTTGGGGGTATCAAACCAAAACAAAATACGATAAAAGTAAAAATAAAATCGATAAATCCCATAATTTATTATACCATACCTATTCACACTGAAACACTTATCACAATATTATTAAAGTGTGTGCCTATTTCCATTCTATGGAGGCCAGGCGCGAACGCAGACTCCAAAATGTTATTATACCATTCCTTTTATTATAAAAGTATTCTTATGTACATCTATATCAAAAACACTTGTAAACGTTCTTTTTAATGTTTTTTATTTCCATACTTTGTGGAACAGGCGCGTACACAGACCCCCAATTTTAATGAATCATCATTATGCCAGATCAAACATACCCAATCCTATGTCTCGATACAGCTTCTATCATTATATGTGATCAGTTTTCTATAATAGTCAACAATATAGGAACCTATTCGTGACCAGACACACACAGACTTTCACATTATATATATATATATATATATATATATATATATATATATAACTACAAATATATATATATATATAACTACAAATATATATATATATATATATAACTACAAATATATATATATACATTAGTGATGGGACTATTCCAATATTTTCTCGATTCTGATACAATTACTGATTCTGTGCTAAATTCCATTTTTCGATACAATTACCGATTCCAATCGTTTTTAATTATTTAACTATAAGATTGTTGAGTGAAATTTGAAAATCAAATAAGAGACGTGTTACATTTAACACTTTAAAGCCAAATAACTTTCAGACTTTCAAATCACGCGCGACCACGTGCAATTATCCGGCTACAATAAAACCACAGCTAACATCAAGTGGACTTAACTTAAAATCCTTCCATTAAACATCATGACGGAGAAGAAGAGAGAAAAATATATATATACAGATTGAAAAAGGAGTGTATATCTTCCAAATATATATCTCTCTTTAAAAATAAACATTCGTTTATTTTATAAATTAAAAAAATCGCGCTGTTATTTGGCTTTTAATTGTTATATGTAACACGTCTCTTATTTTATATATATATATATATATATATATATATATATATATATATGCATTGTATATCTCCATATCTAATATTTTTATCGCAGAAATTTCACTCTTGAACAAAGTACTGTATGCTTGCTTCAACAAATGCCACATATAAATTTGATACATCTACTCTAATTGCCACTATATTATGTGGCTTACGACAACTATTTCTGCTACATTCATTAATACTCTTGACGTATTAGTGCTTCCTTATTTCGAGTATAGTGCAATATCTATTTTGTGGTCATGAGGCTATCATATCTGGCATTATCTCCACACTTTTT
>NC_136504.1:91223477-91270977 GCF_053919585.1 Euprymna scolopes
CCTATCTTCCGCTGTAGTTTCACTAATACTGCTTTAAATACCTTTATTTTCTGACTGGAGTAGCTGAATAGTATTGTAAGCACTTTCTCAAAGTTTCATGGATTTTTATTCACTCCTTCCTTAAATATTAAAAAAAAATGTAAACTCAGTAATAATTTGATAGACAGTATATATATATATATATATATATATATATATATATATATATATATATATATATATATAAGTCATTCAATGAATTCAAAAATTTATGACGTGAAATCTTTGAAATTAGAAATATGTTTAATGTATTCTTTGTCTTACACAGAATAATAAAAATCTTTGATCTGAAACTCAAAGATTTCACGTCATAAATTTTTAAACTCATTGAATGACTAAAATTGGATTTATTTGCTCTAGCTTGTATATCGAGCTATTATTATTTAGATGGGATAATACCTATAGGATATTACTGCCAGTAATATCTTGTAAGTTTTGTAATCACAGGTTTCCATACGAGCTGATTGTTGGATAATTTTATTCTGAAGTTATATATATATATATATATATATATATATATATATATATATATATATATATATGTATATATATTCAGCGGAGAACACAGTATGGACATCTGAATGCGTAAAGAATCAATATAAAAAAAACTATTGTGAACAATGGCATCTATCTGCTGATTCCATTTCCGTTCGATGAAAACTCGTTTAATTTTTTTTTTTTGCAAACTATTTAGTCAGTTATATATACACCCCAAGAGCGATTGGAGCCTTCTATCATCTCTGAAAGTGACACAATGTACAGCGAGCGAGATTAAAGATGCGCCGCTCTACAACTCATGCTCTCTACCGATCCAAGTTATGACAACAAGATCATTGCCAGTACACACAAGATTCAAATCCGGACGGTTCAATGCTTGAGGGCACAGTTCAACGAAGTTTTCGGCCACCGTTATAATCTTTGGTGTGGTTTCAAGTGAGGGTCACATTGTGCCACCTCGCGTCTTCAAACTGAACTTGAAAGTCAACACCAAAGATATGCTGAAAAAAGTGGTAGTTCCTTACTGCAACCTGATCTAAAGAGACACAGGCTTCAAAGGGAATGGTACGATTTTATGCCCTTCTCTCACTTAAACCGACCTGAACCCACTTGTTTGGTCATATATCGAGAACATCACCACCATGACCCCCAACAGCACCAACCACAGCCTTTTCGCCGAGTATTCGCCGATCTACCGCTAGCGCTTGTGTAAAAGGCATGCTCCCAGTTTCAGACCCGTAGCGAGAGAATGATTTGGGCTGGAAGTGCTATATTCAATAGATGTCAGCTCTAATATATAATTAAATTACCTAAACTGATTGTTCAATAAAAGTTTTAAAATAAAGCTATGGTGTTGTCTTTTTAGGCAGACAAATTTATTGATATCCTTTGTGTGTTTTTAAGCGATTAACTAAACGACAGTTTCGTACTTTTTTACGCGATCCTTATTTTCGGACACTACAAAATCTTTTATGCATCTTTTGTTTGGTAGTTGATGTAGTAGAGGTAGTTGATGTAGTAGAGGTAGTTGATGTAGTAGAGGTAGTTGGGGTAGTAGAGGTAGTTGGGATAGTAGAGGTAGTTGGGATAGTAGAGGTAGTAGGGGTAGTAGAGGTAGTAGAGGTAGGGCACGGCAGTGTACTATTACATGTTCCTCCTCTCTACGCAAATTCCGGGAAAATGTTAACGGTACCATAAGATCAAAACATGATAGGAAATGCTTTTAAGAAAATGAATTATCTTAGTGATGAAAATAAGTGCAGGTTCTGCTGTACAAAAATAGTGTGTGAGCTACTTGACGTCCAGATATAAGTTTCTGCTGAGGACAGCTACTACAATATACTGAGGACAACTACTATAATATACTGAGGACAGCTACTATAATATACTGAGGACAGCTACTACAATATACTGAGGACAGCTACTACTAATATAAAAGAACTGGACATCTAGTGTAGACGGAAGTGTTGAGTACCATTCAAAATAAATCATACACCATCTAGTCTGGCTATGTAATATCTACCGTTATATTCTAAGAAAATGAGTTGTTAAAGCTGATATACAACCTCAGTCAAAATAAAGGAGCACTAATGAAAAGTCGGAATAGTGGGGTAAACATTAAAAAATTAATTTAAAAGACAATCAATATGTGACACGTCGTTCTTTTGTCTTTATAACAGTTGTTATTCGTTTTTGTATATTATTATTATTATTGCTTAAGTTGTTGCAGGTGGTAATATATATTCTCTGCCACTTTTCATAAAGTTTGGCCTATAATTCTTTTTTTGATGAACAATTGTGCATTATCAGTCTTTTCGCTAGATAGGACCACAAAGTTTTGACTTATGTTATGAGGCGTTGTATTACTGAAGGATTAGATTACTTGGAATGTTATTATTAAATATGCTAGTCAAAGAGGTTTGGTAAACTTTGTCCATCGTGTTAATATAAATTGTGGAGTTCAATCTGCCTTCACGTATATAGTACTTTCCAGTGCCTGAAAAGGCCATGCAGCCCCAAACAATTATGCTTCCGTCATCAGATTTCAGAGATGGAACCACACAATTAGATAAAATTTCTCTCCTTCCTCACAAAGAACATTACCCGCTCCACAGGTGCTAAAAATCTGATGAAAAATAGAATATTTTACAATTTTTTTAATTAATGTTATGGATGTGTATTCACATAAAAATTTCAATTGTTTCTTCCAAGGTTTAGAAAATAGAAGCTTGAATGTTACTTTCTTCAAATCAAACAATTTTGGACCCGTCATCAGGTGTCCAATTTTCATAATTCTTTTCAAATTTCAGTCGTTTTTTTTCTTGTTGACCTGAGACAATATGGCTTCTTCCATGCTTTGAACCCTTTTATTCAACTTTTAATAATCTTCCATTCACTGTTCGAATTAATATGTTTTCATTTGCATCCTCTAAGTTCATCAGCACACTCTGGAAAACTTATCTTCCTATCTGCAAGATATTTTTTCAAAGATCTGTCTTCTCTGGCGGTTGTAGACTTTTTACGGCCTTGACTCTTTCTGTTTTTGAAAAACGGTATTTCCTTGTCCCTTTTAATCTTTGTTTGGAATCCCTTCCTTGAATATTTCATTTTCCTGGCAATTTCTACCTGGGATAAAGTAACAAGTTGTACCCTTTTAAATGCATTTTCAACTGAATATACTAACATAGCACAAGTAAGAATCAAATATAAAAATAAGAAACAACCTCTAGTATTACAATAAATGATTTTGAATATTGAAATGAATTTAGTATAAAATTCAGCTAAATCTCTTATGAAAGGCTTTAAAGTAAAAAAATATAATACAATTTACTATTAAATATTTTACATTTTCTCTCAATTGTTCAGTGTACGATTCTTAATTTTTAAATATGTAGGTTTAAATTGTTATCTAATTTTTTTGTAGGTGCTCCATAATTTTGACAATGACTGCATGGGAAAAGAGCGAGGGAGTAGAAACTCTAGTTTATATCAGACTAGATTGGGTGTCCAGCGTTGCCCGGGTGTTCGGAGGTGTATGTTGAGCAAAAAAAAAATGATTTCCGGTAGGCATGCAGGCTCGAACCTGTACCGCGAAGAAGGAAAAGAATGTGAAAAAAACGTGACGTCTTTGTTGTTGCGTCCAACACAAAATGGAAGTGATGAACGGCGAAATTAAGGCTAGTCAATCGAAAAAAATTTGATGAGTTTGGAAAATATCTGCGAAAAGACCGACCCCTCCTTTTAGAAAATTCCCCATGGAGGGTGAAGGAATTAATGTTTTTGGCCAATTTTTCGATATTTGTCGTCGGAAGATTAAGGGGTTTAAAACGATATGGTTTCGTATTGTTCCACCGCGTCTGTCAAAAGTTTTAGGTATACATACATACGTACATGTAAAAAGACACCTGGGATTTTTAATATCAGATGAGACAGACATACACAGAACTCAGAATGAAAAGAGAAGTCAGTACTGAAACTGGCAACATGGGTAGATTTTCATTATGCCAAAAATCATAGACGTTACTGGCTTTATAAAACTAAATTAGCAATTAATCGGACTGCGATTTAGTGAAAGGGATATATTTAATTAAAAATAACGTTTAAAACCGTGAAAAGAGAAATCTCGGTTGGAGTCACTGAAATGGTTTATTAATATTTGGCACGTGGTAGCATGTTTCCAGTTAAGATAAAAAAATGGCAATACTAAGAATATAAAATAGTTTGCTTATGTACATATATACTTACGTATATATATATATATATATATATATATATATACTTACGTATATATATATATATATATTTAAATGCATATATACACACATACATATGATCATATACGCACGCACACACATATATATATACATATAATATACACATATGCACACATAGCTATGCATATACTCCTATAAATTCGTTTTTTTAGTGTATTGATATTCATATTAAAAACCCTCAATATTGTTTATTTAAAAAGAAAATACAATTTGGAATCGCATTCACTGGCAAAAGATCTAGCTAATTTGCATATTCTTTTATACATTCATTTGAACTAATTCCCTATTAGTTGCTTCGGTTTTCTTATTGGATAATTATCTTTAGCTAACTATTACGCGTAATTATATTCCTGAAAGTATTTTACATGATTTATATTTGCAAATATTTGTGCAAAAAAGTTTATAGCATACACAAAATTGTTACTATATATAGTTATGTATACGTATATATTTTTGTTTAACAAATTTTTCCTACCAAACTGCTCCTAGAGTTTTTGGTCTACACACATGAAACTTCATATATAAGGTATTTGAATCCATACAAAACTTTATATTTGGGGTTTACACGGGAAAAATCGGTGCAAAAGTGTGAAAATTTAAAAAAATTAAATTTGCCAGGTGAAGGCCGAACGCCGGCATTACGAATGCATTGCGTAGTAGCTATTGATTCATCTTTTAATTTTTAGCCTCGGAGTAAACATGTTTTCAGAGCCCAGTCATTGACGACAGAGGCAAAATAAATCGTGAGCTGAACGTTTTGGTTTCAATTCTCGGTGGTGGCGCCTGGGTCGTTTTTGTATACTTTTAAAATCATTACTATATATTGCATCCAATCTATCTACCTATCTATAAAAGTGAAAATGTCTGTCTTTTCTTTATGGTAGCTAAGGAAGACTATTATACAGAAAGGCATTACGTTACATATTCACACTTTTTAATGTAGACATATACACATAACCGTATGAACAGAAAATAGGGCCCGAGCAAAGCCAGGCGGAACTGCTAGTATATATATAAAAGTGAACGCGTCTGTCTGTTTGCGTACATTTCCCTACACAATAACTCTGTCAATTTTTAGTTTACAGCCTCGAATTTGAGATACAGGATATTGAGATTTGGGAAAATCTTTTTAATCCGGTTTTGGCCAGATATTTGTCTGTTAAGGGGTCATAGTTTAACGATTTGACTTTTGAGAACTCTACCAAACTCCTCCGTCAATTTTGGGTATAAACAATTGAAATTTCGGATACAAGTTCTTTGGACATGGATCTCACTTAATAACTTGATTTGAACCCAAAACAATAAATGTTAAGGAGTGATAATAGGAGTCAAATTAAAAAAATAATCTCTGTGGTCTCTACCAAATTACTCCGACGATTTCTGGTCTAAACATTTGAAATTTTACATAAAGGGTAGTCAGAGATATGGCAAACTTTTTAATCGGTTAGGGTCGACAATTTGAGCTACCAATACATAAATGTGTGTATGTATGCTCGCATGTCTGCGTAAAACTTTCGACAGAGATAGCGAATTTTCACAAGATCAGTATTGTTTTGAGGCTCGACCCTTCAGACGACAAATACCGAAAAATTGTCTTAAAACATTAATTTCTTCACTTTCAACTGGGCACTTCTCTATAGGGAGGGGTCGCTTTTTTAGCCAATATTTTCGAAAGTCATCCCCTCTTTTCGCTTGTCTATCCTTAATTTAAACCTACGTCACTTCCGGTTTGGAGGTGGTCGTAGCAGCAAAGACGTCACGTTTTTTTCAGTTATTTTCCTCCTTCGCTCTACGGGTTCTAACCTGCCTTCCTACTACCACTTCTTTTTGCTCAACGTACACCTCCAAACACCCGGGCAATGCCGTGCACCCACGCTAGTATATATAAATATATATTATATAAATATAATTAGTATAAGTACATCCAGGATTTTCCTCTTGCAATATTCATACAAAGGACTTCATCTCTGACTACGGTAATCGTTCTATACTGCAACATAACAGATGTATTACTTAAACTTTACCAAGCTGCTCAGCTACTTCAAACGATAAATATTGTTTTCCCGGAATCCTATCAACGGCGTATTCGACACGACCTTATAAGTTAAAAAAAGTATAACGACGGGCTCATCAAAACAATCAACAAGTTTAAAATAACTAATCGAATAACATCAGAAAAACTTATCAGTACTTAGAGAAAATGAGTTATTTTTTCTCGGCAGATTAATTTTTAATTAACGAAAAATGGAAACAGAATTTTATTAAATCTTTACAGAAAATAAGAACTTGCCATTTCTACTTGATGTACAAAGAAAAGTTATTATCTACGCAAATTGAACTAATATATTTTTGTCTCGTGGATATTTATGGAACAATGAGAGAGACAGCGGGATTAATGAATGTGCTTTAGGCAACTTTACAATATCTAGTTCAACAATTCCAACAACACCAACAAAAGATGGTTGAAAAGTTATTCAAACAACATACAAAGAAAATAAATCTTTTTGGAAGACGTATAGTATTAACAGGGTCGAGTATTTTTTACAGTTTAAGGAATCTCAAATTTAATTAAAATTTAAATATTAATTTAAATGAATTAAAATTTAAATACGACCCGGGTATAAGTTCGGCATTTCCAGGGTATTTTCGTAGGATTAAAAACATATTTATGAAAATATCTGAACAATAACTGGACTGAGCAAGAATCACGCTTGGTTATAAAAGTTAGGAAAACAAGAAAAATACTAAAGTTATGCTGTACGCAAATTTAATACTTAAAAAAACAAAACAAAAAAAAAACGAGGACATGTCGTTTTGCGAGACAATATAGATTTTGTTCGACATTTTCGATAAAAAAGACAGTTTGTTTTATACGCGATAAAAATGCTTCGATAGCGAAAAATAATGAAGGCGGCGATTTCATCACGTTTGATGGTATGCGGGATATAAAGTTGACGGAATTATTATACGACATGTTTATATTTGGAATCTTTTCAACGTTTAACGAATGGCACCAAAGCATTAATAAGTTTCACGTTTTTCTTTTATCTGGAAGAAAGTTTATTCTGCAGACAAAACACACCACTGATAAAAGTTTTCCTCTGCATCTATCCACGGTCAATCAACTACAAGATTGCGTTCTAACTCTATTAGATTATAATTTTAAAGTAGAATGTGTACCGTCAAAATCGAGCAGTCACGACGATGCGTTATTAAAATTGATACCTAAATAGTCAAGTCTACTTGAAGAAAGTAAACTGCCGTGTCTTATGAAATACGATTAGAGAACTTCTGGTCACGCTGGAAGACGTAAACAAAGCAACAGTGAATGACGAATTCCTCAGTAAAACGTAAAAGCGAGTCTAGTGGAACTAGAAAAATAAATAGAAATAGTGTTACCTTTTTCTATATGTGGCCGCATCTTACCAGCTACAGAGTAGTGAAGCTGGTCGATCTGCAGAAGGTGATTACTTAGATAGCACGGGTCATTCGGATATTTCCCGAATTAAATCATTAGTGAGTGATTACATGTATTTGCCTCTGAATGGACCATTACGAAGAAATGGAGGTGAAATAATGTAGAAATGCAACAATGGATCCGCTGTAAAAAAATTAGCCATTGCCAAAGACGGATATCTCATGAATTCGATTGAATATAGAGTATACAGAGGCCATGAATGGATCATGTTATTTAGTCATTATGGACAGTTCACAAAGTGCTAAGAAATTGTTAAGTGCAAATATCCGACGTCAACAAATAGGACAAATGCAGTTAATATTTTTTTTTATCGTTTTTTAGACCACACAAACTTATTTTTAGCGACAATGGAATCCAGCTCACTTAAAATGAATTCAATTAATGCTGCAAGCCATTGTCAATTAAGCACAGGAAAACACTAATTTACTATTTAAGAATGCCAGAAAAAATTCAAACAAGCTCTAAATAAATATTCAGAAATTCTTTTACAGTTTACAGAATTACGTTAAACACTAATACAACGTCACGGTTAGTGCCAACAGAGTTAATATTCGCGAGGTCAACACGCCGTGTGACAGCGAAGAAGGTACGATCACAACCCCCCCCCCAAAAAAAAAAAAAACAGATGACTAAAGTATTTAGGCCAGAAGACACATTTTTTTTGTAAAATTTTCAGGGTGAAAGAATATTTTGAGAAAGAACAGTACCCCCAAAATATAGACATGTCATATATGGCATGAAAGGAAACAGATAGGACCCAGACACACTACAGAGGTCACAAAAAAGACCGAAAAGATATCATTGGAAATACTATATGACTCGTTTGAAATTCCCATCCTGATAAGTCAGAATTCTCTAATTGATGTATCCTCGAAGACAACTTTAGAAATATCGTTCATCAAGGTAAGGATGGGTAAGAATAAAGTGAATAGACCATGTTCAACTCGAAGAAAAGAAGATATTCGAACTAAAATTTGCAGGCAAATTTCGATCAGAAAAAAGTTATGTAATTAATTTAAATACAACCGGATGTTACCTCCTGCCCTATTGAGATTGGCTATTAAGCTATAAATACCGGCTGGTAGAGAGTCGTTAAAATGTGCATTAGTTTCATGCTAGAAACCCTGCTTCAACTTCGACAATTGTTCCATACTGTTACAGGCCAGATTTATTATTCAAACTGAGGCAAGGCCGCTCAGCCACTTCAAATAGTATATATCCCTTTCCTTGGATAATGTGACGTTGGTAAATATCGGGTGTATGCACACACAATCATTTAAAAAAGAAGGTCAATTCCAGATAACGAATCCGATAGCCGACCATGTTGACGTAATTCGTCAACAACGTTCGCCGATTTTGCATGTAAAGAAAAGAATTGACCTATCTTTCTGACCTGCGTTTTGAATATCAATAGCAAACACAGGGATCAACTTATATCGTGGATTTCCCATGCCTAAATAATGACCGAATGCATGAATCTCAAAAGAACAATCGAATTTCTGTTTATGAAACGTAAACAAAAGAAGACGCATACCAAAGACACAAAAGAGAACAAGTAGAACAAAAAACGAAGAACACCCATAGACAGACTACTTTCTTGTAAAAGTATTCTACTTTGTTATATACGTTTGACAATACAAAAATCTCATACACATACATATATATATATATATATATAAATGTACATATTATATATATACGCATATATCTTTTTATACATACATAAAACTATATTTAATTATATATAATTACTTCACCAGCCAACCAATTATATATATAATTTCAACAGCCAAACAACGTCGCAGCTCGCAGTAGCCATGACAGCCATGAAATAATCTCTCACATTCTGCAATTCTATTACTAATTGATTGCTAGGTTTGTATGTTGGATAGCATTGTCCTAGCGATTATAAAATTCTTACTTGTGAGACATCGGCTTGGGTTATAGCTTGGTTGGATGACAACACCATTTGTTGGACACGAAGCAGCTCCATTTCATAGTGGGATTTCACCGCGTTTTTCTTTATCTGTGTTAATAAACTTTCTTGTGTGTGGCGCGTTTGCTCAAGTGACAGAGTGCTCGCCTCGCATGCAATAAACTCGTGGTTTCGAATCCTGAGTTCGGGTATGTCTAACTGATGAGCCCAAATGAGGGCAAAACTTGCTTCTTGGACTTGATGAACCACATTAACACTACAAGGTGACATTACTGGAACGGCTTTGTACTTATGTAGCCCACGTTCGACTAAATTAGTTTGCCTGGTCAGCAACATTAGCATTACAACGAAACAATACTACGGGGGGCTTTTTCTTACGTAGGACACACACGATTAAGTTATTATGCTTGATCAAGAACATTAGCATTACAACGTGACAACAGTGGAACAGTCTTTGTCTTATGTAAGTCACGCTTGACTAGATTATTATGCTTGATCAAGAATTGTAATATTAAAATGTTACATTAGTGGAACGGCCTTCTACTTATGTAATCTACGTTCGACTAAATTATTATGATTGATTAACAACATTAGCATTGCAACGTGAAAGAACGGCTTTCTCCTTATGTAGGCTACGCTCGACTAAGTTATTATACTTAATCAGCAACGTTGACATTATAACGTGACAATAGTGGGACGGCCTTCTGTATATGTAGGTCAAGATAAACATTACAACGTGACAATAGTGGAACGACCTTCTACTTAAGTAGGCTATGCGCGACTAAGTTATTATGCTTGATATAAGCGTTGATATTACAATGTAACAATAGTAGATTGGCTTTCGTCTTATGTAAACCACGCTTGACTATAATAATATTACAACGTGACAATAGTGGAACAGCCTCTTTCTTATGTAGGACACGCTCGACTAAGTTAATTTTCTACGTCAGCACAAATCGGGGGAACTTGCCTTTTTATACATTTTGTTACGTCATCATCTCTGCCGTTCCAAGCCGCTTTCAGGTAGCGTAATACATTTGGTTACTATCGATTAGTAGATTACATAAGTAGAAGGTCGTTCCACTAATGTAACATGTTCATATTACAATTGCTGATCAATACAGCCGATCAGAAATTAAAACAAACAAAAAGAAAGTCACTCTGTTCCTGACAGATTCTGAGAACTTTAAAACATTAATTTTATCATAACTTTTGTTTTACTTAACGACAATTAATTTTTCTTGCAAAATTTAGCTGAGAAGTTAACCTATGAATTGTAAAAATTGTTTGAAATTAGGTCGCAAAATGAGTGAGCGGCGAAGCTTTTAAGCAGTTTTAAATGAATAAAACTAACACTTAACCATATATTCAAACGTTACTGTAATTGAATGATATACATATATATTATACTACAGGCCTACTATAAAATATTTCTAAAAAGTAGAGGAGCTGAAGACCGTGGCGAGGGGGAAGGATCCAAGCATTTGATAAACTATTTAAAAAATACAGAAATAATGGGGCCCAAACACAAAAACAGTTTTAGCAAAATGCGCAACTATTCTACCTTAACTTTAGACGCGACACAATAAAGTTATAAAAGCCACCCGAATAGCAAACGCTGGAGGATTATATAAGTCTTCTGTTCGAGAACAAGGTTGCCTACAATGAAGAGTCCTAATGGGTCAAGATATTGCAAAAACATCGAAGACAAATCTGAAATGCCAAAGATGACAGCTTGCATAATATAACAAAAGTTGAATGGGTTCCATAACTACAGAAAGTCTGTTAAATGCAACCTATTTCTAGATTAACTAACAGCGTGGTAGTTATAGTAGTTACCTAAGCAGACCATTAATTGGTGAAGAGGCCACGCCAAAACGGTTGTTAAAAGCTGATACAACCCTCATGCCGTCAACGAGTGAAACAGACAGCACTTGAAAGAAAGTATGGCGTTGAGTGACTATCAAAAGGCATATGATATTGTTTCATATCTGGCTACTGCGGTGTTTAGATTTATATAAAATCTATCCAATAATTCATGACTGTACATATACACATGTCGCAAACAAACATGGCATTAAGCCACAGTAATGGAAATATAAGCATCTTAACTTTCAAACCGGAAGTGGAACCTTTCAAGCTTAAATGCTTACTTAAGTCCATTCTTGCAGGTCATACCTAACTTTTGAGATAGTGAAATAAAGTTTGGTTTGGACAAATGTTCCAAGTGCTCCATAATAGCTGGGAAAAAGGTCCAAACGGTAAACATGCATCTTGTTGAAAATAATGACAAAAGGGACCTAGAAGAGCAGGAAAAATTCAAATACCTATGCATTGAAGAGACTGCCATTGACTTACTAGCCATGGCTGTGATGACATACACCTTTTGCATTGTCGACTGGCAACAAAGAGATATATACAGACTGGATATTAAGCGTGAAAAATGTTGACATTGGACAAAATACTATCTAGAAACGCATGTCTGTTAAGGCTTTATCTGCAGAAGGTATGGGATTCTCAGAGATTAACCATCAGCATCGTGCCACTATCGTAAGTACCGGACAATATCTGATGAGCTCCTAACATTCATACCTAAAATAAATAGTCCTTTAACATATCGAAAGGAGAGCCAGAAGAATAACCTTTATCACGAAACAAGCCGAACATTTAAGACTGTATTAGAAATGAGACAGAATAAAAAAAACAAGACTTCTACTGAAATAGCCCCTTGAGTCACTAGAAATACAATAGAATCTTCCATTGTAAAAACTAAAAAAATAAAACAACAACAAAAACGTGCTTACTATTTTGTGGATGAATTCATCCAGATCTCTATCAAGAAGGGAGATTTTCATAAGATAAGGCTCGCTCCACTGTGAACTGGAAAGAAGTATATTGGCTGCCCAAGATTACCAATATACTGGCTGCAGAAGATTACCAATATTTTTTTTAGAAATAACAGCAAGTAAGTTTCTGCCACGCAGAAAGAGTGTTAGCCACCTAATGTCCAGCTGTAATGTTCTGCTGAGGGACGGCTACTATACGACGCAAAACAATAAAGTGTATAAATATCTCAATTGAACTATCTGTAAAAAGTTCAATATTGAATGCATCAGTAGGTCCTTGGAACATACAAAAGAAGTACAATTGGAAATAAGTCATACACCACCCACCATGACTATGTAATCTCTACAGCTATTTACCTAAAAAAAAAAACAGATATTGCACCTAATAGAGTAATATGGGATGAAAAGGAGAAAGGAGCAACCTTCATAACAGTTAGTGTCCCCTAATGATGCGGGATTGAGCAGAGCTGAGAGAAAAAAAGAAGAAAATACAAACGGCTTATGTATGACATAAAGAGAAATTGTAATCTTAGGATGGGTCTCCATCATTATCAGAGCAAGTTTTTCATGAAAATAGATTTCAAAAACTGTCAGGCAAATATAGTCAGTGAAAAAAGTGTACGAGAGATTAAAAGAATTTCAGTTAAAGAGACAGTACCTTTAAAAGATCTCTCGGTTGGAGTATATAAGATAGCGGATGAGTGTTTGGCATCAGGTATTGAACCCCATCCTCAGGTTAAGAAAATTGACAAGAAAACTGAAAAGATACATTTTTAACACACGTACACGCACACACATATATAATTCATCTACAGGAAGTCTTAAAATAAAGACGAAATATTGATGAACACATAACTGGGTTTGTTCCTTTTGATATATATATATATATATATATATATATATAGCCACTTTAACATATTTGTATTTCGTTTTCACATTTAAAATTTTCGTATTAATAAATGACCTCCCTAAGCACATACTTAAATCATTCGTTGACATCTATGCTACTGACACGACCATCTAAGGCAGCACATCAAAGGCTGTAAATGACAAAGTTCTCTCTGATTCCCTCTTCTCTGATCTCGAGCGCCTGGTTCAGCGGGGAAGACGTGGCTGGTTACCTTTAATGCATCTAAAACCAAACTCCTATCTTTACATCATCAACGCTCTGATCCCCATCTGGCATCAATTGAAATGGATGGCTCTCGTCTAGGAGAAGCCCCGTATTTTGACAAGCTTCTGGGTTTGTCCTTTACTCTTGATCTGAAATGGAATACGTACATCAAATCTGTTGCCAAAGTGGCTGGAAAGATGGTGGGATCCTTGTACTGCCCCAGAAGATATCTCCCTACTGATGCAATTCTCTATCTTTATAAAAGCCAAGTGCGTCCAAAGATGGAATACTGCTGCCAGGAGTTGTTAAAAACAGCCTATCCTGCCTTGACAGAGTACAAAATAGACTCCGTGGCTTAATGGGGGATGCCCTTTTCTCTACCCTGCAACCTCTCTCCCACAGAAGAGACGTTGCCAGCCTATCCTTATTTTATCGTTATTTACATGGCAGGTGCTCGTCTGAACTCCAATCTCTGGTCAACCCTCATCAATCTTTTACGAAAAACACTCGTCTAGCGGAATCCACTGTGAAAAATTTCCCCCACTCTTTATCTGTGCCTAAATCAAAACGCAGATTCCATGAACAAAGCTTCTTTCTTAGAACTGCACGCCTGTGGAACTCTGTTCAGCCTGCCTGCTTCCCACCTGACTACAACTTGGATGTCTTTAAGTCCAACGTTAAAAATTCCTAATGAACCTCCCTCTTAAGTAAACACTTCATTAAATCTCCACACTAACGTTCTGTACTTGCAACAACCCTTATCCCTGAGTGGCTTCCGGGCCTTGGTAAGTGGTGATCACCGTGTAAAAAAAAGCAATTATAATATACAATTATTTCCTGTGAAAGCAACTTTTGGGCTAATCAGTAGAACATATCTGAACTCAGGATTCAAAAGCTGAGTCACATGCTTACAAAGTGATTACATTTTCACCAGAACCACCACCACGCCATATATAGCAAGTTCATTGATATACACAGACCAAGCAAACCATGGCAAAATCCTACTGTGTAATGTACTACTCCTTCTCAACAAGTAGTGTAGTCATCCGGCAATATTTTTGAATGTAAGATGATAATTATTTACTCAATCGTACAACGGTGCAGCACACAATAACATGAAAGTCGCTGACCGCAAATACTGAACTCGAATTTTGACTTTTTTAGACTCATCTGTAGAATATAACTGAACTTATAATTCGAAATTCATGCTTTGTGTGGGTTGCGGCGTTGTTTGATTTTGGAAATATTTATACATGCTTAATATTTTTTAAAAACAATAATTCTATTTATCATAATATAAGAAACAGTTATGGCCATAGCTTTATGCGAAAGTCACTTTTACAACTGAAATATATTTCTATAACATATACTTTATAATATATGGTGGTTAGAGATATCTCTAAAAGCTAACTACCATAAAAAAAAGTATTTGCTGTTTTAGAGGTAAGGAATTAAAATTAAAATAAATAAGAAATTAGTTTTATCATACAAATGAGCTGTTTTTCAAAATATTAATTTTTGACATTTATAATTTAAATACAATTTCGAGCATATGATCCAGCCGTTCGCGAATATATGGCGTATTTACGAGGTCCAATATTCACAAACTGTACGCATAAAATTAGGCTATATTTAAACAAAAACGCATCAAATGGCGTCTTTTAAGTATTCTGTTAAGTATAATTTATCAGTGTAGACATGTGAGATCAGTCACGTGAACATTTTTGTTAATCAATTTTTTTTCTATTTGATCGTATTATTTGCAATCTGTTTACACTGTTCGCTTGTCAGTCTCTTAATGATGATTTGTCAAAACACGTTGAACTCAAAATAACCGATAGTTACTGAATCCGCAATTCCAAATAATAGACTTGTCAATTTAAAGTTCGCCGCCTAAAAAAAAACACACTTTAATACATGTAATTATCTGTCTGGCACTGTTATGCCTCGCCAAGATTTGACATCCGCATGTGCAATTATAATTACTAAGTTTTCCTTTGTTCGGTTGATGTTCTTGTTCCATAAGTACGCAATCAACAGAAAATTATACAATATTTACGACACTTAAGCGTATAATATTTCAGAACTAACGGTTCAGGTGTGTCTCAAGTAATTTTGAGCGGATCTCAAAACTATAATCGTCTATAATCGTCAACTACCTGTTTGATAGACATTAGCTACATCATCATGCTGGTTGTTAAACTTCTGCCTATTGTCAAGATATAAATGGCAGTTAAAATTTCGTAGAACTCATTATAAATGTCCTGTTTTCTTTAATACTGATTCAACATTCATCAAGAACTATAGTTTTTGTAAAACATAGTGGACCGTTCAAATTATCCAAATAAAAATTTATAATAAAAATCTATGATTCACACATATTTAGTTAACCATAAACATTATTCTAGTTGTAAACTGTAAAGAAATTTATGTTTTCTGAACCCTCTTCGGCCGAGTAACCGACATACCGGTAATTTCCAAAAATGTTATATACCGAGTTAAAGCTAAACCGGCATTTTCCCGACCACGTGATTTTGTGTTGTTAGGGAGCTAAAAATAGCTGACCAACCGCTGCTTAGCTTCGATTTAACACAAGTCTAACGTTCTGCAAATGGCGTCCTTTGTGTTGGCGGAGTTGTGAGTTGTTTTTTTTAAGTAAAGTAGCCATGAAGCGAGCTAGTGACGAACCAAGCACTTCGACAAGTAAAAGAGCGAGACCAAGGAGATTCACGGTGCAACACGTGTTGGATAAAGTAACAAATTATTATTCAGGCGAAGGCGGATTCGATCAGGAGTATGCTTCTGAATCAAGTAACGCTAGTGATGATGTATATATCGATGAAGGTGAAAGTGATGATAATTCCGATGATGCAAGAGAGCCTAGATCAAAATCGAGTATTCAAAGTAAGCGGGGGGTCATTTAACCACGTGATGAGGGAGATTCTGCTGTGGTTGATGAGGGATGAATTCGCAATTTTGTAGCTCCAAATCTGTATTTCACAATTTTGCCCAGGAGACCAGGCACAGGGGCAAATTAGATTCAGTATCTCAGGTCTGGTAGGGCTAACCTATTTATAATTTCTGTTTTTCATTGTGCGGTTCTCGAATGCTGGATGTTCACTATTTTTCTTCATATTCTGTTTCGTCACTATTTAACCTTCGTGAATTTGAAAAAATGATTTTCTCTTTCAGTTTAGTGAAGGTTTTTTATATTAAAAACGCTATATAAAATTGCACAATAAGAGTTGATTTTCTTTTTGTATTGGTCTAGCAGAATTTTAAAATGTAATTACCTCTTTATACAACGTTTTTTTTCAATTATGGAAACGTTTTGTTTTCCAATTTCCAATTATATTTCACCTTTTATTTATACCAATCTTTAATTTATGAACCCCAATGTATGTAGAACATATAACAAATAAATGAGAAAAGTCTATGTTCCAAATTTTATGATGTTAACCATCTTATAATTTATTCCTTTAAGCACTTTGACATTCACAATTCATGACAGCACCTGTTATTTCATAGCACAAAATTATTCATTTAATTATTTTTGTAATCGATGAATCTATTTCTGCCGTTCATCCCTCAGAAGAAATAACACTTGTCAACCCATCAAAATAAACTGCAGGTGGACGTGATTACAAAATCCGAAAATTGAAAGAGAAGTTTAAACTACGCTTTAATTTTTCTTTTATTACGCCATTTTGAATTTTCAAGTAGTCACTAAAATTAACATTTTCGTATTAACAAATTGTATTTATTTTCGTAGTTCAAATTAATATAAAATTAAAAATTCTAATTCATTCTTAATACATATAAATTCAAACAACATAAAATTCAATTAAATTGAACAAAATTAAAAAAATAATAAATATATTAAAGATTGAAGTAAAATGTATGTCAATAATTATCACAGTTAGTAATATAAATACAAAAGAATAGTTTAAACGATACCAAATACTTTATTATTACTGTGTAATTTACGAATACATTTTAAATATATATATTATATTGACGGTTAAGTAATTAATATTTGTACGTTTAAGCTGTTTACTATATAACTTACAGAAAATAAATACTAATATATTCTTCATTTTTGGAATTGATTTTTGTTTGAAAAAAAAAACAACTTTCATTTTAATTGTTCTTATTTACTTTAATTTACGATTTACTGATCGAGTTACCTATTTCTGATTTAATTTGTATCATTCTTAGCCTCATTGTATGTTATTTGCACTTTGCCTTCATGTTACACCGTATAGAACATCGCCAGTTACACCGCTTTTATTCCTTAATCGTCGAATCTAATAAAGAAGGGACATACTTCAAAGTCTTAAATGGTCCATTATTAACAACCACAAAAAAGCCAATCAATACTATTTAAACTGTTCTTTTGGAAGTAATGCAGAAAATGCGAAATTAAAACAACGAAAGACAGATTCATGCTAAACTGGCTATAAAAAAAACTATTTTTCTTAATTCAAATTTCACATGTCATATTTTGCTAGTTTATATATAGAAATTTAAGCAGAAGCTGAACAGTATTTTACATAGGCGACCAAATGTAAGTTCCTTTGTTTGGATTTGAAACCGATGGTACTGATATTGTTGAGTGTTATGATTTTCTGTACCATATGTGTGTTAGTGTTGGGATGAGTAATCGAAATCGGAATCGGGAATCGGAAAAATCGGAACTTTTGATGGTATCGAAATAATTTGTACCTATTTTTCGATGGCAAAACAATTATTTTAAGTGTCTTTTTATTTGATTTGGCTTAAAGCAAAATCTTTAACTGCTGGTAGTAATGATTAAATAATAAAGATTTTTAACGACTAGTAAAACTAAAATCTATAGATCATCTCCTCCACAAGTGTATTTTTACGTTTGAGAAAATATATGGAACGCTTATTTAAGATTAGATCTACCAAGATGTGTGAAGTTCAACAACTTTATATAATAATATAAATTATAGACAACACCTTTTCATGATGAGAAGCATTAGGGTAAGAAATCCCTCGGTATAAACAGCATGAAACATCACCTCCAATTATTATGCTTCTTTATTGCATCGACAAATAAAACTATGTATACGAACACATGACTTTTTCTATTCTATAATTGCTATATATATATATATATATATATATATATATATATATATATATATATATATATATATATATAGTGCCACGCAAAAGTATTGGATACATTACATTTTTCTTCATAACTTTAATCAAGGTTTAAGATTTTACCTAACATTTGTTCAGTATATTCCTATTACTATTCTAACTAATATTTATGGTAGTACTTACAAAATTCCATTTTAGAAAGTTTATGTTTAAGGAAAAATAGAAATCAACTAACGCAAAAGTATTGGATACATTGATTTAGTATTTGGTTGCATAGTCTTTATTACGTTCAGCAGCTTCCAATCGCTTTCTATTGTTGCCCACATGTTTTTTGCAAAGATATGCAGGTATTTTGTGCCATTCTTCTTTGTAGAACGGTTCTACTTGTTGAATATTTTGTGGATTCCTCTTGTGAACATTGATCTTCAATATTTTCCACAAATTTTCAATTGGGTTGAGGTCTGGAGACTGACTGGACCAAATAAGATCGCCAATTCCGTTATTTATAAGCCATTCTCTGGTTAGTTTGACAGTATGCTTGGGATCATTGTCCTACTGAAACACGAAATTGCTATTATGTCCCAACAAATCAGCAGATTTCTGAAGGTTTTTCTTCAAAATCTCCCAGTACATACGTCCATTCATTCTACCATTGATGATTTCTAGTTCACCAGTACCTTTGGATGAAAAACACCCCATACTATAATCGAACCACCGCCAAACTTTGCCGTAGGAATGGCATTCTTTTTGTTATAGACGATGCCATTTTTACGCCATACATGTGTTGCTGTGTTTCTTCCAAAGATTTCGATTTTCGTTTCGTCTGACAAGATTACCTTGTTCGAAAATTCTTGGGGTTGTCCCCCATATGTTTTAACATAATTCAAACGTGATCTGACATGTTTAAGCTTCAATAATTGAACTTTTCTTGGGGACCTTGATACAAAACCTGCACGATTTTGAACCCTCTGATTGTATCCTTGTCCCAGCTTGTCTGAGGTCGGTTTAAATTTCACCACGAGCAAGAAAAGGTTTTTTGTACCTTTCTGCTTACCCACGTTAATTTTTTTCTTTTAATTTCCTTGGCCGACCACATCTTGGAAGATTTGCAACAGCTTCACCAGGGTTTTTAAACTTTCTAATAACGTTTCCAACTGTACTAAGTGTTAGATTAAGTTCCCTTGATATCATTCGATACGCTTTTCCTTCTTTGCGCTTATCAATGATTTTTTTTACGAATGTCTATTAACAACTCTTTAGTTTTAGGCATTTTTATGAATGAAATGGTTGACTTTGAGGGAGTGAGCCCAAACTGGAAGTATTTTATAAAATTATTTTAATATAAAGCTCTCTGATTGGTCAGTGATAACTCGTTTGCATTATTGCAACACGCTAAACAAAAGTCATTTAAAATTATTTCAGAAAAAGAATTTGTTATAAGCTTATCCAATATTTTTGCGTTTGTTAATTCACATTTTTCTTTAAACAAACTTTGATTTTGTAATTACTACTCCAAATATAATTTAGAATAGTAATAGGAATATACTGACCAAATTTTATGCAAAATCATGAACCCTAATTAAAGTTATGAAGAAAAATGTAATGTATCCAATACTTTTGCGTGCCACTGTATATATATATATATATATATATATATATATATATATATATATATATATATATATATATATATGTAACAGAACAAAGCCGAATTTTTTAAATGTCCATATATACATATATATATATGTCCATATATATTATATATATATATTCAAATCTAAAAAAAAACGGCTTTACTGTGTAAAATCCGAATGAAAAACTTCGATATAATATCCACTGATATAGATTTAAAACTATACTAGAGGTGATATATCCTACATAAAAGCGCCAAACATTTAATGTACGACTAATTATGGTTTTAATGTAAAAATATCTGACACATTTACAGACAATAAATATTTCAGTCAATTAAGTCAATAAAGATGTAAAGTATTCGCGCTATATTGCCAATATAAAAGCACCACAAAAATTTTAATGTGCAATCTTTAAAAGTGAACAGCGGTAATTTGTGTTTATGATCATGAGTCATAGAAGCGAAGAGTACTGTAGAGTGTTAAAGATGGGGGCAGAATAGAAGTCAGTTTTGATTATTCCAAAGTAATTAATATTTTAACACTTGGCAAAAGGCTTCTACACTAAGAAGAATATTGGAAATAAAATATCATGGGATATAAATCTATGAAAATAACTACGGAAGTCCAAAATGATAGTATTAAATTTATTATTATTTAGATTCTTGGACTACTGTTCTCATATTGAGTATCATTTTCACAACGTCTGATCTTTTTCAAGTGTATCTTGTTGCAAGGATCAGAGACACAGTGGTTGGAGTACTGACATTCTCCTGCAGATTGAAGGCTCAATTCTCAGAGTGGGCGGCGAACACAACAGTTGCGAATTACTTAGGACTTCTAACTAGTCGGAACGAAAGCATGCTACCTTAATGAAATAAATAAAGGATTACATTCGAAATTCCGCGCAGATTCTCGAGTTCAACAGAGCGACTCCCGAGTTAGACAAGATACTCCTGAAGAAGGTCAGAGATTACATCGACCGAAATTTTGTGACAATGACACTGAAGATGAGAACAGTTATCCTAAGAAATTAAATAATGCGAATAACTAATTCTCATTTAATAAACTCAGAAACGCAATCTAGCCAAAGTATTGGTTATTGAAGAGAGTAGATTGTGTTTTAAAAACATTTTTAAACAGATAGTTTTTCACTGGAGTAGATTGTTTTACCAGAGCAAAAACAGTTAAACTAAAAGCGCTATAAACTCTGTAAATTCTACTATAGCAGTGGTGGATTGAGAGTTAAAGAGTAGTTAGAAACTATTAAAAAAGGTAAGCATCTTCATGGATTCGTGCTAATAGTGTTTGTATGCTGTATTTATTTGCTTACACCTTTTCAAAGCGCAACGGCAGAATAGTCTTGATAATAAAAAAGAACGTGAAGCATGCATGGCCCCCGAGAGTGCACAGTGAACGAGGCATTAAAAGATCATTAAGTTCAGCATTTGCCACTCCCCTATTTAGCTCCCACAAGTCCCCAAGGGACTTCAAATCCTGGTAAAAATGAACAAACAGTGCATTGTATATTTTCCCCGTCAAACTACTGATGCTGATTCTTGAATACACCATTTATATAATGCATGTGCGTTTGAGTGTTTTGTTTGGTGGTTTTCTACTTTGTCAACCTCTCTTTCTGAAACAAACGGCTCGTGGAGATCTACCTTAGTCTGGAACAAAAAAAAACACTCGCACAGGAAAAATCACGATTTTTTCTGCTTAACTGACACCTATGCAAATAAGTGCGGACCTCACTTTTAACCCAGTCTCACACGCGCAGAACCATTTTTGCGTCGACTGCTATGAGGTTCGCCTCGTCACACATTATCTACAGTATATCATAGAGTCATACGGTTAGATATCCGAAGATGATAATATGAAACTCTAATGAAATAAGAAGCGATGGGGAAAGAAGAATAGAAGACTTGATACGACGAATAAGGGAGGTTACACACACAAAAAATGGGGAAAAAGCCTTGCAGGAAGAAGGAAATAACAGAAGGTTAGGATAAAGAAGCGAAATTACCTAAATAAAAACTTCCCAGCTGACTATAATATTGCTGTCGTCAAGTCCAACGTAAACAAAATAATAAAATTATACTTAATTTCCACCACTAACGATTATTACGCTATTATCCCAACGAAAACTTATACTCGAGTGGCCCGTGGGTCTTGATATGCGACGACCCCTTTGTTAACAAAGATTAAGAAACTTGAAGTATTTAAGACAGAAGATCGAATATATTGGCAGAACTGGGAATTCAGTATGCTGAGAACGAAAGTCCCTAATGGAAGTAGGCAGATATGTAAAATATGAGTGACAGAGGAAGTTGTGGGCGTGTAATATTGACAGGTTTTTATCTAAAAAAGCTTATGCGTACTTAACTCTCTTACACTTTTATGAAGTAATTGATTATGAAGCGATTAGCAAATGTAACTACAAATACATTACGTCCATGCACCTTGATATTGTATACGAATGATGAGTTTAACTTACTTGATTTTTTTTTTACTCTGTCTCGGTATCCCTGCATCTGTTGATCATGTAAGAAATGTGTAATCATACTATGTCTTATTTTTGGGACGATAAGAGAATATAATAATCCGATGGATGACAATTAGATTTCTATGTATTATTAATAGTTGTTAGTTACGATGTTATTTTTTTACTTTAATTTACTTTATTTTCACTTAAATTTTTCACACAGGGTATCTTTAGCTTTTATATGTAATGCACAAGTTCTATTTATACTGTATTGACATCGACTTGTTTGGAAAAATATAAAAATATTCTAATTCGTAATTAAAGTGAATGAATTACATCTTTATTTTTTATATTTAATTTCTATTCATTTAAACATGCGTATACGCAATATTTTACGTTTTAAAATATATGTCATTTCTTTGAAAGCCCGATCGGCATTATTCGGTACAAGCGCATTAGCCAGTTAGCAATCAACTAACCCATTCTTAAAAGGTTCATTGAACTACTAAGGACAATAGACATACCTTACTAAATACGAAGGACGCCATCACAATAATATCCTACACTTTTGGCTTTGGTATCGAGAGTAAGCACTCTGCTAATAAGCAAATAAATATCTCTTTTTTGCTTATACCAAAGACAGAGTTGATAAGATCTAAGACTGTCGCAAAATAGTCCCAATTTCGTGCAACACGTCTGAGAGACTGCTTCTGTAACTACTATATGCTTTGCCCCTGTAGCGGTAATAGGACATCCAGAAATTATTATTCCTTTATATTTCTGCCATTATATCTGGTTACGCATTAACTTCTATAAAAGACATTAGTATCGGAGACACCAAACTCACCGCTAATATTAAAGGCACTTAAGCATACGGTGATCTTAAAGAGCACCTGCAGAGCTGCTAATATTTCGAAAAACTTGAGATAAAGTGCTGCAATAAAACCACTGAACATTACAATTTCCGTGAAGTGATTTTTCCCATGTCTAGACTTGTGAGTTACACATTAATACACGGCATCTGTGATTAGCTCAATGGATATCCTCGCAGATACTAGGATCAGATATACTGAACTTACATTAGATAAATTTCATTTTTTTTATTAACATGTGCAAAAATTAGCAACGTTTGCTCAATATAACCAAAGAATTTTATATATTTAAAAATATACTAAACCAAAAGAGTAACCATGCACACATTTATCTCTCTCTCTCTCTCTATATATATATAGATATATCATATGTATACAAATATTCTACACTAGATGTAAAAACAATAAGTAAAGGAATATATAATTTTAAACAAACATTATCAGCTTCTAACAATTTCTGGATGTCCTAGTACATATACAAGGACAAAGCATATAGTAGTTGTGAAAGCAGTATTTCAGGTTTTTTTACGAAATTCAGTCGCTTTTGCGACGATCTGAGATTTTATCAACAGCTTTCGGTATAAGCGAAATGACGATACGTCCCGGTTGAAAAATCCCAAAAGGGAATTTATCCCCGAAACGTATCGTAAAATAAAAAAGTATTTGTACGTACCGGCTGTAAAATTATCACAACCCAGTAGCACTTACCCAGGTTCTGGTCAGTATTCCGTCGTGGAATTTCCTTATACAAGATTCACGGTTGACGAAATACCAGGATACCAGAATCCTTACAATGGAAAGAATAAATTTCTTCAGAAAGAATTTTATCTTGTTATTCTCAATACCAGAACATGATGAGATAATAATGGAAACAAAAAATGGCAACCAATGCATAGTATGAAGATATCTGAATTAAGTAAATGATATCTCAATTCTTACATAAATAGTGACAACTACAGTATAGTGCTTAACTTTGAGTAACAAAGAACTCAGCATTATAGCTAATATAAAGTGATCAACAGTCAAACCTTTTCGCTTTATCACAGTTTCTCAGTGTGACTAGAACGATTAACTGGATCACGGTTGGATCGTCTAAACAATTCGAGTGGTAGACAGGTGTCGTTGACGAATGATATCTCAATGTTTATATTAATACTTCCAACTACAGCCCTCCATTTCTGTTTGCAAATATCATTTGTATTATTGTAAATGGTAATGTCGATATCACTTACCAAAGTGTTTTACCACGGAAGAGTATATATATATATATATATATATATATATATATATATATATATTTCGGCGTATAAGACAGCCCTTAAAGTTTTAACAAAATCATCTTTAAAAACCAATATATCATAAGATACCGGGTGTTGCAATCTCTAGCCTACGCTTTACAAACAAGGTTTTGTAATTTAGCAGTCGTCTTATACAACCGATATCTGATAAATCTATTAAAATCTACTCCAATTTTATACCTCGTCTTATCTGACGGACGTCTTGTACACCAAAATATTCGATATATATGAATCCATCTTATTTTATTTTATCTTGTTTATTTTATTGACTCTAAAAACAATTTTTGTCTATCTTCCTTCATATTTGTAAAATGTTGTTTTAATCTGGGACTATCCGAGATAATAATTACATAGTTTAGGAATTTCACTTCTTCGTTTAATTGTAATTAAAAGTCCAACTTACGAATTTTTATAAGCTTAAATCTAATATATTTGTATAAATATGATATATATATATATATATATATATATATATAGCAAGTAATGGAACAACACGGTTGTTTATATATTATACGCTAGCCATTTATTGTGCGTTAAAAATTCAATAATCAAGACAAACTATTAAAAGAAAATAATAAGAAAACATTCAATGTCCAACGGGTCTAAAAAAAGGGGATCCACACTAAAGAAAACTGTTCAATCCAGCAAGTCGACGTTGTGAAATATAGGGGGAGGTATTGAATAGTACTTAACTGTGAAAACGTGCGTCCAAACGATGATTGGGTATCCGAAAAAATTCCCGTATCTCGAACTAAGGTGATTTCGTAATTCTGATGAATTCACTTTTCGGCTCCAGGGATAAGGCTCAGTTGAGAGAGTCGCCATGAGATAAGGGGGAAAGAGTATTGAATAATACCTTACTGTGAGGGCGTGCATTCAACCGATGCTTAGGTATCTTACAAAATTCAATGTTCTGATATTATAATGTGAGGCAGTCCCGTTTCACCGGCACGCGAGTCGATATCCTTCGAAGTTATCTTGTCCACTTGTCTTCCTTCATATTCCTTACTCGCTTGTTTTCTCAAACACCGACATTCGGTTGTGTCCTTCCCATATCTCAGACCAAGGTGATTTCGTAGTTCTGATGAATTCCCTTTTCGCTTCCAGGGATAAGGCTCAGTTGAGAGAGTCGCCATATCACCGCATGAGTCGCCTTGCTGCTGTTCGACGCGTTCTCTTCACTCATGGATATATCTTCTCTTGATGTCTCTAAGCCAAGGTGTTTTCGTAGTTTTTCTGTGTTCCCTTTTGCTCCAGGAATGAGGATTAAGTCGAATGAACTTCCAATTTATCAAGCGAATCATGTTGTCTGTCGGGCTTTTTTTTATCGACATTGGTCCGACGATGTGATCAGCTCCCTTCGTTTTTTAAACTGCTTTTTTCCGTCCATGCCACTTCCGTCAAAACGAGTTATTTCTTTTTCTCCTCCTTTTTTTCCGCACGCTGCTTCGTTTTTGGGGTGGAGGTGCGGGTGCCTAGATGATTTCTCATCGTGACCTTGGCACGTGTTTTTTGACGAATCATTCGGTGGGAAGGGGCGACGGTGATGTCTAACTCGCTTCCTTTTATGGGCCGACGCGTGGATATTTGGTTGTCGCATGTCTCGATAGCAATGGGGTAGAGTGGGGGTATCTGACCGATATATATATATATATATATATATATATATATATATATATATATATATATATATATATATACATATATATATATTTGTTATGGCTTGCAATAAGCCACAAAGAAAACAACAACGTAAAAAGGTTACAACTGAAAAGAGTAGTAAACGTCACCGAGCAGGCGACGGTCGCTCTGGTGTTTTATCCACACCTGGGATAAAAAGGTCTATGGTTTATATAATGGATAAAACAGTCAGTTTGGAGGGTGATTCCCCCCCCCCCCAGCTGATTTCCGCGGTTGTAAAAATCAGTATTTATTCCTTTTGGGGCAGACCACCAAGGGGTCTGTGCGCTTCCTCTTTCTGCTGGAGTGTCACGGTTCTGACATCCCTTTTGGAGGGTCTATGTCAAAAGAGTCAAACACAGTTTCAATCGCCTACTACCGTCCTGCCGTGGTTCTTGATCCTTGTAGAGGCGTTTCCTGATTAAGTTCAGGTGCCTCTTATGTTGGAACTTTGGGCCTGAATGATGTATATAACATGGCCGATTCTTCGGAAGATCGTCCCCTGTTCCCTAAAAGAAACGTTATTTCTAAAATGTCTAAAATACACGTTATCTCCGCTGTTAAACCAATTCGTTGGCATTGTAGAGGGTCTGTTGTGTACTATGTGTTTTGGTAGCAGTTTATCAAATACGGATTTTATTTTCCGTCCAAACATGATTTCTGCTGGGGATCCCGCATCTGATTTGTTCGGATTTCTCGTGATTCTTTAAACCCGCAGAAATTGCTGAAGGGCCTTTTCTGTCGGTGTACCGGACGTCTTTTTTAATGTCCTTTTAAGCGTATCGACGAAGAGTTCGGCCAGGCCGTTATTTCTGACATGGCACTATTGTGTCGTAATATGCCTGACTTTATACGCCTCGTAGAATTCTCTGAACTCTGTCGAGGTGAATTGTGTATCGTTGTCGCTAACTAAACAGTCTACAACCCCGAACCGAGCAAACAATTCTAAAAATTTGTCGTTGTTGCCGTGGTCGGTATTTTGCATCTTAGTACCTCTGGCCATGTCGAGTAAGAGTCAACTACTATCAGGGAGGAAAAATTCTCCACAGGTCCCGCATAATCGATGTGGATCCTCGACCATAGTTGTTCAGCTTCAGACCAAGGTTTATATGTTATCGGTGATGCTTTTGCAGCTAAAAGCACAGCCTTTGCACCTGTTCACCATGTCGGAAATCTTGGTCCATAGTTGGCCAATAAACGAAACTTCTCATTAGGCTTTTCATTCTGTTTCTTCCTGGATGCCCCATGTGAAAATCCCCGAGAATTTTTTTATGAAGGGTTTGGGGGATGACAACCCTTTCACCGAATA
Source organism: Euprymna scolopes (assembly GCF_053919585.1). NCBI lineage: Eukaryota > Metazoa > Mollusca > Cephalopoda > Sepiida > Sepiolidae > Euprymna > Euprymna scolopes. The sequence continues at coordinate 91,251,570 of NC_136504.1, forward strand.
ACAGTATTTCGTCGCAACCAGAAAAAATGTCTGAACTGGGGTCACCCAGTGCTAATTTCTGCTTCGTGGTTTGAATGAAATTTTCATTTAGGGATTCTGACTTAATTTCCTGAAGTATAACCGGCAGTTCGCGGATAATATTGTTTATCATGGTTTTTTCATCACTACTAATACGTAGTGCCGCGATTACTGAATCTTCAAGAGGTTCCATTTTGGCAGGAATCAATCTCGATAGACCGCCTGCATGGGCTAGTTGTTTTGAGGGGAGAAATTGAATTGTAAAATTATAGTTCAGCAGAATAGTTCCCCATCTTAATATTCGGTTCGCGGTGAATGTTAGAAGTCCTTTTTTTGATCCAAAAATCGATATCAACGGCTTATGGTCGGTTTGTAAAAAAAGTCTTCTGTACAAGAACCGGTGGAATTTTGAAACCGCAAATATAATTCCTAGGGCCTCTTTCTCGATCTGAGAATAATTCTTTTCCGCTGGCAAGAGAGTTCGTGACGTGCAAGCAATAGGCTGTTTCGAGCCATCCGGCATTCGATGTAGCATGCACACCCCGACGCCGTATTGACTAGCGTCGCTAGCTACTATTATGTCCAACTGCGGGTTGAAATACGCTAGGAATAGTTTTGAGGTCAGGATTCTTTTTATTTCTTGGAATGATGTCTGCCAATATTCTGTCCACTCCCAAGCCTTATCCTTTTTCAGCAATTCATTAAGTGGTGCGCACAATTTGTGCATAATTAGTAAAAAATTTTCAAAACCTAAAAAACTCTGCAATTGAGTTATGTTTACTGGTGCCGGCATTTCTTTAATAGCGGTCACCCTATGTGGGCCTGGGCTTCTGCCATCTTTATTGATTATTTGACCCAGGTATTTAATAGGTTTGTAAAAAGACCTCGCATTTTTATGCGTTGATGTTAAATCTATAATCTTGTATTCGACTGAATACTTGTCTGATATGTTTTTCATGTTCCTCCCTGCTTTTGCTCGCTATGATAATGTCATCAAGATATGCGATTGCGGTGTCCAAGCCGGACAGCATAGTATCCATTACTTGTTGGAATATTGCGGGTGCCACCTTGATACCAAACGCGAGTTTTCGTATCTGTAACAAATCCCGATGAGTGTTAATAAAGAAGAGGTTAGCACTTTTGTCGTTTACTGGAATCTGTAGGTAAGCGTCGCTTAGGTCAATGTTAGAAAAAAAACTTGTCACCATTTAATTTTGTAAACACATCTTCTGGACTAGGTAATTGATAGTGAAAATCTTCTAAGGAGTCGTTGAGTCCAGTCGTGAAGTCGGCCCAAACGCGAATTTCCCCGGACCTTTTTTTACGTAAATTGCCGGAGAAGCCCACTCACTATATTCAATATTAGCCAGTATACCGATGCTTTCTAATCTGTCTTGTCCCTGATTTATTTTGTTCAGGTAAGCGAACGGGACATTACGTTTCTTTTTAAACACCGGTTGTGTGCCAGGTATCAACTTAAAATCTGCGGCCATTTTTGTACATCTCTCCTGGCCAGGAGTAAATACGTTTGTGAATTCTTTTTTAAAACAAGTTATAAGTTTCACCGGGCGCGTATCTATTTTCTTGCAGAATGTGGGTATAGAAATATCCTCCATGCTGTCAGAACCGAACATGTTCTCACTATCTTTTAGCACATACAATCTTAGCTTTTTTTTGTTTTCTCCCGTAAAGTGGCGTTTGTAATTAATTCATCTTCAAAATGAATTTTTGTACCATTAACGGCCATCGCCGTGCTGTTAGTTTTTAACATAGTCGGCTTTCGTAATATTTTCCACGTTTCGAGATTTATTATTGAAAGATCTGATCCACTGTCTAATTAGAATTTAATAGCCTTGCCGATAATGTTAACCGTTACATATTTGCGTAGATTTTCATCTATGACGTCCTTAGTTCTGGTATGAAGTACAAGGCTTCTATCTGAGTTTTCCTACAGTGCGAACTTTTTTGACCGATCTTATTGCATAAATGGCATCTTTTTATTAAAAATGGGTAATCCCTTACCCAATGTATTCCAACACACCTGAAACAAGCGCTCGGTGCTTTTAGTTTTTCTAAGTTTCGGTGTTTAGTGTTTGTGCCATTTCGATGGTTTTATTCTTAGTTACTTTTTATATCTTTGCGATGCCTGCTTGGATATTTCTTGCATCTTTTTTTTATAATTTCTACTTTTTGACAATCCTCAGTCAATTTTTGAAGTGTTAAGTTCAGTTCATTTTTAATGATTTCCGCATCTTTTCCCGAGGTTAACCCTTGCGCAAACACAAAGCATTTAAAATTGTCTGCTGTTAGTTGAGACAACTTAAAGTCATCACAGTATTTGTTACCTACAGCTGCGTAGGTTGCAAAATCGTCATTATCGTCTTTTACTACATTCAAACATCTCCAACGCTCCAAAGAGCCGTTTTCGGCGAGAAAAGTTCTGTTAACAAATTTACCGTACCATTGAATGCTAAATCTGCTGTTTTTCGAGGCAAGATGTAATCCACTAATTTATCATACTCAGCCGTTTCCAATTTTCGTAGTAGAAGTATGGTTTTCTTTTGATTAGACCAATTGCCGCAGTCAATATTAAAACATCTTCATAACGTGGAAAATACGCTTCGAATGATTTTTCCTCTTCCTCCTATTTAAAATTGTCTTCTAAGAAAATGCTGAATAGCTTTCTGCGTTCGCATTATTCTTAACAATTTCTGTAAGCAATTCCTCTGTTCGTAATTGATGTTCGGCTAACTGTTTTTGAACTTCCTTTTGCCGTTCCTCGGTTCGTATTTGACATTCCGCTAACTATTTTTGCAATTCATTTTGTTGTTCCTCGAATCGTATTTGACGTTCAGTCCAGTGTTTTTCGAATTGTGACTGATGCTTTGTGGCATCGATATACAGCTTGGTCAAATGTTTCAACGCTACTTTCAATTCGTCCATTTTGCTTTGTCAGCATTAGCAATTTCAAAACCTTCGCTAAATTTTACAAAATCGTTTTATTCTTTTTTTTATTTCTTCCTCCAGACAATAAAACGAACAGAAAAAACATAAATATATAAAAAGTTCATTGTCTAAAGAAAAAAAAATCAAGTGTATATTTTTCTACAGAGAAAAAAATAACGGCCGATTTTAGCAGCGAAAACCACAAGTGACGAATTCTTTGTCCAAAAGTATAACAATTTACCTTTGTCTGTCGCGACGAACCTTTTTCTTTTTGCAAAAGTACAGCAATATCTTTGAAAGTCGTGACGAACTTTTTTCTTTTCAACTCTTTTTTTCCGTAATGATCTGCGTTTTATTTTTTAGTTACCATGAACCTTTCAGTTGCAAGTGCTATGTAAGACACTTCCTTAGGCTTGATAACATTTGAGTCCGACGTCGTTAGTATTTTTAGAATACTATTTCAACGCGAGTATTTTTTCAATGTTGTGTCTGGTTTCGATTTTAGCATGCGCCTTGAATCCAATGTTGTCAGTGTTTAGTTCTTTAGAACGCTGTTTTAAAACGTGAGTACGTTCTCCGAATCCAATGTCGCCAGTGTTATGGCTTACAATAAGCGGCAAAGAAAACAGAACAACGGAATAGAGTTTAAACAATGTATTACAACAACGTAAAAAGGTTACAACTGAAAAGAGTAGTAAACGTCACCGAGCAGGCGAGGTTCGCTCTGGTGTTTAATCCACGCCTGGGATCAAAAGGTCTATGGTTTATATAATGGATAAAACAGTCCATTTGGAGGGTGATTCCTCCACAACAATATTCAAAATAAAATTAAAGGGGAGAGGGCGGAGTTGTTTGGCCGATAGATATTCAAAGTAAAATTTAAAAAGAGAGTGGAGGAGTCACTTCTGCATTATGCTCTGTTTTCCTGTAACATTGTTTAACAGCAGGGTTTTTTTGTCTCGGTACGAGGGCCAACATAGTTTATACTATTACTGTTTACTGCTGTATGTTTATTGTCCTAATGAGTTTAAAGCACATCCTTCCAACCTGCTCTTTCCGTTGGAAAAAGAGATCATGTTATTGGCTAATCGGGTGAGGTGCCCCAACATGAAATGTCGATGAAGCTTGTCAGCCATTTTTGCAATAATTGGCGCTCATTCTTTAAGGCAGTTAACGATCCATACACCACATCATCCCGCCGTCGGAGGTAGATAAATATCATCAAAGAGTACCATATTCGTCCTTTATTAAAATTTTGCATTATTGCTAATTACAGCTGACGATTTCACCTTCCACGAAAGCAGCAAGAAAAGAACTTAATCCGTCACAGATTGTTTCGCCGTATCACAGCTATTCAGTGTCATTCACGATACAATCGATCCAAGCTGTGAGTGAAATTTTATCGTTGTGTTGACCGTCGGAGATTCTATGCAATGCGATAAATACACGCACGCACGAAGACGCGAGAATATCAATGTGAGCTATCGAAGACCGTTTGATTCGGTTGCACGAAAAGCTTTGGAATATCAATATTAACAGCTGGCGATTATTTTTGGCATAATGCTCAGTTGACGAAGGGATAAAGTATATAGTCGTATAACAGTTCCACTGGATCAGAGTTGTTCAGTAAAAATAAATAATGTATTTTCAGTTCTTTCTATATAGATAATTGATAATTTAAGATATTATTTTACTATATGATTTATGTATGTTCTTAAGATGTGCACGAATACACAATGTAAATTAGATAGACGAATAGAGCAATTAAGATAATCACCGTTTTTAAAAATAATCAAAAAGATATTTAAGATATTAGAAAACCATGAAATAAAACCCGCTTAATAGAGAAATTATCAGTTAGTTTTTAATTAAAAAGATTCACAAAAGTTTTCTTTCAAACATAACTCAATCTCAGAACTAATGAAGGTGTTTGTTATTTGTGTCATTAAGGTGTATACGTAAAACGTTGAATTACTCAGGTCTAGTATAGAACGTAGATATAGGTATAATAGCGCCCTTAAGTCGACGATAACTCCTTTTTTAAATATATTATCTTTTATTTTATCTTTCATATTTATGCAAAACCAGGGATTGTTTTTGAGACTTATTCCTAATTACTTCAAAAATACAATTTAAAAAAAAAAAATTTGTAAATATTTATAAAACCTAGGAAAAATCTCACCAAATACGCATGTAACTAACCAATGAAATTCGGGAAGGTCAAATTGAATTTAATTATGTACAACCCTCTATGGTCAACTCAATTAAATTCATTAAGAAAAGCGAGCGAAAAATGACAAAATAACGGCTAAGCTAACACAATTTAAATGACGAATTAAAAAGAATAAGAAAATTATAAAAATACAAATAATAAGGATATAAGTCAGATGTTATTTTGCTTGATAACGTAATGAAATTTTTTTAGGTGTTTTCGATATCGAATGAAGTATTTCTGAAGTTATACCATGGAAACTTTAATAAGTCAAAACCATTTTTCCAGGATTAGTCCAAAATTTTGTATGGTGATTAATGTAATAAAAAATTAATACATAAAATTTTGAAGAAGAATAGACACTTCAAATTTCGTTAAAATGTAACCCTTGAATAAAGTCATGCAATATTTCATTGATATTTGAGCAATACCAACTTACCGCCAAAAATAAGACTTGCACCATTTTAATGATCATGAACTAAATATACCTCCCCAAATAAAATCAGTTCAAAGTGACATTATGACACATATTTTGACAAAACTTGCATGTTATGCTGTACAAAAAACCTTAACAACAATTAAGCCTAACTGAAAGAATAACATGCGCCTTAAAATATTGAATAGATTGTGTTCAAATAGGTTAAATAAAAATTTGAAACTAACAGCTTAATATCGAACGTAAGAATGCAGGGAAAATATCTAAGATGTTAGTGTGTGCCATGTTTCTAAAAGATACATCAGAATCAGTGGAGTCGATGTTATTGCTTGAATTGAACGTAATATTAAAACATTTAAAATCGTCTGATGCGCCCGCACATAAAATGCCAACGGAGATTGCCAGACATTTCCAAGTTCGACGAAAGAATAACATGCCTTAAAATACTGCGTGGGTTGTTCTACCTTAAAGATACTTCCTACGAATATTAATTTAAGCAAATAATTAATATAGTTTTCTTATCAACATGATATATTTGTATTCTATATTGGTTCGAGTGGATTATTTTTTATAAAGTCTGCCGGTCATAAACTGATAAAGTTTATAAGGAAGGCTATGAGATAGGCTAGATTACAACTTGGGTCATAAGTGTTTATATACTAACGGATTTTCCATTTAATTGCTCACAGACAGCATAAATACCCCAGATTTATCCCGTATAAGTTCAAATATACAAGAGTATACATTAGATTGACAAACGCTTCTTGCGGTTATTTATCTTTGAATTCAGATGAGCATATATCGGGTCAAACAAAAATTTATTGATCGAAATAAGCACCACCAGAATCAACGTACCTGAAATAAGCATCATTTTTTTTTTTAAGGAGCATAAAGGAAGGCAGGGAATATGATGTTAGGGTGGGAGGAGTAACAAAGTGAGACCACGGTTAATTGGCAAAATAAAGAATTTAATGATAAGGACTCGCGTGTGCTTATATGGAATAGGCGTGCATCGCTTGATTTCAGTGTGGGAACTGTACACACAAATATTCGCAAGAAATTGATCATGGGGAAAGTTTGCGCGAAGTTTGTTCCAAGGATGAAGTCCAAAACCTTTTCCTCGTCACAGACTATTTGACATAGATAGGCTAAAGAGGTTGTTAGAACCGTGCGACACGTGCATTGCAACCGGAAAAGATTACTTCAAAGGGAACAAGAGCTTCCTGTGTGTACTAGCAATAAAAGTGCCCGTATGATAAAAGTCTGGAAACTTATTGAAAGCACCTATATATATATATATATATATATATATATATATATATATATATATATATATAAAGAGTTAAATTTGTCTGTGTGTGATAATTTCCCTACCTAATTACTCTGTCAATTTTCAGTTTACAGACACGAGATTTAACATAAGTGAGATTTGGGAAATCTTTTTAATCAGTTTTAGATCAAACGTGGTTGTAAGGAGTCAAAGTCCAACAATTTTACCATTGAAAACTCTACCACCCCTCCCGCCAATTTTGACTCTATACACTTGAAATTTTAGATGTAGGTTCCTTGGACATGGATGAAAACTTTTTACTTCATTTGAGCACAAAAATATATGATAAGGGGTCAAAATTGAGGTCAAAATTAAACAAAAGTTGGTCTTAACATTTGAAATTTTACAAAAAGTGTAATCACACATAGGGCAAGCTTTTTGATCGGTTTTTGGCCGAAAATCTGGCTACCAAGGGGTCAAAGCTCAACAGATTTGACTTTTGCGGTCTCTAGCAAACTATTCAGGCAATTTTTAGTCTAAACATTTGAAATTTTAGATAAAGGGTATTCAGACATGCAGTAAGCATTTTAATCAGGTTTTGGGCGAAAATTTGGCTGCAAAGAAATCAAAGTTGAAAGAGTTTACTTTTGCAAACTCTACCAAACTCCTTCGCCAATTTGGGTCTGAACAGTTAAAATTTTAGATGTAGGTCACTTGGATACGAGTCAAAGTTTTTACTATATATATATATATATATATATATATATATATATATATATATATATGCAAATAAAGTTATTAACAGTATAGAGGGCCCGAGCAAAGCTGGCTTGGACTGCTAGTATATATATATATATATATATATATATATATATATATATATATATATATATATATATATATATATATATATATGTATATAACTATGGATAGAGTTACTGAAAATCTACTCAATAATGGTTCGTTCCATCCCGGTCTTGCGATGGGTGCTGGCTTAGCAAAATTGAACAGCTATAATATAGCGAGACAGCCTGTCTGTAGATGACTTTATAATTGCCCGTTTCTCTTGATGTCACCTACTACTGCTGTATTACTTTGAAAATAAACAAATGAAGCACTGCATATGGCGGTAAAATTTTGTGGAACGTTTTATATCATGCCGACGATAGACAGTGCTACAGAGTATCAATTCGATGGATGTTGGTTTGATCCAGAGTTTGAGGTGAGTGCTAGTCTAGCCAAAATGAAGAGTGAATCACTACATATCTATATTAATATATAACAAAGATTTGGAGATAATAATTTTAATCATAACCATTATTTACGAGCAAACCATTCAATAACACAGAAAATATTTTATTAACGGTCATAAACGACACCGCCAAACATTTAGTAATTTTTTTTACGATTATAAAGATTCTAAATGAATTCCGTTTGATAGGGGATCATATAGGAACGCGCTTTAAATAAGTTATTGATATCGAAGAGACCCATTCTACAGTATTTACTCGAGAGAGAGTGAAAGGGAGGGATATTCTATTTTAGCCTTAGGATATCTATATTTTTTCATCAGACGCACATCAGAGATACATTATATATCATATATATATATATGTATATATATATATATCAAATATATATATATTATATATCAAATATATATATATATATTATATCAAATATATATATATATATTATATCAAATATATATATATTATATATCAAATATATATATATTATATATATATTATATATCATATATATATATTATATATCATATATATATATTATATATCAAATATATATATATTATATATCAAATATATATATATTATATATCAAATATATATATTATATATCAAATATATATATTATATCACAAATATATATATTATATCACAAATATATATATATATATATTATATATTAAATATATATATATTATATATCAAATATATATATATTATATATCAAATATATATATATATAATATATCAAATATATATATATATAATATATCAAATATATATATATTATATATCAAATATATATATATTATATATCAAATATATATATATTATATATATCAAATATATATATATTATATATATCAAATATATATATATTATATATCAAATATATATATATATATATACATTATATATTAAATATATATAATATATATTAAATATATATATTATAAATTAAATATATATATTATATATTAAATATATATATTATATATCAAATATATATTATATTTCAAATATATATATTATATATCAAATATATATATATATATTATATATCAAATATATAAATATATTATATATCAAATATATATATATTATATATCAAATATATATATATATTATATATCAAATATATATATATATTATATATAAAATATATATATATATATATTATATATAAAATATATATATATATATTATATATCACATATATATATATATATTATATATCAAATATATATATATATATTATATATCAAATATATATATATATATATCAAATATATATAATATATCAAATATATATATATATTATACCTATATATATATTATATATATATTATATACATATTATATATCAAATATATATATACATATTATATATCAAATATATATATACATATTATATATCAAATATATATATACATATTATATATCAAATATATATATACATTTTATATATCAAATATATATATATTATATATCCAATATATATATATTATATATCAAATATATATATATTATACATCAAGTATATATATATATATATTATATATTACATATATATATATATTATATATCAAATATATATATATATTTTATATATCAAATATATATATATATATATTATATATAAAATATATATATATATATATTATATATCAAATATATATATATATATATTATATATCAAATATATATATATATATATTATATCAAATATATATATATATATTAAATCAAATATATATATATATTATATATCAAATATATATATATTATATATCAAATATATATATATTATATATCAAATATATATATATTATATATCAAATATATATATATTATATATCAAATATATATATATTATATATCAAATATATATATTATATCAAATATATATATATATTATATATCAAATATATATATATTATATATCAAATATATATATTATATAAAATATATATATATTATATATCAAATATATATATATTATATATCAAGTATATATATATTATATATTAAAAAAATATATATATATTATATATCAAATATATATACATATATATTATATATCAAATATGTATATATTATATATCAAATATATATATATATATATTATATATCAAATATATATATGTATTATATATCAAATATATATATATGATATATCAAATATATATATATTATATATATAATATATATCAAATATATATATATATATTATATATCAAATATATATATATATTATATATCAAATACATATATTATATATCACATATATATATATATATATTATATATATTATATACCAAATATATATATATATATTATATATATATATTATATATCACATATATATATATATTATATCGAATATATATATATATATTATATATCAAATATATATATATATATATATTATATATCAAATATATATATATATATTACGTATCAAATATATATATATATTATATATCAAATATATATATATATTATATATCAAATATATATATATTATATATCAAATATATATATATTATATATCAAATATATATATATGATATATCAAATATATATATATATATTATATATCAAATATATATATATTATATATCAAATATATATATATTGTATATCAAATATATATATATGTATTATATATCAAATATATATATATATTATATATCAAATATATATATATATTATATATCAAATATATATATATGTATTATATATCAAATATATATATATATATTATATATCAAATATATATATATATATTATATATCAAATATATATATATATTATATATCAAATATATATATATATTAAATTATATATATATATATTATATATCAAATATATATATATTATATATCGAATATACATAAATAATATATATCAAATATATATATATATTATATATCAAATATTTATATATATTATATATTAAATATATATATTATATATCAAATATATATATATATTATATATCAAATATATATATTATATCAAATATATATATACATATCAAATATATATATATATATTATATATCAAATATATATATACATATCAAATATATACATATATATTATATATCAAATATATATATATTATATATCAAATATATTTATTATATATCAAATATATATATATTATATATCAAATATATATATATGTATTATATATCAAATATATATATATTATATATCAAATATATATATATATATATATGATATATGAAATATATATATATATATATCATATATGAAATATATATCATATATAAAAAATATATATATATCATATATTAAATATATATATATATATATATCATATATCAAATATATATATATCATATATTAAATATATATATATATCATATATCAAATATATATATATCATATATTAAATATATATATCATATATCAAATATATATATATATATCATATATTAAATATATATATATATTATATATCAAATATATATATATCATATATTAAATATATATACATATCATATATCAAATATATATATATCATATATCAAATATATATATTGTATGTAAACAATATATATATATATATATTATATATAAAAAGTATATATATATATCATATATCAAATATATATGTATTATATATCAAATATATATATATATATATTTATTGTATATGTATTTTTATTATATATACGTATATGTATACATTTATTATATATACGTAAATATTGTATATTTATTACATATACGTATATTTATATATATTTATTATATATATGTATATATTTTTTTACACAGTGATCACCACTTATCAAGGCCCGGAAGCCACTCAGGAATAAGGGTTATTGCAAGTACGTTACGTTAGTGTGGAGATTTGTATGAAGTGTTTACTTTAGTGGGCGGTTCATTAGGAATTTGTCAACATTGGAGTTGAAGACATCCAAGTTGTATACCGGTGGGAAGCAGGCAGACGGAACAGAGTTCCACAGGCGTGCAGTTCTAAGAAAGAAGCTTTCTTCATGGAATCCGCGTTTTTATTTAGGAACAGATAAAGAGTGGGGGAATTATATATATATATATATTATATATACGTATATATATATTATATATATTATATATACGTATATATATATTATATATTTTATATATATTATATATACGTATATATATATATTTATGATATATTTATTATATATACGTATATATATTATATATACGTATATATATATTATATATACGTATATATATATTATATATACGTATATATATATAAATTATATATACGTATATATATATAAATTATATATACGTATATATATGATATATACGTATATATATATGATATATACGTATATATATATGATATATACGTATATATATATGATATATACGTATATATATATGATATATACGTATATATATATGATATATACGTATATATATTATATATACGTATATATATTATATATACGTATATATTATATATACGTATATATATTATATATACGTATATATATATATACGTGTATATATATATTTATTATATATACTATATATATATTATATATACGTATATATATTATATATACGTATATATACGTATATATAGACGTATATATTTATTCTATATACGTATATATATACGTATATATATATTTATTATATATACGTATATATATATTTATTATATATACGTATATATATACGTATCTATATATTTTATATATACGTATATATATACGTATATATTTTTTTATTATATATAAGTATATATACATTTATTATATATACGTATATATATACGTATATATATATATATTTATTATATATACGTATATATATACGTATATATTTATTTATTATATATACATATATATACATTTATTATATATACGTATATATATACGTATATATATATTTATTATATATACGTATATATATACATTTATTATATATACGTATATATATATATTTATTATATATACGTATATATATATATTTATTTTATATACGTATATATATATATTTATTTTATATACGTATATATATATATATTTATTTTATATACGTATATATATATTTATTTTATATACGTATATATATATACGTATATATATATTTATTATATATACGTATATATATATATTTATTATATATACGTATATATATATATATATTTATTATATATACGTATATATATATATATTCTATATACGTATATATATATATATTATATATACGTATATGTATATATTATATATACGTATATATATATTATATATACGTATATATATATATATTTATTATATATACGTACATATATACGTATATATATATTATATATACGTATATATATTATGTATGCGTATATATATATTTTATACACATATATATATTTATTATATATACGTATATCTGTATGTATGTATATATATATATATATATATATATATATATATACGTATATATATATATCAGTCCTTCTCAATGTTTTTATTAACTTACTCACTTTCTAATTTAAATTTGTTAATCGTCGCTGTTTTCATAATTGAAGCATTAATGTAATGTTAGTGACACTTTTTATTTTTCTAACGGCCCTACTTTGTAAATTTTATTACTGCCTTACCTTACTTAACCATCCTTTGTTTACCTTGATAAACCTATTTCATCTTCTTTTCCCAATTTCTCACCAACTTCTCAACACACATTGTACTAGACGTAGATCATGTAAAACGATTTCAATCGTATACTACTGACATTTGAAAATATCTTATGAAAATTGAGCAGAAAAATGTATTTAAACATAATTAGCATTAAATACTTTAAACGGCACGAAAAGCTCAATATTTTGTACATTTCTTTATAGTTAACATAAAAAATACTGTTCAGTTGGAACATATATTTTCGGAAGTATATTTGCCTATAATTAAACGATAGCGAAACACTAAATTAAAATATTTGAAAATAAATATGAAAAACATCGCAGTAGACTGAAATAAACACTGCAACAACTAAGTATCTAAATTTAACCAACTAATTGAATGCTAGTATTCACGTTCCTCGGATTCAAATGCAATGATTCTCAGAATAAATGAGAAAAAATAAACCAAAGAAAATATGCAAAAAAATAATCTAAAGAAGCAAAGTGTAAGGTAAATAAGAAACTTATTTAAAATTAGGAATCTCAAATACGTACAAATAAAATATATAAATAATTTGAACACGTCTAAGAAACGACATATCATGGAAAACGAATTGAATTTTTTGGTTGAGACAGCAATTATTTGAACAAAATTTCTCTGGATTAAAATTAAAATTTCGAGTGAATAATTAACAATCTCTAATTTAATACCTAGTTAGCAATATTCTTTAAAATAATACGTTAGTGCATTTTAGATTCCTACGCATACTAACACATTTCATACGCATTAAGTATATGAGATCGACCGATCCTAAAATATCTGAAGTTTTTTAAATTCATATATATGTAAGGTAATAATAAGGAAATAGTATTCCACCAAAATAGAGAAATAAAAAGGAACAAACCGAGTATATGTTTATCAACGTTTCGTCTTTATTTCAAGACTTCCTCTGGATGAATGAGATTAAGAAAACAAAAACACCAGTACAAATATTTGCAAATTCTTCATGTGAAAAGTATGACGCTGTTCTATTTCTGAAATTATCCAGAGGAAGTCTCGAAATAAGGACGAAACGTTGAACACATAATGTTCCTTTGTATTTTTCTTTGTCTCCCTCTCGCTTTCTCTACTTCTATGCAATAGAAAAATATATTGAAATTAGAAAATATATACCGATGCATATAGATTGATCAATTTGAAACAAGTGAATATAATGTAGTGTGTAAAGTTATCGTGTATATATATATATATATATATATTATATATATATATATATATATATATATATATAAGTGGAAATGCCCGTATGTATGTTTTTCTGTGAACATTTCCCTACCAAATAACTGTTTTTATTTTTGGTCTGCAGACGCGAAATTTGACATACGGGGTATGGAGATTTGGTAAAATCTTTTTAATTGGGTATCGGCCAGAAATTTTGCTTTTAAGGAGTCAAAGGTCAACGATTTTACCTTTAAAAACTCTACCAAACACCTCCGCCAATTTTTGATCTAAACACATAAATTTTAGATAACTTTATAATTTGATTTGAGCTTAAAAAAATAAATAAATAAATAATAGGGGGTCAAATTTGATCTTTGCCTTCTCTAACAAATAAGTCAGCAAATGTTTGGTCTAAACATTTGAAATTTACATAAAGTGTATTCAGACAAAGGGCAAGATTTTTAATCGCGTTTTTGTTGCAAATTTCGCTTCCAAAGGGACAAAGCTAAAAAAAAAACTTGACTTTTGTTGTTTCTAGAAAAATAATAAGCCAAATTTGGGTAAAAACATTTGAAATTTTACATACATTTATTCAGATTTTTAGCAAGCTTTTTAATCAGTTTTGGGGCGAAAACTTGGCTGCCAAGAGGTCGAAGTTTAAAGAGTTGACCTTTGCAGATTCTACCAAACTCCTCCGCCAGTTTTGTGTCTAAACACTTAAAATTATGGATGTAGGTTACTTGGATATGGGTCAGACGTTTTGATTTGAGCCCAAAATAATAAATGTTAAGGGGTCCAAATTAGGGTCAAAGTAAAAGAAAATTTGACCTCTGCGGTTTCTAGCAACTTTTCCCTATGGTAGTAAAGCCCGCCTATTATATAGAAAGGCATTACTATACATATACACACTTTCTAATATATACATATACACACTTTCTAATATATACATATACAAACTTTCTAATATATACACATGCATATAAAGTTATTAACCGTACATAGGGCCCGAGCAAAGCCGGGCTGAACTGCTAGTATATATATATATATATATATATATATATATATATATATATATATATATACATATATATATATATATATATATATATATATATATATACATATATATAATGAAATTGCCTGTGTGTGTAAATTTCCCTACCAAACTACTCTGTCAATTTTCAGTCTAGAGATTTTGCTTAATGGGTATTGAGATTTGGGAAAATTTTTTAAATCGGTTTTCGGACACGAATTTGGCTGTCAATGGGTCAAAATTAACTATTTAACCTTTGAAAATTATACAAAACTCCTCCGCTAATTTTTGAACACTTGAAATTTTCGATGTAGGTTCCTTGAACGGGGATCTAGCTTTTTTATTTGATGTGAGCCCAAGAAAATAAATGTTAGGGGTCAAAATTAGGGTAAAAATTTAATTCTTTGATCTCCATCAAATTATTGAGCCGATTACTGTTCTAAAATTTTGAAATTTTCCATAAAGTGTATTCAGACAAAGGGCACGCTTTTTAATCGGTCTTTGGCTGAAAATCTGGCTATCCAACTGTCGAAGTTACAAAGATTTAACTTTGTGGTCTCTAGCAAACTATTCAAACAATTTTTAGTCTAAACATTTGAAATTTTACATAAAGGGGATTCAGACATGCAGTAAGCTTTTTACTCAGTTTTTCAGCGAAAATACAGCGGCCACGAGGTCAAAGTTGATCGAATTGTCCTTTGCAGACTCTACCAAACTCCATCGCCAATTTGGGTCTAAACACTTGGAATTTTAGATGTAAGTTACCCTGACATAAGACAAACATTTTAATATATATACATATATATATATATATATATATATATATACATATATATATATATGCGTGTGTACGTGTACTAGAAGACCCACAACTTTTTGATCGATAATTAGGAAGTGTATGTATTAGTGTCCCTACTTTTAAGCCCTATAATACCACTTGTATATTATGTAAACATAGAGTCTGTGACTTCCTTCTCTCCATTTATTTGTTTTTGTTACTTTTGTTCTCTCCTTTTCTTACGGTTTCTTACTACTTCTTTGATATTATTTTTCCTAGTCTTATTCTGCTCTTAATACTTTCTTCTTGGTCCATGTCTGAAGTTTTCCGCCCAACATGTAAAATATTTACTGTGCACAAAAGCATTTGGTCAAGATTCTGTATTTCTTTTTTTACACGTCTTTCATAACGCGTCTATTCCTCAATCGTTTACAACTACGCCTTCAAGCTATTAATTTACGTAACTATTAGCTATTTCTTTTCAAGCAATAAGTGCCGCTCTGACAACTCCCATCGGTATCAAATTCCATTCGAAGTCAATTCCAAGCATCTTCTAACAGATTAAGTCCGACGCCATTTCATAACTGTGATTTGCTCTCCTGTTTAGCACGACGCAACTTACAAGGCATGGTAATATATCCCTTTATCATCGGATAACAATATCTATCTTTATTTGAAAATATCTGACAAGAGGATTGAGAACGGCTTGAGCGTTCATGAGTCCCTGATCAATTATTAAATCAACTGTATTTGCTGACGCATCACCCCATAGACGTTCACCATTATATTCTCTTGTGGTAAACATTTCCAGCAGCATTTTAAAGTCATACAGATAATATTAGGAACAATCTGGACAATTTATTTCCATCATTCAATAATTCAAAACACACCAATTATATATGTGTATAAAAGGGAGTATTTTGCAGGTTTATGGTATTGCCAATAATAATATTACTTACTACTTTATCTGGGTTATGTGAAAAAAGAAAAATAATGTACAGCGAAGATTTTCTCTATCTACATTCCAAAAAATTAAATTAAATTTTCATGAATAAAGTTTGTTACCTTGAATACTCATCAGTGGAAATAGTTTATATGCGTCTGCTTCCTCACTGACTACATCGTGATCTGACACGAACAAATACGTAATAATCTGTCTTCTTAGATAATAGAAAATCCACGCAGATTTTTATCCTCTCGTAGAGATGATTATAGTCAATCTGACGCGTTATTTAAACCTTATTCTTAAGTGACCTTCGGATCTGGATACGTTGTGATCCAGCAGCAAAATACATATCCAAATAGATGACATAATCACTGCTGTTTTTCCTTCAGGATGTATGGAATAATGATGAAGCCGACTCCATCACTATCAGACTACGCTAACATCAAGAATCTGCGTTCTAAGATTCTGAAACTGGGTAATACCTATGAGGTCCACCCTCCCAGGCCTTGCCACCGGGCTTTCCGGTGGGGCAAGTTTATTGCTTGCTGCCTGAGGCGCCCCAACCGGGGAATGCCGACGGGGTTACTCAGGCAATTTTTAAAATTGCAGGAGTGCCCCTCCTTTAGGGGAGCCTGCGGGGTTCCCACTTTCCAGGCCTTGTGCCACATAATGCTGATGTGGGCAACAATTAAATATATACCCGATTACAAGTCCAAAATATTGCAACAGCATTAATACTCAAGTTGATTGCGATTACTTCAGCTTTTAGGAATTAGAGCAGTTACTTCGTAACATTTATTTGGAAGCAGAAATACACTTGCGGCAAAAATAAAATCCGCACTTGTAATTTTTTCAAAAACTTCAAATTTAAGCTAAATTTAATGTAATTTAAAAAAAAAACTATCCATCATTTGATTGGCTTTTTATAATTCTATAATTTTATCTGTCTATATTTGAATTTTAATTGAAATATTCTAGTGTCCACTTCAATGAAAAAAAATAACTTCAAATTAAGGAGGCACAAAGAAAGTCCGCACAATGGACATTTAAATGTAACTTTAGGACATCAATGCAGCACAAATAGCACAGGAGCACAATGACCTATTTAATATTTAGTAGCATAGCCCTTCTGCAATTTGACAGTCTGCATTCTTTTGATAATTCCTTGAATTAGACTGCAACAATACTCCAGGGAAAAGACATCCTACTTTTCTTTAATTTTTCTCCAAAGTTCTTCCAAATTCGAAATTTTATCATTGCGTAGCTGTTGCTTGATGTACATAACACCTTACACATTTTATTACACCTGGGATTAAATTTTTCGTCTTTCCTCCGACAGACGTATTGCCTACCATCACTGCTTAGTTTATTGAATTTGCTGTCGTCGCTAAAAACACTTTTGACCAATATGAAGAGTCATGATCTTCATTGCATCTGACGAAGTCCAGACAGCTCTTTCTGTTCTTTACAGAAATCATTGGCTTGCGCCTTGCAACATGTCCTCGAAAATTAAATTCCTTTAATCTGTTCTTGACAGTAGAAAGAGAGCACTTTTTACAAGATTGCACTGTTGTTGGATTTGGGGAGCCGTTTCAAATTTCTTTCTTAGGCTGCGGATCTTGATAGCATTGTCTTCCCTGTAAGA
>NC_136504.1:91275977-91368477 GCF_053919585.1 Euprymna scolopes
GTAAATAATATTAAGCTCTCGTCAGCCATTTTTTATTTACTTTACCGAGGAAACAAGGGTCGCATATATATATATATATGTGTGTGTGTGTGTGTGTTTTGAAAAAAGAAAAACCGAATGAAATTATGAAATAATCAACGTTTCGTCCCTATTTCAGAGGACATCTTCAGGATATTAAAAGGAAAAATGTAAGAACAGAAAAAAGATCATAGACCATACGAAAATGAAAAGAAAACAGTGTTTGAATCCTACCCATATCGGGAAAGACAAAAATATGTGTGAGATATAAGGAATAGAAACGCCCTAAATGCACTCTTTTGCCATTGTGCAGAAGACGATCATTCATTTAATTTAGATCATGCGAAAATTATAAAATACGTGATAGATAGAGCTAAAAGAAGACTTTTAGAATCAGCACTAATATTAAACACTAATACTATTACGCAAAGAACGGGCTTCTACCATTTAGCCCCTTAGCATAGGGAAAATAATAATCAAAGATCAAAATATCAAAACAGATCCTGGTTAACCGTTTTCCTTTAATCCTTAAATATGGCAACAAAATGAATAAGTTTAGTGAGACAGAGAGAAAGTCTACATACTTATTTAACGCTTTTTAAAAGAGTATATATAGACATTGAACAACCACATCTTCCCATACACACACATGTTTGTCTTTCCCGATATGGGTAGGATTCAAACACTGTTTTCTTCTCATTTTCGTATGGTCTATGATCTTTTTCTTTTCTTGCATTTTTCCTTTTAATATCCTGAAGATGTCCTCTGAAATAGGGACGAAACGTTGATTATTTCATAATTTCATTCGGTTTTTCTTTTTTCAAAACAACATAACGTCAACCATCGCTGGTGTTATATATATATATATATATATATATATATATATATATTAGTAGAATGATTGATAATTTATAATTAAAATTAAAAATCGGTTTCAAAAGGAAGAACAAACAAAATCAATAAATGATACGATCGGTTCGGAAACGATGCTTTTATAAGAGACAGACAATACGTCTTTGACAATAATTCTATCATTTGATTTTATAAAACAAAGTCTCCTCATCAGCAAAAAGAGTGAGTGGGGGTTTAAAGACACCAAAAATAAAACGAGCATTTTTTTAAGTAAGGCAGATATCTCTGGAAAATATTTAAAATATAAAGAAAAACAATTACTTATTTTGATGTTGATAAACACAGTAAAATAAAATAAAATCGGGTGAAAAAATAAGGTTAGAGGGGATATCTTTAATATTTCTAATAAAAATATATACACTTTTTATTCGTCCGCCTTTAAAGCCCGTAAGTATTATCATCAATCTATTCATTGGCATGCATGTAGTTTATAAATGGTTATGTATACAAACTTCAAAGGAAATGCTAATAAAGTAATATTACCAGTTTAAAATCGTTTGAAAATCTATATTTGAATTTAAATTAAATAATTATAAAGGGAGATAACTGCTATTTTTCAAAATGATACTCAAATAGAAAAATAAAGAAAACTTTTATTGTTCAAAAGGAGGTCACCACTAATTATTTATGAATTAGTTATTTTTTATACAATGTTTTAAACATAGTAATATTAATACAATCAATAATAGTAATACCATGAATCTTTTTGGAAGTAATTAAATAATAATATTATTTATAATAGTAACTATAATATTTATAGAACTAATATTAATAACATAACATAAATTCAAAATGAAATAGATAATAAATTAAAATAGAAAATAATGATAATAATAATAGTTATTAAGTTATAAATTATAAATTTTAAAATAGATTAGTAATTAGAAAATGTTATGATTCATGGTGGCTTAAATTTGTCGAACCTAAACCAACGTTTATGAATGCATCCCGTAAGAATTTCGTCTTTTTAGTTTACGTAAGAGAATGGATCTAGTGTCATTATATTTTAAAATATCAAGGCTTCCTATCTACAAAGTGCGCAGAATTTGTCCTCAGGCATATATTCTTTATAAGATCCTATCATTTCTCATTTTAAATTCTATCATTAAGTTGCCAAATATGTTTAGATAAAGTTCGGTTTTTCAAGGAAAGATTTTTGAAGGAGTGCTTATGCGTGGAGTTCCTGTGTTTAATAAGTACAAATGTGGACCCGAAGTAAATTGCATTTTGTTTAATATATTTGTTGTCAGCTAGATTAAGAGTGGTATTTGTATGTAATAGGTTTGGTTGTATTTGAGTGGTAAATAGGTTAATAGGGTGCTGTCATTGATTAACTGTGTGGTGGAGTTAGTCTGTGAGAAGGAATTTATATGGTTGCTACTAACCTAATTTATATTTGAGGTTTGTGATACTGTGCAGCTATAAATCACATTTTTTACTTTGCAGGTACCTAGCTGTGTAAAAATATTATTAAACAGTAGTATTTCACACGAAGCCAAAGTAAACATGAAAATAGAGTCGTCGAAAATTCCATTAAAAGTTGAAAAACAAGATTTGATTAAGTCACATATTATTTCGTCATGAGTAAAGTAGGTGGCAGAGAAGAAAGATAAATTCACTTTATTTTTGATTCATGATGTCAATACAAATTCTTTGTCTGAGTTCCACTACCTGTACAGTTGGGTGGAAAATGTAATCAATTTATTTGCCAACTGATGTAGAAAATAAACGTATCCTTGAATGAAGATAATGGCTTATTTGTTTTTGTTTTTTAATTCCATCCATTAATTCAGCTAATTGAAAGAAAGAGAAAAAAGTAAGAAATAAGGTCTAGATAAGTGTCAACAGAACAGGATTCAAGAGAGAACACACATTACAAGCAAAATATTTGTAAAATATCCAGCAAAAGTGTAACATACCTTATACTCTTTGCCTTTCCTCTTCCCCAGTTTTCACGTATCTCCGCCTCTGTACCAACTAACCCATTACTCAACTTGGATACATACACATAAATCGAGTTGCATAGGGGAAATAATAGTGTAAAACAAATCAGAGTTAGTTCTCTTTTAATTAGTGGCTAGAAAACAAACTACGTAATAATATGAAAAATGCTGTGCGTTAAAGTCTACATTAAATGATATCAATGGCCAGTTGACTCCTTAGATAATGATTCGTTCATATAAGGTATTATACAGCCAGGGTAACGTCGATTAAGAAGCATCAACCTTGTAGACCCTGGTCTTATATTTTACAAGTTGTAGATAGACATACAGATATTTGTCCTTTATATAATATATCGACAATGTATTTTTATCCATATTTGCTAGCTTTCTCACGATGGTAATATATATCCAGACCCCTTAAAAAGATCACTTAGGATGTACTGTTGATTTTTATTTCCGAGTGAATAATTCTGCCTCCCTTCTCTCCTGATAAGAAGCATTTAACTTCGAAATGCCATGGCCGTAAAAGATTTTTAAAATTTTCCCCTCAACTTCTTATTGTTCTGATGAAAGAATATATATATAACTTTTATCTTTTATCGAATATTATATGTATTACATATAATACATAAAATATTCGATGAAAGATAAGGAATAAAATAATAGTTTAGATATAAGAAAAATCAGACATTGTCATACTGTCATATGTATTTATTTCACTAGTATACAGTATTGAATGATTTGACATTCGATACTTAGAGTTCCTAGGAACATGCGCAATTAATGCAGTGAAAAGTATAATATCGGGCCAATTTATCATCGTGCAAGGAGTAGAAAAGTGTGTGTTAAACACATTCATTTCATCCGTAAAGGCTGCGATCTTAATCCATGTACAGTTCATTTATTTTATTACTTAATCAGTGCTTAACTATCGACACTATTTCTGTCTTAACGCTTATATTTGTCTACATCCTTGTTAATTATTATAACTTATACTTCGATAATTTACTTAGGAATAAAATGGAAAAGTTGGAATTATTAATATGTCAACTAAGAAATTTATGAACCCCTGTTAATCGTTGAGCAGGTATTATTTTGTTTTATCATTTAGTATTTTCCTGTAGACCCAACCTAATAATCCTACTCTTTTGCTGCTAGCAGGTTCAGCTTAATTATATTCTTTCGCCCAAATATCGATATTTCTGTTGGTTAATTGTCCACATTCATAGATAGACGCGTTTCCTGCTACATTTCACATTCTTATCATCAGATAAATAAATGATTTGTATTTGTTTTTGATATTTGCTCCACTATTGTTGTTGCTGTACTTGATCTTTATATACAATATTATTTGTCAAGCGTTTCTTCATCAGAGGGCAATGGGGCCCGATTCTGCACTTGCATAAGTAGATGTTGATTTGGTGTTATTCTTAGGATTTTTTTCTATGCTGATACCGCTTATTTTACTTATTGCATTAGTTATAGCTATTTAATATTTTTATGTTATATTCAATTATGATCGCGTGCAAATTATGCATGCAGTAGTAACTAATCATATCACTATTCCTATTACATTTATAATTTTAGGATTTAAGTGTATTTATACTTGGTAATTGCTTAACTGCTCTCTCTGGTTTAATGGAAATTATGTTGCAATTAATTAACGTAATTAACTTTTCTGGGAAAGTATAATGCAACAATTGCAATCAATGATGATTTTATTGTAAGATTTCATTAATGATCTATGTACTTAAGACCTTTGCAATCACAAAATGTTTAATACCTCTGAAGACGTAATTAACGTATCAGAATGCAAACTAAAATGGCTCCAATCTCTGCGTAAACTATTAAAAACATAAATATAACAAACAGAACGGATGATCAAACATTAAAAAAGTACCAACATGTATTCTTACCTCGAATTTTCCTGTCAATGGATCCATGTCTAAGAGTGAATAGTCGGCATTTCTGTCACCATTTTCGTCAATACTCACAGTTCCTGTGATTCCTGAAGTTAAACAGAGACAATTGTAATAATAACGCGTCATTTTTAAAACATTAACATTTACGAGTTTTAACTGCAATCAGCGTACTTAACTCCGTTTAGAAAATCGTTTAAGTTGGCAAGAATACAAATTTATAAATTGTGTCCAATGAGTTACGTCATGAGCCTCCAACGTAAGGCTCGAACAATTATTTTTTCTGAATGCAATTAAAACAAAGAACATTTCCAGTGTACGTAGTACATATATACCCCCGTCTGGTAAAAGTTTGAATAAATTTAAGCGCGATTAGGTGTTATAATATACACATTATTTTCTCTAGTCATGTTTAATAAGCGTATTGAACCGTCGCTATTTACATCTCTCCCATATCACGCCAATGTTGTTTTTATACATGACGATATCTTAAAATGGAGATCTCTGTATTGGAAAAAAATAACCATTACCTTGATAAATCAAAACGCCGCGTTTTCAGAGCGAGTACAGGTAATACACTTTGTGTCTGGCCAAAGAAGAACAATAGCAGTAATAAACTGTGTTGTATCATACTGATTATTGTTACTTGACATAGTTCTCATGAATTTCTTCCATCCAGTGCGACAAGGGTAAATGCGCTCTGAAAGTTATACTTTGTTTGGAGGAGATGAAGAAACTTTCAAGCTTTTTTTAATATGACCAACGCCATCATTATTTTTAATGTTATCAACTTCAAAAGTTCACGAAATCAATTGATATGTCGTGCTTTGGGACGAATCTTAAGTTCTGTTTTGGCTATTACCAGGCAAGTTACGTCCAACATTCAACACCTATCATAGCTCAAACAAGGTGTAGATCTTGTAGATCACGCCAGCAAACTCTAGCATAATCTATCACCTGCCAGTCTCTAGAATGTGGGTGTTGCCATCTACCTTGGTATTTGCTTTTCGTGCAAAACCACGCGTTTCTAACTCCAGGATCAAATTGCAAAAGCTGGAGGCCATTACTGTTGGCATTTTCCAATGTATGAGCACCTAAACATTTGAAAAGTTTAAGAATTTTT
Organism: Euprymna scolopes; assembly: GCF_053919585.1. Classification (NCBI taxonomy): domain Eukaryota; kingdom Metazoa; phylum Mollusca; class Cephalopoda; order Sepiida; family Sepiolidae; genus Euprymna; species Euprymna scolopes. Next base: position 91,281,893 of record NC_136504.1, read on the forward strand.
CCCCACTTTAACATTCAAATCGCTAAGTAGAATGATCTTTTCATCATCAGGGATGTTGAGAAATAGTTCATCATAAAAAGAGAGAATGTTTGCTTCAAGGGTTTTCTTGATTGGTGCATTAACTGACACGATTGTGACAACACGTTTTTGTCGTAGATGAGGATGCAACGAAATAATACGATCTGATTTACCAAATGAAAGTTTCTGCAAGTTTTATAAGAGGAAGGATTTCATGGAAAAATCTACACCGTGTTCTCCCGGTTTATCAGCAGGTTTCTCTTCCCAAAAGAAAGAAAAACCATAACTTGTTTCTGTGAGTTGACCGTCATCAGCAAGACGTGCATCAGAGAGACCAGCAATGTCAATGTCATGCAGAGAAAGCTCCCTGGCTAACAGAGAAATCCTGCAGTGCAGCCTTTCAGACAATTCATTCTCAAGTAGTGTTCGTACATTCGGGCTTTCATGCTGACAAAGGTGGAAACCCGATTTGTAAGCTTGTTATTTTATTTTTTATTTTTTAAAAATATTAATGTTTTCTTGTGCTCAATTTTGTTACCACTAAATGAACAATCCGCCAGTCGCAGTTATTAGGTAGATTTTTAGGCAAAGCAACTTTTGGGGATACGTTTTCTACTCCCACCCCCCTCAAGGAAGTAAGCGGTTCTCTCCTAGAAAAGTTGCTTTTGTCACTCGTTACTCCACCGAATCACGCCTTTCACTTCAATAAGACAAATTGAAGCGATGTAAAGATAAGTTTAGAATCGCCACCATGAACAATTCGAACCACATATTCCCAGTTAGTTGGACTTGTATACGTCGCCAAAACAGTGGACTTGAAACTTTAAGTTAAGTAATATCTGTAAGAGTGCATCACAAAGAAACAAAAAAAGGTCAAGGAGATAATAATGCGGGAGTTTATTTATAGTGAGTTGAGCTTTCTAGGATGATATAGTTTTCCGATGGCACACTAATTGGCACGATTAGTACATCCCATACACTCAAGTTTCATATTTGGAGTTTACATTCTCCTAGGTGGATCAATATGCAGTGGTTGAGGCGTCCGCATCTACCTCAGTAAACTTCCTATGTGTTTACCTATACATTTTCATGTAGTTTTCCATCAGAGTTTACTTTGTCCTGGAAGAATTGCTTTCTTTTAAGCTGAGGAGCTACATCTGCCGCCTCATAAAAAGCATAGATTCTAGTTGGCCGTTGACCCAATAGGTGCTCATGCGCCATTGACACATCTTGTATTTATTTCTTTTGGGAGACTAGCTACACCCTCACAAGACATAGCTCCTGGGGGTAACCGGTTTGGTCGCTGGTTACCCGATCATAAAGCATGTAGTACAAGGTTACATTATACGAGTAAGCATAAGACCAGAGTATAATACACGCACATCACACACATTTATATATATATATATATATATATATATATATATATATATATATATATATATATATATATATATATATATATAAACATGCACAAATGTATATATAAAAATGATGGGAAGCCATCAGGGAACTAATTAGAGATGCTCCATGGAAAAATATTTTCTCTCTCCCTGCTGAACAGTGTGCAAACGAGACCACTGACTGGTTCAAAACTGCAATCGAAGCGCATGTTCCCATGCGGAAATTTTATAGTAAGCCCCACTCTCCCCAATGGTTTACGTCGACTTGTGCAACTGCCATTACTCAAAAGCAGCATGCATACCGTAGGTTTAACCGACATAAGTCCAGTTCAAACAGACTGAAGTATATAGAAGCTAGAAATAACGTTAAGAAATAAATAGCGACAGCTAAGAGAGAATTTACGGAAACCACTAAAAAGCGCATCGAAGCACAAAAACTAGGAACTCGAGACTTCTGGAAAATCTACAACAGTGTAGTAAATAATGGGCAATCAACAATTCCCCTACTAACCAACAATCACGAGGTTGTCTCCTCAGCAACCGACAAGGCTAACATGCTTGCCAGTCGGTTTGCCTCAAACTCCACACTGGACCCTTCCAACCACCCCCTACCTGACTTTCCTATGCGGACAGACGCCACACTAGACGATCTGAAAACCACCCCTGCTCAGGTGCATGCTATCATAAAAAACCTTGACACCTCAAAAGCATGTGGACCCGATCTTATCCCAGCTGTGCTATTAAAAAAGTGCTCAGCCGAAGTAGCTACAGTTCTCTCCAAACTCTACAACAAATGTCTTAATGAAGCTTGCTTTCCGGGCTGTTGGAAAACTGCTTCTGTTGTACCAGTATTCAAGAATTCTGGCGAAAGGACAGACCCATCAAATTATCGCCCCATTAGCCTCCTCCCACTTTTTGCCAAAATATTTGAGACCATAATTAACCATGCTCTAGTCCATCATCTTACAGATGCTAAACTACTGACTGACAAACAATATGGATTTAGACAAGCCCGTTCCACAGCAGACATCCTCACCGTGATCTCTGAACGTATATACCAATCACTGGACAAAGCGGGGGAAGGCAGAGCGGTAGCTCTAGATATATCTAAGGCTTTTGACAGGGTATGGCATGAGGGTCTCCTCAGTAAAATCAGATCATACGGTATCACTGGTAGAATACTTAACATAATTAAATCCTTCTTAGATAAGAGAAAAATCCAGGTAGTCCTCGACGGTCGCACATCTAAACAATATGATATAAATGCGGGAGTGCCCCAGGGTTCTATCCTTGGACCTCTATTGTTCCTGATATTCATAAATGACCTCCCCGACAACATTGCCTCTGAGATGGGTATATATGCTGATGACACTACACTCTATGGCAGACACGACAGGAAGACGAATGAACACATTTCTAAAGAAATGGCAGAAACACTAGAGGAAGACCTCCAATCTGTAGTGGAATGGGGACAAAAGTGGTTGGTCGCGTTCAATGCTGCCAAGACTAAACTAGTTTCATTCAATAATTACAAGAAACCCTCTCTACCACCAATAGCAATGGCTAACGACTCTTTATCTGAGAGTCCATCTTTCAAACTCCTTGACCTAACGTTCACAGGAAACATGAGTTGGAACAATTACATTGAAGGCATTGCCAGGGCCGCTGCAAGAAAGGTAGGCTCTCTCTACCGTGCTAGAAAACTACTAACACCCGAAAGTATCCTGTACCTCTATAAGGCCACCATTCGCCCATGTATGGAGTATTGCTGCCACATCTGGGCTGGTGCATCTGCTACTAGTCTCTCGCTCCTTGACAAGGTTCAAAAGAGAGTCGCAAACCTGATAGGCCCTGAACTGGCATCTAAGCTTCAGCCTCTGTCCCATCGACGTAATGTTGCATCCCTCTGCCTTTTCTACAAGTATTTTAGTGGTGAATGCTCTGATGAACTGCAATCACTTGTGCCCCCACGACGCGAGCACCCTCGACAAACCAGACAGGCTACTAGATCCCACCCCCACACTGTAGAGGTCCCTAGATGTAAAAGATCTTTTTACTCCAATAGTTTCTTCCCCAGAACCGCAAGACTCTGGAATTCCATTCCAGGTCCCTGCTTCCCCAACAGTACTGACGTGCAGAAGTTCAAGTGTAACGTGAACCGACACCTTGCTGCCCAAATCCCTACATAGTACCCCAGTAGTTGTTGCCCCTGATAGTAGCCCCTTACACCAAAGTGGCAATTTGCCTTGTTTGGGGTGAAAATGTAATAAAAAAAAAAAAAAAAAAAAATATGGTGGCTTTCTTTAGTCATGACAGATGCATACTGGAAGGGTGACTGCACGTGGAATTTTTGTGGCAAGAGTTGCGCAATCTTCAACAACATCTCTCCTGAGTTGGTGTTTTTAAATATCAGTGGCAAGTTGAGGTTCAGGACAACTGGAAACAATGCCGAGATAAGCGGAACGCCTTGAATTTTCAAATGGTCATCAATCTGGTACTAGCCAGGCTCAACGTTGCTTAATTTAGATCATCTGACGAGAACCTGTTGGTCAACGTGATTATGCCGTATAGAAATAATGTGTGTATATATATATATATATATATATATATATATATATATAGGTTTGAGATGTTCAAAAGTCAGGGCTAATGAATACCACGAGGTTGTTAGATAGTGCTCAATAACAAGAGAAAATATTTTTATTTGAGGGTAACCAGTTACATATGGTCGCTACAAACAACCATCTGTTTCAGTCGATGAGACTTCCTCAGCCGAGCCTGCACTCATCGACGCCACAAAGAAAAAGATTTTTCTTTGTGGCGTCGATGGGTTCAGGCTCGCCTGAGGAAGTCTCATTGACTGAAACAGATGGCTGTTTGTAGCGACCATGTGTAACTGTTTACCTTCAAATAATATATCTATATATCTCAAGATATATTAACATATATATATATGTATGTATACGCATATATTTACATATATATATAAGCATACATATACATACATATTAATAAAATTTTACTGTGTAATGCTAGAATAATCCGAAAAAATCTAGTTATAAGTATACATTCCCGTTGAGGAAATTACGTCCCCATTTGGAACGAGTTGAGCAAGTTTACTTTAAAAATCTAATCGGATGACAAGCTCATGAAATCAACTGCCACAATATTAGATTAAATATTATTAATTGGCAAACTTAAATTTCATCTCATGTCCAAGAATGTCATTCTAAAATAATTACACGAACGAAATTGGATTTTTCTATAATTTCGATTATTTTATGGAATTCTTGAAATTCCAAACCACAAAAATGTAAACCTGGCGCCGAGTAATAAAATTAACTCTAGTAAGCATTCAGAGTACAGATTATTCCTAACGGAGAACCACTTCATTTAATAATGTATTAATTAATTCGTTAATGATTTCCTTTTATTTTACCGAGGAAATAATTATATAAATATTATTTTTTTTTGAAAAAGAAATCAAGCAGAGTGCGCAATTATAGGGCATATCCGAAAATAAGAGCGTATTTATAGTTTGTTTACAGAAATGTTTTTAGCTGGACCAAGTCATTGGTACCGTTGGTTTCAAACCCGATAATTAGGATCGTTTTATATACCGATATCAAGCTCTTTTCAGTGAATACTAATCTATTTTATAACAGGAAGTTGATATATATATCTCACGAGTTCACGTTTAACTCTCGTTTTGCGACCCTCCTTTTTATTTATTGGATAGTAATGATTTTATTAACTTTAAAATTATATATTAAATGTAGAATCTAATTTCAATTAATGATTATTATGTTTAGTGCCTTTAATATTAAAGCCAAAATTAATTTAAAATTTGATTATTTAAGGAGAGACCTTAATGAAAAAAAAACTTGTTTATATTAGACTGAAGACGATCATGCTGCAGTTATCCTAAAAATAAGCCAGCGGAATAGAGTCCCACGAAAGGACAGTTCTAAGGAAAGGAGTTTTATTCAATTCTACCCAAAGCCGGCCAGTTTAGATTTAGGCATATATAAGGAGTGAGGGAAATTGCCGATTTGTCATGAAAATAACCATAGACTCGCAACGTTTCTTCTGTAGGAAGTGGCTGCAGAGAGAAGAAAATCTCATCACCAATTAGTTTTCGAAGTTGGTTTTTGAAATCTGTCAAGGCAGCGTACGAGGGGCGTGCAATAAGTAATGCCCCTGACCCACTTCCAGTTGTCTGATCAAGCTGAATTTTTTATATGCAATGATTCATATCTCTACGGGTTATGTGTCAAATTACAGCTCTAAACTAATTGTGGTTTCTGTTTTACAGGTGTTTGAACTGAGTCAGATGTGAAATGGAACCTGTTGAATGCCGAGCAGTCATCCGGTTTTTGTATTTGAAAGGACGCACACCACAGGAGACTTTTGATGAAATGAAAGAAACTTATGGTGATAATGCCCCATCATATGACCTTGTAAAATGCTGGCATCGTGAATTCAAACATGGCCGGATGTCTGTGAATACAGCTCCCAGACCTGGTCGCCCCCCTTCTACCATTGATGAGGCATCTATCCAAGTTGAGACAGCCATTTTGGAAGATCGGCGCATTACTATTCGCCAAATAGCCGAAGATGTCAAAATTTGTACAGGGTCAGTGGAAACCATCATTCATTTGCATATGGTGTCTGCCAGATTTATTCCCAGGTTGCTCACACCATTCCAGAAGCGAGGACGCGTCGAGTGCTTGATGATGAATTTGGAGATGTGCCCAGAAGATGATTCCACGTTTTTCAAATAACTGATTGCACAGGATGAAACCTGGGTCTATCACTATGATTCAGAGACCAAAGTCCAGTCAATGCAGTGGAAGTACTTGGACTTTCCACCTCCAAAGAAGGCAAATGTGCAGCCCTCCGCTGGCAAGGTCATGCTCACAATTTTCTGGGACCAGGACGGAGTAGTGATGACAGATTTCCTTGCAAAGGGTACCACAATTACATGACCCTATTATGCTTCAATTTTGAGGAAATTAAGGGAAGCTATCAAAATCAAGAGGCGGGGCAAGACCAGCAAAGGTACCCTCCTCCTGCAGGACAACTCTCCAGTCCACAACTCGCATGTCGCCAGGTCAGAAGCACGGGCGTGTGGTTATGAAATCCTCCCCCATCCTCCCTACTCTCCTGACCTTGCCCTCTCTAACTTTCACCTCTTCCTCGCAATGAAGTTGTTTTTGAAAGGAAAGCGTTTCCCAGATGATGCAGTCTTGGTTTCTGAAGTCACGTCTTTTAAAAAAAATATTCATATGTTTGATACCTCTTTGCAAAGTTTTGCAATTGTCAGAAAATGACTCGATGGATTATGCAAATTTGAAAATTGTAACATCTTCACCCGATTGACATATCTAGAAAGCGAAACCATAATATGTATAGACACCTGTCAACGTTTCAACCTTGCAATTATCAAAACAATCATATTGCAAAACGCAATGTCTACACACACGTGTGACCTACATTACTAGCCGGGTTGTAATTCTAGGAAAACTATTTAAATCTTTATATCCTGGAACTTATACATAAGAACTTCTTTTTCGGTATTCCAAAGAACAGTTACGACCGTTTTACCTGTTGACTGTTTACCACACCATATCTCCCGGCAAAAAGATCAAACATACTAGAAATATTAGAAGTATATTTTATTTGAATATACGTCACGATAATTGACCAGTAAAACGAAAATGATTGAGCCTATCGATAAAGACCAGCCTTACATCTCTCCACCTTCAAATCACGCAGGGTGTCCTCGACAAGTGCGTATAAGGAATTGCCAATACTCTGTAGATTTTATGCGTCAAATCTGATACGTTTTCTGTTTAACACAGAACATTTTCTTTAACATTGATACGCGGTGCAGCTTTACATAATCTTAGATGCTAAAAGTTTTTACCAAAAAAAAAAAATCGCCACATGTTGCTTGGTTTCGATTTATTTTCCGATTTTTAGTTCATAAACATTTATTTTCTGTCACCGATTATATAGACAGTATTAAAAGATATGAAAAAATATCATCGGAAAATCGATAACCAATATTGCTAATAACAGGCAATCTCTAAGACAGATTAAAGTGTACTTTTTAATCCAGTATTTAAAAGTTTTGTCACAAGATTACACATAATGCGTTCTGATAAAAATACATTAAATATAAATACAGACTGATCTATTGAGATATATATATATATATATATATATATATATATATATATATATATATATAGAGAGAGAGAGAGAGAGAGAGAGAAAGATATATACATATATAGAACGATATATATATATATATATAGAACGATATATATATATATATATATAGAACGATATATATATATAGAAAGATATATATATATTTCTTTCTCTATTTTTATTTCATATATATATATATATATATATATATATATATATATATATATATATATATATTGAGACAATGGCATTCAGCATCCAGTTTGGTTTACTACAGCGTCTGCTGTCACTAACCAAGTGCAGGCCTCGGCAGGTAATAAGAGAACCTTATATATATATATATATATATATATATATATATATATATATATATATATATATATATATAATTCCAGGTCACATTAATCAAAAGTAAAAAAAAAAAATAACAAGTCCATTTATTTATTGCAGACTATTATCTTTTTACATGTTGTTTCACGACGTTTCGGTCAACTATTCTTCTGGATAGGAACTGAATCTACTAACAGTAATTACTGCCTTCGATGGTTATTGTTGGCTCAAAATGTTTTGGCCGACTAAGCCTCTGACCTGCTTTGGGTAGAATTGAAACCGCTATCTTCAGACAATGCTCACTTGGAACCGTAGATATTCAACGTCTCCATTCACTGTGCCACGGAACCCGAGGGGGTGATCAAACTTTGATTTTTTGATCTTATAAATCGACATTTATTTATTAGCCGAGCTTCCATTGTTGCGTCCGTACCGAATGGTATATATATTATTTAATTAATTGGAATTCATTATTGAGATGAGTATTATTTATTAATTAATTTATTGTTGACTATTATCCTCATCTTTTTAGTTGTTGTTTCGCAACGTTTCGGTCAGTTATACCTCTGGCCTTCGTCAGGTAGTTACTGCGACGGGATAGGAACTCCCTATCTCCAAACTGTATTCTCAGCAATTACTGCCTTTCATAGCTGTTGTTATTTCATCACGTTTGGCCAAGTAAGCCTCTGGCTGGCTTTGGTCAGATTAAAACCGCTATCTTCAGACAATGCTCGCCTGGAAACGTAGAGATTCAACGTTTCTATCCACGGGCCCCGAAAGGCGATCCAGGTTGGGTTTTTGGTCTTATAAATCCACGTTTATTTGTTGTCTGTTCTTCCATTGTCGAGGTTTATGATGGTGCTTAGTAAAAAGAGTAAGATATGTTTTTACTTAATTTTATGTAAATAAATTACATGCAGGGACTACAACAAAACTATTCGTTCAGTCCCAAATGCCATTATTCGGGAAGCCTAAACATGGGAATAGGCTCTTTTATAGATTTTTAGGATCTTGTCTCCATGAAACCAGACGTTTCAGTCACCCAAAGAAGGCCCTTATTTAACCGAAATAGTGGCTTTGTTATTGCTTAACTAAAATTAAAGTATATGTACTTTAGCAATATGTTTGAATATATGGTTAAGTGGCAGTTTTACTCATTTAGAATTACTTTAAAGCTTCACTGCTCACTCATTTATTCAATTACATTTTTTTTTTTTTATATACATCAAGTCTGTGGCCAAGATCGCTGGGAAAATGGTGGGATCCTTCTACCGCTCTTGAAGATATCTCACTAATGATGCAATTCTCTATCTGCATAAAAGCCATGTATGTCCAAGGATGGAGAACTGCTGCCACATCTGGGCAGGAGCTGCTAAAAACAGTCTATCCTGCCTTGACAGAGTACAAAATAGACTTCATGGCTTGGTGGAGGATGCCCTTTTCTCTTCCCTGCAACCTCTCTCCCACAGAAGAGACGTTGCGAGCCTGTCTCTGTTTTATCATTATTTCTATGGCAAGTGCTCGTCTGAGCTCCATTCTCTGGCCCTCCCTCACTAATTTTTCACGAAAAACACCCGACTAGCTGAAACCACTGTCAATATTTTCCCCACTTTTTATCCGTGCCTAAATCAAAACGTAGATTCCATGAACAACGCTTCTTTCTTAGAACTGCACGGCTGTGGAACTCTCTGCCGCTTTCCTGTCCCCCCCCCGAATTCAACTTGGATGTCTTCAAGTCCAACACAAACAAATTCATGACGAACCGTCCCCTTAAGTAATGACACCTTATCAAATCCCCAATACTAACTATTACTACGATACTATCCCAGTGATTACTGTACACACAATATCCCTCATCCCCGAGTGGCTCCTGTGCCTTGATAAGTGATGACTCCCATGTAAAAAAAATGATAGTTTATAGATCACCTTCTTAGCTATATTGTGAAAAAAATTTCAATTTTCGTTCGGTAAAAGAAAAGATATGATGAATTAAGTGGCGTTCAAATTCGTAAACGCAAGGAGGTGAGAATATGTAGGTGGTTTCCATTGCAACCACGTCGCTTCAGCGACTAGTGTTGCTACTAATTCACTGCTGTCGCGAAAAGAGGAGTAACACATGAAACAGAAAGAATGAAAGGGAGATAATTGGGGTGATTTTCTTGAAGCAGACGAGTGCCGTACATTGTTATTACATATGTGTATGTTACGTTTATGGGGCAAAATATAAGACTGAAATTAAACACAGAACAAGTGAATTTACTGGAAGCATGGAGAAATTATGGATTATAATAGAAAAATGCGAGCACAAAAAGTACTAATTTTATTTATTGCGGACTATTATCCTTTCTTAGTTGTTTCATGACGTTTCGGCCAACTATTCCCCTGGCCTTCGTCAGGTGGTAACCACAACGGATAGGAACTCTGAATCTCCTGACTGAATTTACTGCAATTACTGCCTTCGATAGTTGTTGTCGTCTCACCAGGTTTTTGGCCAAGTAAGCCTCTGGCCGGCTTTGGGTAGAATTGAAACCGCTATCTTCAGACAATTCTCACCTGGTACCGTAGAGATTCAACGTCTCTATCAACTGCACCACGGGCCCCGAAGGGCGATCAAGGTTGAATTTTTTGGTCTTATAAACTCATGTTTATTTTATCGTCTTCCGTGGTCGGTTCCGTACTGAATGGTATATATTATTTTTATTCCTATCCGTCGCGGTTACCACCTGACGAAGGCGAGAGGAATAGTTGGCCGAAACGTCGTGAAACAACTAAGAAAAAAGATGAAGATAATGGTCCGCAATGAATAAAATAAATAAAACAATACTCATCTCGATAATGGATTCCAATTAAAATATTGTGAACTTGTTGATATCTGCAAGATATTTCTTCATTCAACCATTCTATGACAGACAGCCTTTCATGTCTCAACTCAGTATCAAACCCCCGCGCTGCATCATTCAATCATTCACGACGTATTCCTTACTTTTTTGCGGATACGATGCTCCATGTTTATCCCCATTTAAGAGCAGAGAATTCTTTACTCATCTATTGCAGTGCCCACCAGCTTTTCTCTATTCTGAAGAAGGCGATCTCTCAACGACGTCAGCCTGACAGAACTTTGTTGCATATCCAGCCCCTTTTCTCGAAGATACTTCTGGGCATCATTGATTTCTGGGAGAATAGTTTTCCCAAAACTCAAAAATATAAGAAACGGAAACGACAATACCGAGTTCAGAATTACAGATGCATCTGTTCTTGACGTTGCATTTTCTACTTCTTCTGTCAGCTGTTTCAGAGAAATGACGACTTCCAATAATTTTTTACCACAACATTTACAGCATCTGCTCGATTAATCCATCTAGTTTCCACAGTCCGCTTGATACTTAGACCGGTCAACTGAATCAAGAGGTGCCAGCGATTTGTAGATGCAGAAAGAACGAGAATAACCGATCCAGTATGCCAAAAATGTAACAGAGTGAACTGTTACAGAAGTGGCATGTACACAAGCCAGAATTAATGAATGGTTAGTGCATTGCATAAAATTAGCTTTTGGGCTGATTTAAGAGATTCGTTTCTGCACACCCGATCGGCGGCCTGACAGAATAGCAGAATTGTCAAATGCCTGGCCAATTCAGTCACTAATCTGAATCCCATTGTTCTCCAGTTCCCTTAAAACAAGTTTAGAAATGTCCTCCGCGCTTTTACTTTTTGTCTCGATGAAGCGGAGAAACGACTCCTCCACTGTCACTTTATTTTTCTCAATTTCTATGTATCGCAACACCTCACTCATCTGGTCCTGTGAGATACATCGGGAGTGCTATCAAAAATTATGCAAAAATATTTGCTTTACTTGATCTGATCTATGATTCTTTTTCTCACCTGCTTTGCTAAAATGCTCACAAATTCATTTTGAATTTCTGGTGGCAGTAGCGATTTTCTTTATGAGGTAAACTTTCCCCAAATGTTCACGAAACACATGGTCATACTTTGCCAATAGACTTACCGATTCTAATCAAAATTCGCTTTGTTTTATTAAACTCTTTCATCATTATCGACGTATTCCTGGCGATTCCGTAGTGCCAGATTCTGATTGGCGAGAAACCTGATAATATACAGCAATCTAGCTAGAATTTCCCGCGACTTCTTAGTTTCCCTCTCAATAAGATGCTGCTCTACTTTGTCAACTAGCTTTCTTTCAGCAAGTCGAATCTCTAGATCCTTCCAGTTGAGAAACGCTTGAGCACGAGATGTGCTAGCTTCACATAATATACTTTCTTGGGTTTAATTCCAACAGAAAAACTCGACAGTCCAGTTGAAAACAATCCGCAGCAGAAGCAAAATAAGGCTTCTATGGAAGGAGAATACACCATCCACGTTCTCAAAATTTTCTCAACGTGGTACAATTCCCGATAAAACCATTTTTAGTTAGCTTTTTAACGTCACCTTTTGCTTTTGTTCCTGGTCGAACTACTTCCTTGAATTCATGACCAAGGTGCTGCACAGCGGCAGATTCCTGTCGAACAAGCGTAGCGCGAATTTTACGATTAATCTCAACTGACCATACACCACCATCTTTAAAATCGATTGTAGTGTAGGTTTTCACGAGAACTAGTGATTGCCTTTCCAATTCTTCAACTTCAAGCGCATCATCATCATTGACAGTTTTTGATGTATCAACTCTGTCAATGCCGACTTCCGAAGTAAGAGTATCAACGTTAGTAATATCAACTTCATCTTCGGTTTCAGCATGATTTTCGATTTTCGTTTCGGCCATTTCGGGCATAAAATTCTTTTTCATGAATTTCAACAGCGCGCCTTTATTCTTTCTTGCTTCCTCTTTTGTTTTTCGCTTTTTACGGAATGCCGCACCACTCTCCTACATTCTCTTCATTACGGTACCTTCTTTGAAAATTCGAGCAAATAGTACGCCATATAAGAACCTTCATACGTTGTTCCGTACTAGGACCACAAAAGATGATATATCTCCCCTATAAAATTATTTTTCTGAGAGACCTAACCCTAAAAATATATAAATACATCTAGAGAGAGAGAGAGAGAGAGAGAGAGAGAGAGAGAGAGAGAGAGAGAGAGAGAAAGAGAGAGAGACCCGTCACTACTCACCATTCCTAAAACAAGAAATTTATGGGGAAAGAGTCTTTCATTTTATTTTCTATTTGAAATGTTACATATGGTTTTGACCATATTTCCATTCTGTTGAGTATTTTATTTTTTATTTTTGAGCGGTTCAATTTTCAAACATGTGGACGAAAAGAAATCTGAAAACGAAGTTCCTCGCCCCTACCTCACGAAGACAAAACAGGGTGCATGTTTCGCCTTTTTGAATTCTTACGATTATAAAGTTTATATTTAAGGTGAAATAAAGAGCGTTTAAAACTACACTAAAACACCAATAAATGATTCAGGTAGGTTGCCAGGTTACTTTTATAGCCAATGGGAACATTTATTTGTTGTAGATTTCATTTTTTACTATTTTTTCGACTCTCTCTGTATTGTAAAGCAAACCCCCCAAAATAATAAAAATAATTAAATACTTTTCAAAGTATTTCTTTATTTAAGAAAATGTTATAGAAAAATACAAGGAATAGGCAACCTTGACTAAAGTTGTACGCGAGGTGACGGCCGCGAACGGATGTAAAATATGGAACGAAACGCAAATTAAATGTTTAGAAATTTAAAAAGAATCGGAATCAGAATCCGGAATTGTATCGGATCGGGAATTTAAGACAGAATCGCTAAAAAATTTGTAATCGTCCCACTCACTATTATATACACATACGAACACACACACACACACACACACACACACACACACACACACACATATATATATATATATATACACCTAGGAGATCGGACAAAAGGCACGGGACAAAACCCACCAGCTTATTAAAGTAAAAACAAATAAAGTCCCAAATGAATCCAAAACATTAAAATCACTTTTTATATTTTTGTTTTAATTTAATTAAATGTAGGAAAATTAGACACCAGGGAACTAATTTCGGCAAAGTATGGAAATTAAGCATCAGCAGAATAAATGTCAATTGAGGATAGAGTTAAAGACCATTATTAAAGACGACATAGTTTTAAATAAGATTCAAGTGCCTCTCACAGAAATATTCATATTTTTAAATATTTACTCTTTTTTGAAAGCAAGTAAGTCGATTTTTCTTGCATTATCTTTGACAGTTATTATATTAATAAAAAAGAAAAAAAATTAAAATCCTATTACCAAAATTAATTCATCATAATAAATTTCGGTTTAATCATAAATACGTCAGTGATTATAAAATTTTGTTAATAGTTTGTAAAAAAAAAATCAATTACTCCGTGATTTTTCGAAACTTGACAGAAATTCGGCAGTATTTAAACTATTGAATAGACAGCTACCTAAATAGTATTTGAGGTGTAGTACTTAGTTCCCACTGAAAATTATATCCCCGATATGACGATCATAAAATCTGTTTACAATCGATTTTTATTCTGTACTTGCTTCTACAATTTCAAAATTACGTCATTTTTTGTTGCCAATTTTCCGTTGTATCATTTCATTATCAGTGATATTTGAAAGTATTTTTCTTACCAAAAATGTTTTGTTTCATTTTTTAAACATTTTTTGGAACATGTAATTAAATGCTTTCTTTGAACGGCTACCTAGAGAATTTATGCAACTTTTTTTAAAAACTTTGTTTTACAAATAAAATAAATTTACATCGTATTTTAATGTTATTATCATTTTAATTTTAGTGAAAATTTAAAAACAATAAATACTTATCATTAATACCGATAATGAAAAAGTTAATTAAAAATGTTAAAACAATCGGTTTTGGAATTAGGGATACATTTTTCTGATTCCGATACCTCAAAATGTTCCGATTTTTTACAACCGTTTCGGTATAACATTTCAGATTTTTTGTTAGCTTTTATTTATTTTTTATTGCCTATTTTACCCTCTAAAAATGCCGCTCCTAACATGTACCCCTCGTAAAATAGGGACACGTTTTTCCGATTCTGATACCCCCAATGTTCCGATGTGGTTATGACCTTTTCGGTATAAAATTTAACATTTTTGTAAGCTTTTATTTACTTTTTCTATTTTCATCCGCACAAAATGCCGCTCCCTGTTATGCGCCGCTCGTAAAATAGGGACATTTTTTTCCGATTGAAATACCTCCAAAATTTCGGATTTTTTAAAAACTTTTCGGTATAAAATTTAAGATATTTTGTAATTTTCTATTTTTACTCTCTCAAAATTCCCCTCTTAACATTGGCCGCTCCTAAAATAGGAACACATTTTTTCCGATTCCGATATCTCCAAAAGTTCCATTTTTTTTACAACCTTTTCGGTAAAAAAAATTCCGATTTTTGTTAGCGTTAATTATTTTTTCTATTTTCTATTTAATGCCTGTACAAATGCCGCCGCTGACGTGTGTCGTTCATAAAATAGGGACACATTTTTCTTGATTCCGATATGTATAAAAGTCCCGATGTTTTACAACCTTTTCTGCATAAAATTTAGTAATTTTTGTTAGCTTTCATTTGTTTTTATTTATTTTTACTCTCTCAAAATACCGCCACCTGGCATGTGTCGCCCCGAAGCAATACCAATTAACCTGAACGATTATTATGTTGACGTTATTGATGTTTAGAAAATAGAAAGTTTGAAATATTCATTGAGATGGATTAGGTGTTTTACAGATGAAACTATTTACCATAGAAATGTATCGGGAGTGCTAACACGGAATGTAAGAACAAACAAGAATGTCAGCTAAATAAACAAAATCCGTAACAAAGATGAATCAGTTGATTTGTGCCTTTGGTTACGGGAGCTAATAACGTAATGAGATACATATTAAGATTATATTTGGTGTGGCGCATACAACATCTACTTACTTCACGTACGGGCGTATAGCAAAATACCGCACAAAGCGCGGCTATCTTTGCTATTTCTTGTATATTTGTCAACAACAGAATTCTAGCACGCAAACTTCCTTTCGTATCCCTATAGGATTTTTTTTTTTTACATACGAGTCACCACTTATCAAAGCCTTTAGGCCACTCGAGCATAAGGGTTATTGAGTGTACAGGAATCAATGGGACATTATCGCAGTAGTTGTTATTAATTAAAATTTGGCAGAAAGGATTACTTAAGGGGGCGGTTCATCAAGAACTTGTTTATGTTGGACTTGAAGACAACCAAGTTATAGTCAGTTGGGAAACAGGCAAACGGAAGAGAGTTCCACATGCGTGCAGTTCTAAGAAAGACGCATTGTTCGTGGAAATTGCCTAGTAAATGTTGACTTGTTTGCGTAAATATAAATACAACTAATTGCTACAATGTACAACGTTTTTATGTTTTATAAAGATCGAAGTGAGAATTTTTTTACGATGTAATAAAAGTTGAAAAGCATTACAAGCAAAATGTCGTTACACGCATCAAATTACGACGTCTAGACACCAAGATGAAACAGACATTTGTAACAATGTTAAGAACGCCGTTGTTCCTATTTACAATGCCTCCCCACGGGACAGAGTTAGACACCAGGGTCGTTTTCTAACGTGGAGAAAAGGAACAAAAATAAAAATTGTCTCAGTTTTGAAGGATTTCTCCTCCACTGAGAACAAGAAGTTGAAGTGCAGCATCTGAAGAACAGATACTACACTTTGATCATGTCCCGAAGGCCAATTTTCAGGTAGGCTGCAAAGTAACTTTTATAGCTGTTATATAGTTGTTAATGTTACATAGTTGTTAATTATAATAAATGTTTCAGGTAGGTTGCAAAGTAACTTTTATAGCCAATCCGAACATTTATTTGTTGTAGATTGTATTTTTTACCATTTTTACGAATCTCTTTGTATTGTAAAGCAAACCCCCCCAAAATAATTAAAATAATAATTAAATACTTTTCCAAGTAGTTCCTTATTTAAGAAAATGTTATAGAAAAATGCTTGTTTCAGAATGTGTAAATACTAGATAAGCAATAAAAGCGCTGAAAGAATTTATCGTTTAAGTACGACAGTCGATAATACTCCCCTTGCTACTTTCGAAGTTAAACCTTAACGATACGCTTTGAAAAAGACTAAATAAAAATGTTGGAAGTAAAACTTAGTCCAAAAGTCCAAAAACCCATTTCGCGATATTAAGTTTAAAAAAGGTAAATCCGGCAATCCTGGACAATAATCAGAGAGAGAAAGAGAGAGATAGGGAGAGAGAGGTAGGGGGAGAGAGAGATAGATAGAGATAGGGAGAGAGATAGGGAGAAAGAGATGGAGGAAGAGAGAGACACACACAACCCTTTAATGTAACCTCGTTTTCGAGTATCATTATAATAATAATATATGATTTTGTTGTAATGGTGAGAGAGGGGACGTTATAGTAATTTCGACGTGCAAATGTTCTTCCACGAAGAAAGAAGTAAGCAAAACTTTACGTAAAAGGGGAACATTCGAAAGGAAGAAGGCAAATACAGAAGAACATTGCTAAGAGGTGCTGGACTGAAGGAGTAAAATAAAGATTATGTCTTCAATGTGATGCTATTATTTGTATTGAACTATGTAGCACAATATCACATTCTGAGTATTTATTTGGGCCAGTTCTATATTTAAAATACAGCGAACACTATTTTCATATGGATATTATTAAACGTATATTAGCTGAGTATTATTAGTTTTTTTTTCGTTAAAAAAACTGTTTTGTGATATCCAAACGAAAAAACAATTTATTAAAACATTTGTTAACCGATAACTTTGTCATTCCGTGCTATTTCTATGAATCCTGCTAGTATAATATTTGTGGTTCCACCTATATAACATAGTAAGACGAATACTAAATGAAAAAATACATGAATCGTAGAAGAATAATCATGCTAACTACAGGGCGTAACTGATTAAAAAACTGGAGAAAATTCAGCTCTACGTCTGGATATTGATGATTCAATTCTCAGTGCTGTCGATAGTAAGAATAAATTTGCGAATTACTTAAATCTTTTATCCCCTCATGACTTACAGAAGAAGAACAGGTTACTCTTGTGGATTAAATAGAGGGTTCCGTTCAGAATTACGTGCAGATTCCAGATTCATGTTTTTAAATAAGGATAGGCACGCGATATCATTTACTCGACTCACGCCAGCTAGTTTTACCAAATTATTTTGTGGCTTAAAGTTGGGATCAAAATTGATAAAACCCGATTTCGTTTGCAATCACATGTGCCGTGGCACCCCATCGACAAGAAAATTATTAGTGTTTGTTGAAGCATTAAACGTACACGAAAATAAGAATGTATATGCGCTATGGAGCTCTCCACATTTTTATCTGTATCTACATCGAAAACTCTTGTGATTAGGTCGCCCACAATTATAGCAAATAATGTTTGTACTTTTCTTAGGAGAAAAAATGTTTTTGGCAAATTTGCGGTGTTTATTCCTGACATGGGTATAATTTAATGTTGGTGTTTTTATATATGTATTTTTAAATTTCATGATATTGATAGATTCGTTTTTTTCTGTGATCATTTTATCAGTTTCCTTGTAACTTCTGAGTGCTACCTTGAATTGGCTAAAATTCATGGGGTTTTCTTTCTGGGTTATCACAGTGGTGAATGGCTTGAATTCACTCGGTAATCCCTTAAGGACCATGGAAATTAACAGACTGTCGCTTATAACTTCAGACATTTTTAATGAATTTGCAGTAATGGTTTCGGCTTCCATTCGTTTTAGCGAGGTCAGTTCAGTATATAAAGAAATAATTTTGGGTTTTCCTTTCGATAAATAATGCTCTCTCAATATGTTCAATGCTTTGCAGCCATCGTCCAGGGATTCTCTCATTACCAGTAATAGACTTCGGCCATCTAAGCACCGTATTAATTTCGCAAAGACAGTTGCATTCTTTTCAATGAAGTAGGGGTCGTTTCTGTTTTCTGGTTGTGTTTGAAGTATTTTGTGTAGCTTTGGAATTCGTAGATATCCGAGAAATTTATTGCGACAATTCGAAATTTGATTCGGATCCATCGACATAAAGACCACGCTGGGCCCACAACCTCTAGAAGTGTAAGCTATGTTTAGTTTCAGAACAGTTTCCGATGGTTCGTTGCTCTACCCAAGTCCTGGGAGTTGACTGGTTTGCAGTAGACAGTTTTCGAGTTTGCAAAAGATTCCACTCGTGTCGAGACGAAAAAAAAAAACATATGCGAAATTGCTTCAGAAAGGTTTAATATTTATTGAGCAATTCTGGTTTCTGATTGGTTAGTAGCAGAACGTGAATTAATTCGATTCGTCAGTTCCTAGCAGCATCGTTTATAAATAGAATCTCCCGACTATGCCGGATCATACCCCATTATGGTGCAAAAATATTGTTACAGTTTGTTTTAAAGCTTTAAATGAATATATATATATATATATATATATATATATATATATATATATATAGCCGACCAAATTATAGATCTTTCGTTGAGTGCAACTTTAAAGGTTTTCGCTTTTGACAAAGCCCGCGCAACAATGGACAAATGTTAAGATGTTCGATCTTGCACATTCTTTCTTTTTAATTCCTACGCTATAGTGTAAAGATTTGCCGTTACCCTTTGTGACAGCAATATTTTAATGTGTATATTGATAAGCTTTTTATTGTTTTCAAACTACCAAATAAAATATATACATTTTAGTGGTAGCGAACATTAATCTTTTTTTTCAGGAAGGAGAATGTAAAGTGTCTGAGAGTATGCGTAATTTACGATTTCGAATAAACTCTGATTTCTACATACGTTTAATTCCTTTGGAACCAAGCAATATTGTTGTAACATATGGCGCGCGTGTACAAAACTCAGCCGCAGCCGTAGAATAACTGGCTAGAGAAAATATAAGCAGCAACAGCCGTCTTAGCACCTATGCAAATTAAGCAAGCAGGCACCCGCTGTCGTCACTGTAAGGAGGTGAAAAAGGAAACGAAGGGCAGCACGTGATCGAGCAAAGCAAGCGATCGGAGTGTCTTGATTCTTGGGCCAAGAGAAAGGAAATGCGTTTGGTGATCGAAAAAGCGGAAAGACAACCGACGACAAAGACACGTACGTGAAAGAGCGTCTCAGCGGACATGATTGACGTGTGAGTAATATTTTGAAACACATTGTAGTGCGTTGTTGGAAATTACTAGAATAAATGTTTTTTATTCACCTTGAAACAAATGCTGAGTCGGATTTTTTTACGCCTTTCCTTGTTTATTTGTTCATGCGACGATATCTTACAACGTGTAGGTCCGAGTGCTTTAAATGTAACGACAAGGTTAAATGTAACGGTCATGTTACATTGTTATTATTTTGTTATTGCATAAGTCATGAGAAATAAGAAATTCGAAGTGAGAGGAAACAGCAGTCCACATGCTTTTATGCAGTAAAAAGAAAAGGGAGTATGTGGTGGACGTGGACGTGAATGAAAGAAAGGAAATAGTTTTATTTCGATACAAATTTCATAGCGGATAACAGAGAAATAGAGAATTGAAACAAGTGATCACAAACTTTGTTCATGGCATTATATCATTAATAGTGTAAAGGGGTGGTAACAGTAAAAATTACAGCCGTATTCTTTTTTGAAGTCTTATTTAAAAGAAGCGGATAATTCGGAGGGAAAAAAGAAATGGTAGTATAGTCTTTAGAAACAGATTTGCCTAATTACGTGGCTGAACAGATTAGCATATATATAATAGACTAGACTGGGTGCCCGTAGAGGTGTGTGTGGAGCAAAAACAGAACGTACTAGTAGGCAGGCAGGCTCGAACCCGTACCGCGAAGGAGGAAAAATAACATGACAAAAAGGAAACGTGACGTCTTTGCCGTTGCTTCCATCGCACAAACCGGAAGTGGTGAAGGTCTAATTAAGGCTAGTCAATCGAAAAGAGAGGATTACTTTCGAAAATATCGGCGAAAAAGTGACCACACCATGTACAAAAGTTCCCAGCTGAGGGAGAAGAAATTAATATTAATACTGGCTTCACTTTATTACATATCTATGTTTATTTCAGTTTTATGTAACAATTTATCTATGTTTATTTCAGTTTTATGTAAAAATATATCTATGTTTATTTCAGTTTTATGTAAAAATATATCTATGTTTATTTCAGTTTTATGTAACAATGTATCTATGTTTATTTCAGTTTTATGTAACAATATATCTATGTTTATTTCAGTTTTATATAAAAATATATCTATGTTTATTTCAGTTTTATGTAACAATATATCTATGTTGATATCCTCTGCAACTTATTTAAGATCATGCAAAACTCTTTGCAGATAAACACCAATAGAGTGTCATCAGTTTTTGTTTAAAGCTTACTGACGACGCAGGCCATAGTAGTCTGATAGAGCTACTCACTATGGACTCGATAGTTGTTGAGTCGATTTCCGGTTCTGGATAGGCGCTGGTTTAGTCATAATGAATATATATATATATATATATATATATATATATATATATATATATATATATATAATCAAACAAAGTTCCAGAAATACATACTTAGAACGATTGTCTAACCGTTTACTTTTATGAACTACGCTACAAATATCTAGAATGCTAATTAAGTGTACACTATGAATATATGGACACTCTCATTGACATAACCTATTAGTTATTAAGCATATGATGTTGAAATATCTCACGAAGTGTAAATTAAATCTATTTTCTTTTCAAATAATTCTAGGATTGTTTTTAGTTCACTAACTAGATTTTTCCCTCGCCCTTTCCGTATATACAAATATTACTATATTACCCGGCCTTTCTCGAGGGTTGCTTTGATGCCTTTTGTAATGTTGTTTTGATCAGTATCTTTGTTAATTCGAATATTTTCTTCTTTTTTTATAATACTAAAATTATTAGAGTAAATTTCGGTTATATTGATACCTTACTGATCGATATAGCCCCCAATACAGTGGATGCAACCTGCCAGCAAAAATCCAATGTCTCTGATTTATGTCATTTGTCTTGTTCTTCTAGCCCCAAATCAACTACTTTGGCGAGGTTTTGGGAGGGGGGCATAATTTCTTGAACTATAACTACAGGATCAGCATCGACTATTTATTCGTTGTAAAATTAATTTTTTATGTTATGTTGCCGAGCATACTACTTGTGCTTGTTTATTGGGGGCCTATATTTTGTTAAACCGACATATAAGACACCTCTGAATCACATTTTCACTAAATATGTGTGCAGACTGTTTGGCAATTTCTTCAAGATCAGCTGCTTGTTCAATGGACGTTTAAAAACAGTTTACTTTTGTACTGTTAAAAAAAAAACACGTAAATTTTCAAGTCTTATAAAATTCTTTGCAGTTAATTAAAAAAAATTTTAAAAATTACGTGCGGAGTTTGAACCTACAGACCACGTGATGCAAAAATAAATAAATAAATGAAACACACAATCATCCTACCCACAGTAGAATTTTCACGGCCCGTTGTTCTATCATTGCTGCTAATAGCTTCACCGATTATAGGTAAATTAAACTGTTACGAACCGGAACGAGAATTAGTCTATCCTCGTCTACATTCGCTTCTATTTTAAATCACATCAGATTAGAATCAGTTGAAATGCCGGATCGCTTTTAAACTCATCAGTTAGCAAATAGTGTTTATGCAGAATACAAACCGTGCAGCAATAATAACGTTATCATTTATATACTCAGTCTCAATATGAGAGGCACTTAACAATTTAATAAACAATAACGACCGTATGTTACTTGAACACCATGTGGAAAATACAATACGCTTCGTATTCTGCATAAGTACAATTAAATGTCTTCGATTTTTGTTAAAATTGAACAATAGGTACTAAAATCAGTTTTTAAAAAATCCAATATTTTAGTTTCTTTAGATTATTCTACACAGCTTTTCAGAGAGCGTAATCTAATTTATAAAACTCACTGTGTCTGTCTGTGTCCATTTTTTTCAAGCTACCTCCTCCTATATATGTCGCAGAGCTGCACTAGGCAGAATGATTGCATTTTTGTGGACTACTTTTATGGGTTAAAATAGTTGATAATGTATTAAAATTAAAAATAAAATAGAACGTGGCAAGAGAAAATTGACTTAAAGTAACTTCCAGTACTTGCCAGTGCCCACAATGCCACGAATTGTAAGTAACAACATTAAAAAAGTAAAAACACCCAGTAACCGCCGATAAACTTAATAACACTCACTGAATTACTTTGCACGCCATTAGATGATACTGGATGACACTGCACTCCACCAGATGAAAATGCTCGACAAGTAAAGACATTTCGGAACAGTCCAATGGACGCCAACATTTGCAGGGAAGTCTGTACCAAATTAATACTAATACTACACGCAATGGACACCGGTGTTCGCTATTGACATCCAGTGACAGCCAATTTCATTTTAGAGCAGTCAAATTTAGGCCGAAACTTAAACAACACAAATCGCCAGCAACCACCTGTGCCAACTATGACAGCCAAGAGGTTTTACTACTTGCCACTGCCAGACAATGCATCACAATGGAAGCCAAACGATTTAATTTTAACAACTACCTCCCCTGCCCCAATTATCCAATGGCTATCATTAGCCACCGCCACCATATACAGGGTGGAACGATATAAAAGACGACATGATTCCATTTCCATTTGATGAAAATCGGTTTTCTTTGCTTGCTTCAGACCGTATACTATTTGGCCAGTTATGTACAAATCTCAAGCGCGATAGGATCCTTCTATTATGTCTGAAAGTGATACAATGTTCAAGGAGCGATATCAGAGACAGTACAGCTCATGCTCTTTACCGATCCAAGTTATGACAACAGGACCATTGCTAGTACCCTCAAAATGTATCGCTAGGTTACCACGAAGAACAAGGACGTGTCCAGGATGATAAAAACAAAACTTTCGACCACGGTCATAATCTTTTGTTTAGTTTCACGTGAGGACCACACCATGCCACCTCACATCTTCGAAGTCGGCTTGAAAGTAAACACCAAAGTGTGTCGGGATGTGTTGCAGAGTGTGGTAATCTCCTGGTGCGATCAGGTGGCTGCTAGCAGACCGTGGATGTGGCAGCAAGATTCGGCGCCGGTCCTCAAGTCCAAATAGATTCAGGCTTGGCTTCAGAAGGAGTGGTACGATTTTGTACCCTTCTCGCAATGCCCCACTCCCCCACCGACCTTAACTCGTTAGACTACCTTGTTTGGTTATACGCCCAGAACATCACCTCCAACCTCACAAGACCAAAGCCAGCCTGAACGCCAGTATCAGCTGAGTATTCCCCGAACTCGTGCCGCCGCTTGTGAAAAAGGCATGCTCTCATTTCTGAACACGTATCGAGACGGCGATTAATGGGGAAGGCGACTACATTGAATATATGTCAGCTCTACAACATAATCGAGTAACCGTAATTGGTTTTTCTCAATAAAAGTTTTAAAATAAAGCTGTAATTGTTTCTTTAGGGCGACACTTTTATCGTCCCATCCTGAACTAGAAAATCATGGGTTATTTTATTTTCCGGGTGAAGTGGTTCTTCAACGAATCTGTTCTAGTTTTGTGTCGTATTTCCATCGGACAATGCCAGTTAAAATCTAATATATAAAAAGGCTATATGTCTGTTTCCCGAAACTAAAATTCGCAGTACAGTGCTATGGGCCTCAAATGATTGGATTTTTTATAGGCCGTTCTTTTACAGATCTTTAGTCAGTTAACAGAATTTTTAAGTGTCTAAAACAGGTAATTGAAATAATCCTTACATATTTTGTAAATTCATTTTAATTTATTTTTAATTTTTAATCATTTTATATGTGTGTCATGTTGGTACATGAGTAACATCACAAGCTTTGCATGCTATAGTTTTGTTTTCGGCTTCGACTCTAGCTGATGGCACCCAAATACTTTATTTTACTTTTGAAATCGCGACTTTAGCATAATATATACGAATTTTGGACAATTTAAAATATCATATTTAAGCGTATTTTACGACCGGGCAATACCCCTTCCCCCAAAAAGAAGTTGATAATGGGTGAAAATTGAAAGAAATGCCAAAGCTCTATGTTATCAGACTTGGCTTGTAGGTTAATGATATCTTGTTTATGGTTCTATGTTTACAGATTTTTTATACAATGCGTATATATTCTTTATCTATTTTTCTCTCCTCTTGGCATACATTTTGTGTTTCTCTTGATGTTCTAGTCCCTTGATGTTTGTATCTTCAAATTGTATATTTTCCGCTTTGTCTTTCCTCCCAAATTTGATGGAGCACTTGACACATTTGTCAAAATCAAATTTCATTCCAATATCTCTGGAGAAGTTATGTACTACCTGTAAGAATCGACTGAATGTGCGTATTTAAGTAGCATCTGCATATACCTGCATGTGTGTTATAAATAATATATATAAACATATGTGTAATAAGTAATATACATACATATGTGTAAGTAATATATATATATATATGCATATGTGTGTAATATATGAATATACTTATGTGTGTAAGTAATATATATATATGTGTGTGTGTGTGTGTGTGCAATTAATATATATGTATACATATGTATATAAGTAATATACATACGTCTGCGTGTTTAAGTAAATTAGTAAATATACATATATAATAAATAACAAATAAAATCGTGCGGATAACTAAATGTTTTCTTGTATAGTTCGTACTATTTAATAGATGAATATTTAATATATGAATTTCTTAGATGATGGCTGAGACGATATATTACGAGATCTTCAATAATCTACACAGAGAATATTAACTTTTGATTGTAACCGATCAGATTGGCTGGTTTTGGAAATTACAATTTAAGTTTTAATGTCTTCGAATTAATTGTAATTAACATAACATACATTTCGCATTATTTTATTTAATTTTTGAAGTCGACAAAACAGTTCAAATTATCATGCCTAGCAATTGTTTACAATAACCTCTTCTAAGTTTCATATTGTGGAAGCTTAAGTTAAAACTTGATTTGTTGAGTGGTTTTATCAAAAAGAATTTTTTAAAAGTCATACCAGTCTTCAAACGAACAAGATTACATTTTTTAGATACTTCATCTGTATTGCTTGCCGCTGGCATAATTACACCCAGCGTTTGTGGTGGTAATGATATTAGTTTGCTTATCTAAAACGAGACACAATATAATAATATAACTACAACGTCCTCTCCTTCAAAAGTTAATTCCAGAGCAAAAACCGAAGACAAGTTAGCTGAAAAGAGATTAATCTTTACACTTGGTTACACACACCATGATATACAAACACAGGAAACTTAATTCAAAAATAAATATGAATCCGGCAATCGCACGCCAGGCACAGCGGCGTAAAACACGAAATACATACGGAGGAATAATATTATCTGATATACAATGACATACTTAATTTATGAGACGACATTTATAATATTTTTATAAAAATTTCCATAGGCACTGTGACAAAGTGAGATTATATATTCCCAACAACTACCACACTTATTTACTAATTAGAATATATATAATGTTATAGAAAGATACATTAATTTAGCTATATATTATCTCAGGTGTTTTATCTCCGTAAGCTGTTGTCAGGCTTATATATAAATATATATATTTATATATAATATAGGCTTATATATAAATATATATATATTTATATATAAGCCTGACAACACCTTACGGGAATATATTTATATATATCCATACATATAAGTATATACATGTTTATATACTTGTGTGTATATTTATATATTATGCTGTACAGTATACATTTATGTACGTACTTATATATACTTTATATATATCTATATAGATATATGTGTATATATATATGTATGTAGGATAGTATATATGAAATAAAATAGTAACGGTTATTCCCGCCTAACAAAGACCGTATACACCCTGTGTCACATATTAAATGGCCACGTTACCTGCCTGTACATCATGCATGTTTTCTTGTATTAATCATTCGGTTTAATTAAATTGCAACAATTTGTCTGCTTTGATTCACTCTCCCAAATACGACATTCTTATGGTGATAATAGAACAACTTAGCCACTATTTATTTTCTGCTTTAATTACCTCAGTTTTCACCGGAGCTAATAAATTATAATCTATGCTTGTCGTGAATCACCGTAAGTATTTTGTTTTGACATTACGTCTCTTCATCTTCCACTTACACCTCTTTTCATAAGCAAATAATCTGATTTTAATTCATTACTGATTCTAACGGCAATTTCATTGGCTACTTGGACATACACCTTCATTCTGTAATTCACATTCAACAAATACTACAACATACGTTCATTTACATCCAACATAGCCATCACATTTTATTATTTCCGAATAACAGATCCTTTACTTATCCAGTTTTACTCAATTACGACCAACGTTTTACAACTTAAATTTAGTGGCCTACGGACAAACGCTTTCAGTTTCTTGATAATTTCCTATGCTGTATGTATTTAATAATCCAACAGAAAAAGAGAGTGAGAGAGAAACAGAGACAGGGAGAGAAACAGACAGAAAATAGCAGAGAATGCGTGTGCGTGTGTAGAAAGACAGGGCGAGGTAGAGCGAAAAAGAGAGGTAAAGAGACACACAGACAGACAGACAATCTATGTGTATGTGTGCGTTTGAGAGTGCAAGCGTGTGTGTGTGTATATATCTAGGTCTTCATATTTTGGGGGTTAATATTACTGTTATTGTTAGTACGATTACCGTAATACTACTCCTACTATAAACACATTTATTTCCTTTTGCCGTTGCTTATTTCGAATCGAGCCCTATCTTCCTAGCTGGACGGGTACATTACATGCGCATTTACCTTGGCACGAAAGAGTTTCTCTTAAGTTTAAGGTATAAAGAAGCATAAATAGAGTGTACGTATGTTTAGCGGAAGGCATGTTAGAAGTATTATGCTTCTGCTATTCATTAGTCTTACGAAATCTAATATTCCTCCTACTATCGAGCACATTAAAGATAAACAGTCTTTCTTAACTAAAAAGAGAGGAAAAGAGAGTTTACGTGTAGCTAGCTAATGTTTTCTTATTGCTGGAATGTTATCACAACGATTATTATAATACTGCAAATAAAACTACTACGAATATTAATTTACATGGCAATAACATTAATAATTACTTTCTTAGTAATTGCACGCGCTATATATATAGCCATCAATTCTAATCTTAGCAAATAAATCATAAAATAAATTTTCCTAAGTCTACAAGGATTTCACAAAAGTGAAAATGCATTTGTTTTTGCTACCGTGTTATTATTAGTAGTATTCTACTTCTTATTCTTCTTCATTTTTTTTATCTTCATTATTCGTGGTGTTTCTATTACTACTACTACTACTACTACTACTACTACTGTTGCTAATATTATTTTTTTATTATTATTATAATGTTATCATTATCAACGGTCTTATTTACATATAGAATAAGATACAGTTTATAGACTACGTAAAAATTCTAATCCTACTTGGGCTCAAATCAAGTTATTAAGTTATTAATAACTTGATTTGAGCCCAAAACCATAAATGTTAAGGGGTCATAATAGGGGTCAAAGTAAAAAAAAAAATTGACCGTTTTTTTTTTTTTTTTTGCTTAGCATACACCTCCAAATACCCGGGCAACGGCGAGCACCCATGCTAATTATACATACATATTCATATTGAGTTATATCTGTAAACATATATATTCTTTCCACAGAGCAACACTACAGATCGGTGTTGCTTTGTGGAAAGAATAAATGCTAAATCCACGACCACGGAACAAATATCTAAGATTTCAAGTCTTTAGACCCAAAATTGTAGGAGGAGTTTGGTAGAGTTCTCAAAGGTCAAATCGTTAAACTTTGACCCCTTAACAACAAAATATCTGGCCGAAAACCGATCACACAAATTTTCCCAAAAGCTCAGTACCCTGTATATCAAATTTTGAGTCTGTAGACTACACATTGACATAATTATTGCGTAAGGAAATAGACACACAGACATGTTCACTTTTATAGATATATAGATATGAATATAGTTCCGGTTCGTGTTAACATGTTGCATCAACGCTACATGGAAATTATTTGGAGATGTTAGAAAGATTGTACAACGTAACAGTTTTACCGTAAAATATTGTCAGCTGAATAGGTTTCAAATTTATAAAAAAAATGTCATTTTGTAAAGATATTATTTAGAAGTTGACTGTTTTATGTCACCAGGAAACATCATTTTATTTGAGAAAAGTTACTTTAAAATGGGTAAAATTGGAACTGGTAATGTCGCGACATCAGATTTATTATTGATTATTAATCTCCAGCCGACAGTCGAAACTTTTAACATCTCTGAAAAATAATAACATACGTACGAACAGTAACTGCTTTAGCGTATTATATATATATATAAGAAAATTAGTTCGAGGAATGTTGTTTATTAAATAGTTAACGCTTCATTCATTAGGTTGCAAAAATATAACAAAATCTAAAATAAAAGTATTAAAAGAATTTCAGTTGAAACTGATTGATTTTAAATTAGTTTCCATTTGCTTCTAGGGAGGATGAGGAGACAGCAAACTCGTACATTACTACGCCATTAATCGCAGATTCTTTTGAGAAGTTTTCTTTTATCTTATATAAACATAAACACGCACATATATAGGCATTTATAAGGATACACCTGTATACACGTGTATATGTATTTTAACATGAATTTTATTCCAAAAGAGATTATTTATATAAAACACGTTTATAATTGTGTTTGATTTATTTAAAGTCCAACCAAGCATTTACATACTGCAATATAAGGTTATTTACATGCTCAGTTCAAATTAGTATAATTTTCAAAACAATGATGAACTTATTTGCTTTTTAGGATCGACTGAAAAGCTATAAAAATACATATGACCTTCACCTTCACCGAGGTGCACGACACACAAAAAAACAACTTCTTAATCAACTGCTAACGCACGCGTCACTGTAACGTCCAATGACAACAACAACAACAACATTCTCACTCGACCTGTCTTTTATACCACTCTCTCAATCCTTCCTCTTGCGCATGCGCCCGGAGATTCCTGACAACCTCGAGACTTCCGCTTATAAAACCCCAAGTTTTGTTGTCGCGCATACCTACACAAGGCAGAAACACGTGGGCGTTTGTTTTGTTGGTAAGTACTACAATACATGTTATATATATATAGCCATCTACATACAGTAATGTTTATTTGTATCACAACTCATCAGTGCGGCAAGACATAAACCTTTCCCTAGTCATTTATTGAACCTACAATCGTCGTGTTGACAGTCGGCAGCTTTAAGCATCAGACTACGCATCATTGCGGCGATAAGACAGGGGTTAAAGCTTAGTTGATAATGGATGAGCTATTAGATTGGGGGGGACTCTTATTTGACTATATCTATGAGAGAGAGAGAGAGAGAGAGAGAGAGAGAGAAATGTTAGGTGCTTTAGCCCAGATATATCAACAATATTTCATTTATCGTCGAATGGTGGCTTTGTCGACATACAGATTACTTTCACGTGTTAGTAATCATCTAACACGATACAGGAAACCAACATTCTATGCAGCAGTCTTCGCAGTGCCTAGTTCATGTTGCTTGTGAATAGAGGAGTTTGAAATAATAACTCTTAGATAGGATGTTATTAACCATGGTTATCCGTGATTGAGAAGGCTTCTTGTAATTGTTAAAGCAAAAGGGCTGAGCTTAGAATCCATTTTCGGCCCTATTTCACTATAGACTAGATATCGTTTATTTAAGGAATGAGGTTGGTTGATTGCTTGCTTTTGTTTTACGGCATATCAACAGTTTTCGGGTTATTTAATGCCGGATCCAGTGATTTTGAAGATATTTTTTTTAAATAAAATATATATATATATTTTTCAAGTCGGTTTCTGTTTAACCCATTGTTGGGACTCTAACAGGTACTAACACTCCTGGTCAAGGTGGATCTGGCAGCAATGGCAATTAAAGAATGGCCCCATACTGCACAAAACTGCAAGCTGAGGCCTCACCATCGGATATAGTTTAAAGTCATATCCAGGACCAAAGGATTTAAGAGAGTTGGATTGTGGAAATGAGACGTAGCATTCACTGCACTTTGCTCGTAGACTAGAGATCTCGAACTTCAATTTCCGGCCTCGTTGTTTTAAATCTCATCATTTATACGAGCAACAAATTCGACTGTCGTACAACTGCTCTCTGCTGTAATTACCTATTATTAATTCTGACATTCGGATTTGAAACTGCTAAAAATGCTTAAAATAAAATCAATTACAAGTTGCTATTTTTGTTTGGCTTTTGTTAAAAGTCGAATTCTAAAAAAGTAAAAGAAATGCATTAATTCTTCGTTTTTTTGTTTACTTTTTTGTTTCGTTTTTATCGATTTTGTTGGCAGACACAAAATCGATTTCGATGGAGTTAATTCTTGAATGATGAACAATGACGAAAAAAAAATCAAATCGAAGCGCGGACGAGAGCACGAGCGTCAATATTCTTTTTTTTTGTTCTCGTTTTTTCTTTGTTTTGTTATATTTGGCCCGTGGTGATCTTAAAATGGCTAGATAGATTGTAGCATACTAGGTAACAGAATTAAAAAGAAAAATCGAAAAGAAAATAGAAAACGAGAAAAAGAATGAGGAGAAAGAAAGATTAATAATGAAAAATAAATAAACGATATATAAATCGGAGGAAAAAAGGTGGATGAAGGGAAATTAAAAGGAATAATAAATACGACGTGGAGGAATGCGGGAAGAGAGGGAAAAGAGTCTGGGGAGAGGAAGACAACAAAAAGAGAAAAAAGAGAGAAAAGGGACTACAACGTAGATGACAAAGAAAAGGAAGAAGAAAAAGAGCACAAGGAAGAAAAAAAAAAAAAAAAAAAAACTCCGAAAAATGGAAACGCTAAATTGGAAGAGAAAGAAACGGAGATATAGGAACAGGGAAATAAGAAGATGGAGGAGTTAAAGAAATTGGAAAGGAGGGTGCAGGCAAATAAATAAGAGTTGTCAATTTTCGGATTGAAAGCCAGCGTCTCATGGGAGAAGCACTTTATCTGAGCAACCTAATCGGAATTGCTCTGTCAGGACAACTAGGGAGATTAGCCATAATTTATTTTATTTTTTTACATGGAAGTCACCACTTATCAAGGTCCGAAAGCCACTCGAGGATAAGGCTTACGCATGCACAGTAATCAATGGGATAGTATCCTAGTAATCGTTAGTATTAGAGTTTTTATAAAGTGTCTTACTTAAGGAGGCGGTTCATCAGGAATTTGTTTATATTGGACGAATAGATCCAAGTTGTAGTCAAGTGGGAAACAGGCAAACGGAAGAGAGTTCCACAGGCGTGCACTTCTAAGAAAGAAGCTTTGCTCATGGAATCTACGTTTTGATTTAGGCACAGATAAGGAGTGGGGAAAATTATTGACAGTGGTTTAAGCTAGACGGGTGTTTATTGTGAAAGATTGGCGAAGAGGGACCAGAGATTGGAGCTCAGACAAACGCTTGTCATTGAAATAACGATAAAACAAAGGCTCGCAACGTCTCTTCTGTGGGAGAGAGACTGTAGAGAAGAGAAAAGGGCACGCTCCACTAAGCCACGAAGTCTATATTGTACTCTGTCAAAGCAGGATAGACTTTTTAGCAGATCCTGCCAAATGTGGCAGTTGTACTCTATCCTTGGACGTACTTGGCTTTTATACAGATAGAGAATTGCATCAGTAGTGAGATATATTCTGGAGCGATATAAGGATCCCACCATTTTCTCAGCAACATTGGCAACAGACTTGATGTACGTGTTCCACTTTAGATCAGGAGTGAAGGTCAAACTCAGAAGCTTAGAGCCTCCCCAAGACGAGAGCCATCCATTTCAGTTGATGCTAGATGGGGATCAGAGCGTTGATGATGTAAAGATAGGAGCTTGGTTTTAGATGTATTAAAAGTAATCAGCAACCTCTTCTCCCACTGTACCACATGCTCGAGATCAGAGGAGAAGAATCGGAGAGAATTTGTCATTTACGGCCTTTGATGTGTTGCCATAGATGGTCGTATCATCAGCATAGATGACAACGGATGATTTAATTTTTGTGAGATCATTGATATAGATTAGGAAGAGAGTTGGGCCCAGGATGGACCCCTGAGGGACTCCAGCATTAATACTGCGGGCCTCTAATTTTTGCCCATCAACCACTACTCTTATGAGCCTATTAGAGAGACAGGATTTAATAATTGAGAAAATATTTCCAGTTATACCGTAGCTGGAAATCTTGTGAAGTAGGTCCTTATGCCATACCTTATCTAAGACCTTTGATATGTCAAGAGCAATTGCCCTAGAAAGGAAGCCTTTGCCGAGAGATTCACTAATCCTATGAGATATAACCGTTAGGACATCTGCTGTAGATCTAGCAGAAGGGAAACTATATTGCGCGTCACTAAGAAGGTTAATTCTGCTGAGGTGGTTGACTACTCCTCTATTTAATATGGATTCCAACAGCTTACTCATGACACACAGGAGACTTATTGATCTGTACTGAGAGGGAAATGACTTATCGCCTGAATTCTTAAACACAGGGCATACTGATGAAGTTATCCAGGGTGTTTGAAAACACTTCTCCTTAAGGCAACGCTTAAACAGTTTTGTAAGTATGGGGGCAAGTTCTGGTTGAAGCATTTCAACACTCTAATTGGAATGCTGTTAGGGCCAGTTGCTTTACTGGAATCAAGGCGTTTGATTAGCTTGGCGACCTCACGCACAGATATTTGTATATTACATAGCGTGTTGTCTGTTATAGGAGGAAATACGGGGAGTTGATGGCCATCGTCCCATAGGGTAGAATTAGCTGCAAAGTTCTTGGCAAATAGTTTGGCCTTGTCTGATTCTGACGAGGTAACCTCAGGTCCATTAATGATTGTTGGGATAGAACGCACAGTTCTGTTCAGGATTCTGTTTGCTATTTGCGAAAACTGGTGGGAACCAACCCGCTACTCAGCAACTTTGGATTTAACGAACTGAGCATATAACTCTCTTGCATTTTTATTACTCCTTTACAGTGGTTGCTGGCGTTCCTGAAAGCAGTTTTAGTCTCAGTGCATCCATTACGTTGTAGATATGGAAAAAGTGATTTCTGGGGAGAACCATGGCTGGTTGTTAGGTTTTGTTGGAATTTTTTGGATGGTATGAATCGCTCTATGGCTACAATTAACTATTCGAGCAGGTCTGATACTATAGAGGTCACATTCTTTTTAAACATGGAATGCAGAGGTAGATCAGATATAAATGTACGGAAGCTATCCCAGGTGGGTTCGTGAAGAATCTGAGTGAGGTCATAGGCAATGGCCAAATCAGGACATAACCTCCCCTCATCATCTGTCTTATTTAAGTGGGTCAGCCATTCCACATTATGGCGCAGAACATTAACTCTATAATAATATAATGACATCTGCAAGAATGAAAATATCATTTATACGTACTTTACGACCGGACTTTGCTGGGCTTTCGTGCTAGCTTGGATAAATATTTTTTCCGTTTTTACGAAAAAGCTACAATAATATCAGGGCGTATCTATTTACACTGGACATCTACAGAATGCCAACATAAATTTATTATATGTGAACGAGTCACTTGTGGAATTTCCACATGTCTCAGTAATGTATATATTAATACGATTACGTTTGCGCTATTTTGTGCGCAATTAACAAACTAATAGCAGATATATTAATACGATAGCATGTGTGTTATTCTCTGCGTCACGATTACATCCGAGTCGTTTAATTGGTATGTAATTCCATTTCCTTTCATAAATAATTTTACCAAGAATCCTTCATAAGATTTTGTTTCGGTTTTGATTATAACTAATGGCACTCAAGTAATCTATTTCTTTATAAATAATCTTATCAAGAATTCTTCATAATTTTTGTTTCGGTTTCGATCATGGCTGAAAGAACTTAAGTTATATATGTCTATAGTAAAAAGCTGAATGTCTGTGTGTGTTTCTGGCCACGAATAGGCTCGTATATTGTTGACTATTTTAAAAAAAAAAGATTACATATAATTATAGAAGATGTATCGAGACACAGAAATGAGTATGTTTGGTCTTGCAGAACGGTGGTCCATTAAAATTGTGGGATCTGCGTTCGCGCCTGGTCCACAAAGTATGGAAATAAAAAAAAATAAAAAAAAAACGTTTACAAGTGTTTTTGATATAGATGTACATAAGAATACTTTGATAAGTATGTTTTAACTTAAATAGGGATGGTATGATAAAATTGTGGTGTCTGCGTTCGCGCCTGGCCGCCATAGAATGGAAATAGACACACACTTTAATATAGACTTTTCATATCTATCTGCGTAAGTATACTTTGATAATTATGTTTTAGTTTGAAAAAATATGGTATGATAAAATGATGGGGTGTTCGTTCGCAACTGGCATCCATAGAATGGAAACACTTCAGAAGTTTCAACACGGGGTTTTAATATAGATCCACATAGTATTGTGATAAGTGTTTTAGTGTGAACAGGTATGGTATAATAAATTATGAGGTGTATCTATTTTATTTTTACTTTCATCATATTTTGCTTTGGTTTTGATACCTCTAAATTCAACCCAAATTTACAACCCTTCCTTTCAATAATATATCATATTTTCATAAACCAGAGTCCATTTTCTGTAGTCAACGACGGGTACTTTTGCTAGTATATATATATATATATATTGTTTTGTCATAAATTTTTATTTCGATTTCGATTCAAGTTAATGCAGACAAGTCATATGGATATTTTTTTTTTTTTTGAAATCGCAACTTTATAATATATAAAAATCGATAGAACATTAACTGTATAATAATATAACAAAATCTGCAAGACTTAAAATGTCATATTTATACGTACTTTACGACCGGTCTTTGCCGGGCGTTCGTGCTAGCTTAGATAAATACTTTTGCTGTTTTTACAAAAAAAAGCTACAATAATATCAGAGCGTCTCCATTTACACTGAACATCTACAGAATGCTAACATCAATTTATTACATGTGAACGAGTCACTTGTGGAACAGGTCTCGGTAGTTTATATATTAATACGATTACGTTTGCGCTATTTTGTGTGTCACGCTTACATAATTTTTCTGTCGTTTAATAATTATGACTTTCCATTTCTTATAATAAATAATTTGACTAAGAATTCTTCATGGGTTTTGGTTTTATGCTCGAGTATAGCTGTTACACTCAAGTCATCTATTTTTTC
This sequence comes from Euprymna scolopes, assembly GCF_053919585.1. NCBI lineage: Eukaryota > Metazoa > Mollusca > Cephalopoda > Sepiida > Sepiolidae > Euprymna > Euprymna scolopes. Next base: position 91,318,082 of record NC_136504.1, read on the forward strand.
ATGAATAATTTTAGCCAATTTTTTTTTATAAAATTTCGTTACGGTTTCGATTCAAGCTGATTCACCAAAGTCATATGGATATATATTATTATTTAATTTTATATAAGAATCGATAGAAAATTAACGCTATAATAATATATACAGATTCTGCATAAATTATCATATTCAAGAGTATTTTTATGAGCAGATAATTAGATAAATACTTTTATAGATTTAACAAAAGAGCTGCAATAATATCAGGCCGTATTAATTTCCCCTGAGCATCCACAGAATACCAACATCAATATATTACATATTAAAGAGTTCGCTGTGGAATTTCCGCAGATCCCGCTAGTAAAGTATAATAATAATTTGCATTCCGGACCATGAATCTTTGTCTATTATCTTTTTTGATGTTTTACGGCATATCTACCCTTTTCAGGTTATTTACTGCCGAATCTAGTGATTTTCAAAAAAATGTTTTAATAGAATATTTTTTTTTCAAGTCGGTTTGAATTTAACCCATAGTTGGGACCCTAACAAGTACTACCACTCCGGGTCAGTGTGAACCTCGGAGCAAGGGCAATTAATGGGTGGCTCCATACTTCCTAAAGCCCGCAAGCTGTGGCCTCAATATTGGATATGGTATGAGATCATATTCAGGACCCTTTCTATTTTCATGAACTTTTATGAAAGCAGAATTTATTATCATGACCTTCACCGTCCATGACAGTGAAAGTTCTGATTATATACCTTTGTGAAATAGTGAACATTATCATCGTATTCTTCCTATATAGAAAGTTACAAATCAGATTTTAGATACGAGCCCACCCATGACAACAGTATTTTAGTTGATGCCTAGTAAATTTCAGATTCCTAACATAATAGTTTAAATTCTGATCGTTATTATCGTTCAGCCACTATTTTATTCAACCATGAATCTTCCTCCACCGTATCGTAAGGTTGAGTTCCTTTAGTAGCATTTCGCGTAACGCTTTCCCTTTCATTTATCATATTAATAAATCGGTTACAGTAGAAATAAATAAAAAAGTATTATTGATTCCGATAACAGGCATTTAATTCGTTAGTTATCCATTTCCACAGCAGTATTATGTGGCACAGAGGGTGGAGAGCTGGATTGAAAGCCCGCGTCTGAAAGTAAGAGCATTTTGGCGGGCAAAATATGCTTGGACAACCTCGTCAGAATTCCCCGATACAGGGCGATTCGAGAGATTAGCTATAAATTAACCCATTGTCAAAGGAAAAAGGCAATGCCTGGCAGGTCAGCTTCATAGAACTACAGAGCCCCAGCGACATAACTAACCCAACAGACAACAAGCCATGTAAACAATGGCCGAGACTCTTGTGAATTTTATCGCGAAGGGAAAAGTCCCGGATAAGAGCTTAACCCATCTGTGAATATTTGAAAAACGTCCAAGGTTTACAATTGGAAAAACGATGTAACTATAAAAGGCTAGATTCGCCTTTATACCATTCCTGGAAGGTAGGGGCTAAGTTAAACCGTTATACTTTACTTTTTCTGAATGAGGGGTGGACCGGCTCAGTCGTGTAAACCCTCCTAAACGTTATTTGCTCGTTTGAGAAGTGGGTTGAGTTAATTCCAGTCGACTAGAAATGCTATTGCTGCCTTCAAATCATACTTGATTAGAGTAACCCCTCGGTAGAGCTGTTTTTTTTCTTCTAAACTTCGGCCTGGAGACCAGTTTAGATTAGTATCTAGCTGCAGTTTTTCAGGTAAATTGTTCAGATGATCTGATTGAAATTCTGTATATGCTTTTTTTTATGATAAGGTGCGGCGAATTACATATTCTGGTATCCGTCAGGAGTTAACATGGATGCATATGAATTTATATTTAATGTAAACATAAGCCTAAATTTAACCATATACACTCATTACTTCGACATAAAACAGACATTCTAAGTCAACGGACAATAACTTTTGTCATTTTTTAACAGGCTAAAAGCCTCGTTTACATATAAAATTAGTGTTATGCTGTTCGCTTTAGGACAGGCATACACTGATAATTGCAGTATCGATACACATGTGTGTAGGTAATAATTATTTATTACAAAAAGTATTATTAAAAACACCGTTCAAATGGAACATACTAACGCTTAAATATGTTTTAATTTGTCCAAATTTTGTATATGTAATTATAGAGTCCTGATTTAAAATGGGAAAAAATGTATTTGGGTGCCGTCAGCTAGTTTCGAAACCGAAAGCTACACTGTAACATTCAAAGCTGGTGACGTTATTACTGTAGCATTACCATTCTTAAGAAAAATATTCTATCTTCTAAGCGAATTGCAAAAACCATAGAGGAAGACCTTTGATCTGTAATAGAATGGGGCGATAACGTTCAATGCTTCCAAAGACTAAGCTTATTTCGTTTAATAATTGCAAGCAACCTTCTCAACCACTTATTGCAGTAGCTAACGATACACCGCCTAGGGTTAACATTCACAAATAACACGAATAAAATATATTCATTGAGGCAATTGCCAAAGCTGCCGCGAGGAAAGTGGGCTCTCTCTACCGTGCTAAAAGGATACTCACACCTGAGAGTACCATATATCTCTACAAGGTCACAATTCCCCCAGGCATGGAGTAATTTTGAAACATTTAGGCTGACTGGTGCATCTGTCACTTGTTTATCGCCATATACAGATTTCAAAATGGAGTTGCTCACCTAACAGGTCCTGAAGTATCCATTTAACTGCAACCCCTGCCTCATGACAGAGTACATGCTTTACAAGTAGTTAAATGAAAAGTAATCTGACGGACTTCGATCCCTAGACGATAATACTCTCAAACAAACCCGAGAAGTAGCAAAATTCCATCTTTACACAGTAAATATCTTTAGATACAGTAAAGCCTTCTACTCGATTCACGCATTTTGAAATTCCCTCCCGTGCCCTGCTTTTTCTGGCTACTGACATGCAGAGATCTAAATCCAATGTGAACAGACATCTTGCTCCAACACTCCATAATGGTATTTCTGCAAATCTGGTCCCAAACCGTAACCCCTCACGATTAAGTGACTCTGTGCCTTGTTTTGGCTGAAACATTAATAATAAAAAGGAATGAGCCTATACAATGTAGTTTTTTTTTACAAACAAACATTCATTTAAACTCTAATAATTTTGACAGCATAAGTCTTTATCAGGCATCGGAATAGTTAGTATAGTTTTATATTAAACTGACCTGGGTGCCCGGCATTGCATAGGTGTTTGGAGGTGTGTGTTGAGAAAAAAAGTGGTACTAAGCAGGCAGGCTCGAACCTGTGATGCAAAGGCGGAAAAGAAAGCGAAAGAATATCTGACGTCTTACCGCTACTCCATGACACGGCCGGAATCAATCAAAAACAAAGGATGATTTACAGAAATGGCGTTGATTTTAAACCTCCCACGAAAGCAAATTAGTCACAAGGTCGTTCTTAATGTGAGGGAAAACTAGCTCCTCCAAATAGGGGACACTCTGGCAGTATCCAAATAAATAGTAATTGCCTTAGTATGAAGGGTTTCCCCTACATTGACCAAGGACCAGTTACAGAACATATACTACCCGCCCCAAAGGCCAGGCGTTTGCGTTCGAATAAATTCGTTTTATTTATACGAAAAAGACACTGGAGACGACGACACGGTGGGAATTTTGTTTCACTCAATCAACAAGAAAACAAAAAAAGCAGAGACGATGTCCTTTTGTGAATGCGAGATATTACAATCTGGGACGTATGCGAAAACTTCTCGTGAAATCTAACCGACGCGAGAACCCCGATGCAAAAAGCTTTTCGTGGACATACCCAAACGCTTTTGCCCATTTTGCCCTTTATATAATAGACCAGCCTGGGTGTCCAATGTTGCTCGGATGTTTGGAGGTGTGTGTTGGGCAAAAACGAACCCGTGACACGAAAGCAGAATAGAAGGTAAAAAAAATAACGTTAAAATTAGGCAGATTTAATCGGACCAATACGATAACTAGCAAAAATGGCTAAAAAATAGATCCCTCCTTGTAGAAAAATGCCCAGCTGAGAGCGAAGGGATGAATGTTTTTGGCCATTTTTCTCGATATTTGTCTTCCGAGACGTCACAGCAAAATGATATGAATTTCGTGAAAATCTGTTGCCTCTGTCGAAAGTTTAGGCAGACATACAAAGATAGCTAGATACGTGCATACATTTAAATAGACAGGCGAGATTTATAGTATACATTATTTACTCCTTGGGTCAATAGAAAAGTAAGCCTTGTAATCTTTACCGATGATACTTTCGAATCTTCTAATCAGGAGGAAGAGCGTGGCTCGCGTAAAACGTGTTAGAGAATTTTCTCCCTCTATGTAACACTGATTAAATTTCAACTGGAATTTTTAGTTTAAGACGCGAAGATAACGCAGATTCTTTTAAAAGAAACATCTATTTATTCAAAAGAAAATAAGCGGGGACAATATACATCTTCAGCAGGCATGGGATCAGTTTGTGTCTTTTTTTTTAACATGTAACGCTTTGTTAATTTATGAATCGAATCGTGGTAGTCTAGTAATAAACGTTCACTTTAGTTTTTGAAATCTTATTTCAAGTTCTGCATCATTATTTTAGAGAGTATGTTTATAAAGAGTTCACGCCTTAAAGGCCTTCAACTACAAACTAAAACGTACAGCGGAGACAGAGAGAGGACGGATCTATAAAATGGAGAGCATAATGAACAGGAAACAGAGAAAGAAGGAAAATAAGAATGCAGGAAACAAATTTTACAAAAATATGTGGGAATAGTGTTCGTTTCAGTTGTATTAAATTACTTTAACCCCTCGAGGTGTACTCATGCCTTTAAGCCACTATAAAACTCTAAAGACACAAGAAATAAAAACGTGTGATAAAATCTTTATGATTGGCTGGCCATTTGCCAATGTACACTCCTCGTTCCAACCATTAAATGTAATTGAGACACATACGCCTCAAGCTGAAACGATATTGATGGGAAAAACCTTTTCACATTCTACATATTACTAAGTGCCTTCGCCAGCTCACTATCCCATCTGAAAGTTGACTACTTCAAATTACTGAAAACCAGAATCTTGAATAATAAACATCAAAACATCATACTTTTCTCGCAAAAATTTTCGCATGTGTTAGTATAAATATTAACATCTTATTCATGATTCTACAAATTTATTCATATTTGAAATAAGTACATAAAAATCGAAATACTGAAGAAATCAATTCGGCTTGAAATATATGGCTTAGTTAACGGCACAGGGAGAAATGAAGGAGAACGGAACGATAAAAAAAGAGGGAATAAAACAGCCACTACAGGTTAGAATGCTTTAAAACGATGTTAGAGAAATTGTTTATAGTAAGTTATATATTTATTTATTCAACAGTTTTTATTAACTATTGCTAATATAGACGAAACCATTGCATATATAGAAACCGAGTAATACAATGAATTCCTAAATATATAATGCTAATTATTCATTTATTATGAACTGTTTAAAAGTAGTTCTACTAATTAGGCATTACAAAGATGGTCTTTGTATGATCTGTATCACTTTAATGTAATAGAGTAATAATAATAACTAGCAGGACCCGTGGAAATTCCACGGTAGTTAAAATCTTTTAAAACACATCAGTAAGAAATTCCTTATAAAAATGAACGAATGGACGAAGTAGAACAAACAAAGAACTTTAGTTTAAACTTTTATTGAAGGTCAATGCGATCGTAACTGATGCTGTTGATATTGTCAGAGAGTGCTGGTGATGATTGAGGCGGTGACAGAGACGTCGATCAGCTGCTTGGAGTGAGAATAGTGGTCAGTCAGCAGGTTCTTGGGAGTCAGATTGTGAATTTAAAAAACTGTGTGACATCGATTTTGTGTAAGTTCTGATGACCCCAAGTTATTTAATATTTCAGGACATTTTGGATTACACGTGTGAGTAATGAATAGGTCACAGAAAACTGCCAGTGCATCTTGATAAAGCTGTTGTAGATTCCTAGAACTTCCTGTAAATGTAGATGGCAGAATAACTGGTACACCAGAAAAACCATCTTCATTCCTTGCTAAATGATCCATTAAGCCAGAATATTGAGCAGCTCTTAGTTGACTTTGATGGCTTTTAATGAAGTTAAATAAGCAACTGTCAACTTTTACATATGCGATAGACTTTTCTATTCATTTTGAATTTTATTCAATGAAGATTTGGAAATTCACAAATATTTTTTAAGTCGAATTATATTATAGATTTCAATTAATGCATCACAACTTCCTGATAATATAAATAGAACACTTTGAATTTTCTGTACAAAAGTTTTTTTCCATAAAAACATTGTAATCTGTTATAATATTCAGATTCTTGTGTATTACATGCATAGAAAATGAAGTGTTTCTGTAAATCTTACGAAGTGCAGTTAAATTTTGATTTTTCGATAATCAAAATGATGTGAGGTAGGTTATACCTATTAAATTTATTGTCAATGTTATATAGTTAAGTAAGCTGGCTAATTGGCTATAAAGTAAGTTATTCCGAACTTTGATCTAACATTTTAATTTAAAAAAAAAACTTAACATTTTCTTGTATCTTTTTTTTTATATTAAGAAAAATGTAAGCATCATGCTGAAATAATAAAATGCCATTCTTAATAAGGGGAGAGGGTTTGACTATTCTAAACCTTCACCTAAATAACGATTTAACGAAAAAAATGTTTAAAATGTTCTTGTATCTTTTTTATAATTTTTGTTAAATAAGAAAAATCAATAAACTTTGATAGCACTATTGTAAGAATCATGCTGAAAGCCATTCGTAATATGAGGAGGGGGTTAACTATTCTGAAACTTCACCTAACAATGTAAAAAAAAATAAGGGAAAAATATATGTATGAACAATAAATATTTCTTCAGTTAAATAAAATATACTGTAAATCTTTAAATAAGGAATAAATATTTATTTAAACTATAATTATTGAAACAAAGTATTTTACTGCATAAAAAAACGGTTATGGGGAGAAGGGTTAACTATTTTGAACCTTCACCTAAATAGCGATTTAATGAAGAAAACTTTAATGGTCTTGTATCTTTTTTTTTATAATTTGTTTTAAAATAAGAAAAAAAAAGGTAAATATTCAGATACGCTACTACAGAACCCCGACCACTCTAATTTGTTTTTTTTATAGGTAATTGAGGTCGCTGACAACGAATCTGATAGTCAAACCTGGGGCAATTTACCGTTTGCATGGTATTTACCCCTGAACCCACGAACTACTTTCCACCATTTTGCAGCTTTCGTTTATGCTACGCGTATGCACGTTGTAGCATAAATGACGGCTTCACCAAGCAAACTACGTTGGGGGGGGGGGATTTTTTTTTCCAGGACATAGAATTTTCTAATTTTCAAAAATACATTATAGCACTTTTTGGGTGGAAAATTTAAAATTAGCTAAAAAAGAAATAAAACCAGAAAAGGAAAGCACTCCAAGTTGGAGTAGGGGGGGGGTAATTTATCTGTTGTTTTTTTTTTTTACCTGGAACATAGAATTTTCAAATTTTCCGTAAGTAACGCACCGACATTTACCAATTAGAACACCATTTAACATTTTCCGAAGATTTTACTGTGTACATTGGGGGCGCGAACGGGGGGGGGCGGATGTGATGTTGGGGCATGCGCGCCCCAACATCACATCCGCCCCCCCCGTTCGCGCCCCCAATGTACACAGTAAAATCTTCGGAAAATGTTAAATGGTGTTCTAATTGGTAAATGTCGGTGCGTTACTTACGGAAAAACGTTTAACTAAACTACAAAAGCACCTATTAAGCCACATAAGTTCTATAATTGAATCCCCCCCCCGTAAAAAAGAATGAAAAACATAAAGATGTTTGGTGCTTATGTTTTTGTAAACCACATTAAAAACTACGCGAGACAAAAAAAAGTCCCCCAATTTGTTGTACTTTTCTTTAACTATAATGTCAGTCCGTAATTTTTTGATTGGTACGCCATGTGAGAAGGCAGTTTGCTAGGTGAAGCAAGCCGTCGTTTATGCTGCAGCGCACGCGCGTAGCGTAAACGGAAGCTGCAAAATAGTGGAAAGTTAATACCATGCAAACGGGGGTTAATACCATGCAAACGGTAAATTTGACCCAAGTTTGACTATCAGATTCGTTGTCAGCGACCTCAATTACCTATAAAAAAAAGAAATTAGAGTGGTCGGTGTTCTGTAGTAGCGTATCTGGATATTTACCGAAACTTCACCTAACAATGTAATAAAAATAATGGAAAATAAAATATACTGAAAAGGAAATAAATATTTTTTTAAATAAATTAAATCGTAAGTAATGAAACACTGTTTTATTTCATATTAAAAACAATTGTTGTGTCCATTTTTTATAGTATTTAAATATGTATGCCCTGTCGGTGGGCATTAGAAGATGAATGCCTGTAAAAGAAGCAAAATAAAACAGACAACCCATAAATAATAACTATGTAAACAACGTGAAGATGTATAAATGTTACAAAATTACTCGATTCGGCATTAAATAACACGAAAAAGGATTGATATGCCGTAAAACAAAAACAAAACAGAACAAGACGTAAAATATGTTTTGACTCTGTATTTGCGAATGGTGACTTTGGTGATTTATTTAATAAAGGCATTCTTGACTTTTGTAACATGTATTTCTAAACATATTTTTTGTTGTGTAAGGCTCACTCAAAAGTAAAAAAAAAACAAAGTGGCACAGTAAAAAAAAAAGTACTCGTAGCGTTAAATGTAAAAAATATATTTATTACTGAATAAAATAGAATAAACGTTCCTACAATAATAAACAGAAGACATCGTTAAAAATGTAAGTAAAATACTATACTATTTAAACTGGAACGATACCTTCTATGCATAGCTGTCTTTAAAATAATCCGGAACCATAAATAGACAGTTATTATTACTTTTTTTTTTTTTTGTTCGGGAACTTTTGGGAAATAAAAGGGTTAATGATTTTTAACTGATAAAGATTGAACAATAAAGGGAGATAATTCACATTAATGTTTGCGATGATGATGACGCGTTTCATTAATTAATGTTTGCGATGATGATGACGTTACACCGTACGTACAAGCAAATTAATATATAGATGATAATACTGATGTGGACATACGAACGGAGCAACCCATCTAGGCAAGAAAACCAGATATCATAATAGTTAACAAGTAGGAGTAGTCTCACCAGATTGAGAACTGCTAGGACGGCAAAATTAACTGAGTGCAGCTCAAGAAGAAATAGAAGAGGAGCAAATACGTGGAACTGGCTAGAGAGCTCAAAGGGATCTGAAAGTATTTAACCACATCACATTGTACTATTTAGTTGAGTAACAATAACCCGCTTGGATGATAAAAATGCAGAGAAAAAAAAACTGTCGCGTTCATTTATTGAGATGGGAAATGGAAATCTGAACTATAACCGAAGTTTAAATATCTCGACAAATTGTATGAGGATAATGCGGAGAGAATTTAGAACGTGAAGGCATAAAAGTAGATGAACGAAATGATAATACTCAAAGAACACAGGAACGATACCAAATAGTAGATCCAAATGCCCCAACATCAAAATCGTGCCAGCAATTTTGGTCCTCGGCGCCAGAGTCTGGGCCATTTTTGAAATGACAAGGCCACCCTCCTATGTCTTCTACTCTTGAGGAGGAGGTTAATTTGTTGCTAATTGCTGTGAAATGTGACGAAAACATGGTCCCAACTAAAGATATTCCAATCTAGGGGACACAGAAAGCTATGGAACCGATAATCTGAAATATCAGAATTATCAAGGGCTATCTTGAATTTGGAACGCGATCTAGAAAAATAATTAGAGGACGATTAAACAGGAGGAGAATAGTATATTACTAAATACCAGAATTTTTCTGTAGGCCAGAATGCTCTTACCACTATGGGAGGAATATAAATTTGGAGTTTAAATTTGGATCTATTTATCAACATTGTAGCGGGGCAGATTTCTGAAACAATGTTTCACATACTATGTATCACTAAGTGAAAAATTCTTATGGTATAAGAATCTTTCATTTTGTGATACATAGTATAATAAGCTGCCCCAGTATTATAAATCAGACTTCGTACAAAACATCGATGCTTATGATGGTATCGTCTTGAAAATGCTTAGCCACTCTACATCCTTTCATCTAGTTTTTAAACTTTCATTTTTAATACACTTTTTTCATTTTCCATCTCTTTTTTCCCATTTCATTAACTTTTTGCACAAAAACATTTTTCTGCATTGATGGCTAATTTTCTTATAATGCTGTTAAGTTTATGCAAGTACAAGCAAATTCTTAGCTTCGATATAACATTCATTTGCTAATATCTTTTCTCTGATGAGAAAAACGCATTTCTTTAGAACTCCGCGAATTAAGGAAATTTGAATATTTCTAATACTTATTTGACTATTCTGTCGAACAATGAATTGATATTAAGTATAATTTACAGTCAAACATAGCGTTCTTCTCCCTTCCTCTCTTATATACTCCAGAATAATGAAACGAAATATAACTACTGGTATACAAATCCAGTGATTATCGGTCTTACAAAATATTATTAGCTGTAATATTTTATATAAGGCAATTGAAGGTAAATAAAATTGCTCAATATACAAGATAGAGTAAATATATTATAATTTAGGTATTTATATTTATGATATAAAAAGTCTATAGTTGAAAATGAACCGTTTCAAATCATAAAATTTAAACACCTAAATTATATATATGATAAAACACTATACCTTTATATAAAAAGAAAATCGGCTATTTTTTTTTTAATTCACGAGAGTTCCAGTGCGTACTCACAATCACTGAAAAATTAAAACCGCATGATTTCACCCCTGTAAGCCTAAGGAAGAACGAGAAGCGAACGTGCATTGGATGATTTCAACGGATATACCATTTTATTTATAACACTGTACGTCACAATTTGCTTTGCGGTAGCAATAATGATTAACAATGCTCGGCTCAGGGACAATTTTTACATTTGTCTGACTTACATATACACCCTGATGTTAGAGAATGGATAGAGAGAGAGAGAGAGAGAGAGAGGAGGGAGAGTGTGAATTACAGGGTAGACACGTTGACAGGAAGTTAAGTTCAGCTGATTGGATTGCGTGTGAGTCATGTGATCAGGTTAGTTGAATCGAGGAGATTTGGTTGCGACTTAGACGAAAGCGGATGGCTTCGCCGTTGTCTCCTCCCCTTCGTTGGGGGTGGTGACCGAACGCTGACGTGGTGGAAATAAGACATAGAAGAAAAAACAACACAGGCCAAATTCACTTTCCACCTTCTGCAAGACATCTGGGAAAGTGAAATAAACTATAGAACCAATTTCTTGTCTTGGTGTGAAATAAATCTTCGTCCCCAAAAACAGGTATCAAGTCTCCCTCACAGACGAGAATTTCCAGATGGATCAACAAAATGGCAGAAGGTATGTTCAAATGACATGTCACACACATATTCACACTTAACAGCATATGGACATATGTAATAGAAAGAACGCTAGATGATCAAACACACAACGACATTAAGTCTGGTAAGATAATTAAACACTCAATCATTTATAAATAGACACGCTTTAATATATCATCTCCATTCCAATTTCAACCAATATACAACAAACGCTCATTTTATGATACGACAACGTAAAACTGATTGCTTCTCAGGAAGGTAATTATATGTTGCATATTCTACAGTCGGCAAATCAGACAATCTCTACATCTGCACAGAAAAAAGAACACCTCAAAATATTGTGTATTCACAAATATTAAGAACATAAACCGAGGAAACACATTTTTTTTCTTTTCTGGGTGTTTTTTTGTGTTCCATTTAAACAAAATGAGAAACAGCAACGCGCGACTATATATATATATATATATAAGTAGGTTATCATTCCAATGTACCAACACGCCGTTCTTCTCTAAACAATTAGAAAATACAAATATAATTAGGGGAATGTCGACAACTTTTGTCTTCTAAACCGTAACCGCTTCCTCGAACCCCAAATTATCGACCGATCCCTATTAATCAGAAAACCGACATCTTCCACAGCTAAAATGACTTTCGATTTTTCACACACACATACACGACTCCTCCCTTACACATATGCAACCGGCTGAATCCGGTGAACACCGTAAGTCAACACTGACCCCCCTTTCAACTAAATTCCTTCTCAAACATCCACCACGACTGGCTAACTGTCAATGTTTGCGAACCGCTTTTCGTTAGAACTTATTGCTGGCGGCCTGAGGTTGTCGTGTTTATCTTCGCGAATTACGTCAATTCAATCACTTTGTCTATTAGCAACGCGATGGTAACGGCTGGCATGTTATTACTCTCTCTTCCGATGGCACACACACACCTATATGCTGTCTATAAAGAAGATTGTGGCCTACTTGACTTGACTGCTCTACAGTTGAATGATTAAGACAATATTTTGCGCATGCGCAACATGGTACTTCTGATTTACTGATTAAACTCGTCCAGGTTTATCATAACAAAATCATACATTTTGTAAAAGTCAGAGAAAACCTATGCATTAAAGTATATATATATATATATATATATATATATATCTTCCTCTCTCTCATATATATGTATAGTAGAAAATACTCGTCGCAATCTGAATAAAATAATTCCCCTGATGAAAAAGCAGTACACCCTGTCGTTGCACCCCATAAGGAGATTAAAATAAATATGCAATAATAATAAAGATAGAAAATATAACAATAGTGAACTTCATAAATTATAATGTTATAAAGATCTAGTATTTAAGAATAAAGTTTTAATTTTTAGGAATCCAAAGAAGAAATTGAATTCAGAGAATCTTAGTTAATTAATGCAAACCTGAACAATTTATCAAATTTAAACTGGATAGGCGTTTTTTTTCTTGCTAATGAAGTCAGAGAATCCCTCAAACGCAATTGTGCCTTCGTGCAAGTATTAATCACTACTGTCTGTAGGCATTATTACATCTCCGATCCAGTTTTGAGTGTTAATCGCCCAGAAGTTTAGGGTATACATCCACTCAGATCCGGCGTAGTCAAGGGCAAGTGTCTGTAAGTAGGGCTTGAAATCCAGAAGCGCCATCAACCCTGATCTTTACTTCATCACCCGACGGGGAACGGAACCTCGATATGGTTGTGATTAAACCATCTCTTAGAGATTGGCTGCTTTCTGATAATAGTAATGTTGCATGTGTTAGGGCAGAAACATTTTCTCGAACCAATAATACTGGTTGTTCTTCACGTTTTACGACATCAGCAGCGTACCAGCTCCAAATTTTATCTGGTGGTTTTGTTGAGGATTGTTTCTTGAATTGGCTTGGTATCTGTTTTAGTGACATGCAGGTGTGGCAACTATCTATGGTACGACTGATGACCTTGTCCACATCCAGTGCATAGAATCCCATATTAAAAAATCTGCTTTAACTGGTGTTTACTGGCATGGTGAAATTTTAGTATAGAGCGACTAAAAGTCCGTCTAATACTCCTTGGAGAATGACGATTCTCTGTATAGCTGGGCACAAGGCTACCTCCTGTGTAACTATGATCAACCAATCTGCCGAGGTGTACGAGAGTTTACAATGTTGTAAATGCATTTTAATAGAGGTTAAACCTTTTTTCTTCTTAGATGGAGTTCTGACATCGCATAATATTCTATACACTTGTCGTAAGTCCAAACAGTCTTGTTGAGCCTGGATCCATGCGCTACGACTCATGTATGGGATCGGACAATGACCAGCTAATATATCTTTTACAGTGATTTCTCTAATTACTGATGTCTCCAGGGCGTTGATAAATTTACAAATTTGGCATTTTTCCTTGCAATGAAAAGCGTTCCGGCTAGTATAATCTGATATATTATTTTTCCCTGGTATATGGGATCATTTAACAGAATATCGAGAGATAACACCCAGGAACGTCGTGACTCTAGAGCTTGCAGAGAATTCGCCACGTTGGAGTTTCTCATATGCTTGTACACAGGGGCGGCTATCTGTGAGCACTTCGGTAACGTGTTCCGATTGAATTATATATGGACTGAAGTGTTTATTAGCTGAAGTAATCCCCAGAGCTTCCAACTCCCAGGCTAGTCAACCTGCTTGGTTAGATGTTTTACGAGCGTTGAATAAACCTGCGAGATGAGCTTTGTCTCCTCTCAAGACGAAAAGAGATGCTGCTAAACCAGCAGAAGTCGTGGATGCGTCTGTAATTATTTGTAGTTGGTCCTCTCTTCTAGGTAAGGTCAGGAGTTTTGCTTGCTTAAGATGTTCTTTTGCTTTGAAGAGTGCCTCCTCCAGGTCTGATGTCCATCGGATTCTGTCATTTGATGAACCTATTGCGCAGACTTTATCCAGAGGTCCTAAAAAACCCGAGTGCTTAGGTATGACTTTACTCAGGAAGTTGTAGGATCCGATGAATGATCTCATGTTTTTGATGGTTTCAGGAGGATCACAGATAGCCAAAATATTCAGACGGTGGCTTGTAGCTTTGAGCGTTCCCCTAGTCCATTGCCAACCTAGGATTTCTGTTGATGCCGGACAGCAAATGGTTTTTGATGTGGACAATCTTAAATTATTCTCATATAGTGTTAGTAACACCTCTTCCCATACACTGTTAAGCTCCATGCGTGTATTAGCGCCGACATATAGGTCATCAGCCAATTTTACCACCGACCCTTTTACGTTGTAGCATCCTAGTGATGGTGAAAACACTTGGCTGTACTTTTCATTTGTCTCGTGGAAGGTGGACTTTTCATCTTGATTGAGGGTGTTTGAGGGGTCCACAGAAATTTCTGCTGATCTGTCCGATTGCTCAGAAGCCAGAATCAGTGGAGGTGGCTTTGACGTATCACGTGTGAGAGGCATCTGAGTAGTATAGCGTATCTTGCATATTTGTCCATGTCGCTTGATAAGTACAGGTGTGGTTAAATTGTTTGTGAAGGTTATTTTGTCGTATTTTGGTTATTTTACATTGGATCAAGTCATTATGGTTATCAGTGTGTCTGGGCTCCACCGAAATTGTTTCACTTCGGTATTCTGGTGGTATTGTTAAAGCTATATCTGAGCCAGGTAATAAAGCAGGTTTGACGTGGGACGCGTAATATGGTTGCTTCTCTAACACTAGCGCATCTTTTTATGCTTATGCATTTGAAATTGCATCGCCAAGGTATACACAGTTTGTGTTTGCACGAAGATAAATATCATTTCTGTCCATGAATGGCATACCGCCCAAAATGGCACAATTTAAATCTTTTACCACAAGCCAATCGAAACGAAAGAAGTGTGTTTGTTTTGTGATTGGATATTTTCTGGAAATATCCAAGTGAACCTCACCTGTTATTTCCATAGGGGAGACACCATCTGCCATGTTGGTTTTGTGGATGGTAGGTAAAATATTCAGTTTGAGACGTCTTGCTTCACTCTTTCTAATTAGGTTACTTTCTGCACCGGTGTCTAGTGCAACGTCCGCATCTTCTTTGTTTACTTCTACCTCCATATACGGTGACGATATGATGTCTACTCTGTTGATTTGGGGACTCTCGGGTCTTGATTTGAATTATCCTATTATCGGAACTATGACACTAAGTCTTTGGCATCTTCCTCAGTTTCTGATAGGATTTCGATAACTCCAATTTTAGACAGAAGGAATTTTCTGTCTGAGAGTGGCATAAAAGGTCAGTTTTGGAAATAGTGGGTTTCTTCTCCTGATCTATTGGCAGCATCGCAGAGGCAACATTTAGGCCTGTTTCGCAGGCGACTTCTCCGATTTTCTGGCTTCATCAGTCGTTTCCTTCTATAGCTGGAACTAGAGTACGATATGTTGCCCTCTCTATCACCTATTTCTTGTAACAGGGACGGTATTGCATCACTGATTTCCTTCCTAATGGAATATAGTGTAGAATCTTTTAAGGTGATGGCAAATATTTGCTTAATAATGGAGGTTATGTCTCGGTGGATTGCATCAAGCCAAATCATCACCGTGATATTCTGTAAAGTTGGAATTAAGCGTTCATCATTCTCTAACTTTGCTCCGCAATGTTTGATAGCTGAAGCTTTCGTAATTAGACTGTCCTCCATGAACGAGTAGCACCTTTCCCAGAGAGCCTCTCTCGTTTCAGTGGTGCCACATTTGAAACTGAACATGTTCACGATATTCCTTTCGGACTTGCGATAATCATAGTATTGTCGGAGTCTGTCAAATATTTCGTCTATACTATGTGCCTGTTCTTTAATGAAGGCACTACTAATAACTGGAGCATGAATGCTTATGAAGCCAAATAGCACTTTTAAGTTAATGGCCTTGTTTCTGCTGATAATTTTTTTCCATTGACTTCTTGTTCATCAGCAAAGAAGCCTCTATTCGGTGTGCCACTTGCTACACTACTCCAGGTTTTGAGGTCCTCCAAATAGCGTTCAAATTTAACTTCATTTGAGATACGATAGATTAATTGTTCACACCACGCTTCGAGGGAACCTCTCGATTCTTGTTCAGTGAGAATTCTCTGTTTAGTACTGAGGGCAGACATGTTTGTTTAAATAGAGTAATTGTTTTGGACGAAAAACTTATAAGATATATTTGTTTTTACTTACTGCGTGGTTCCCGTAAGTATTTTTTTTTAATTCAGTAAAGGTCTATTTGGTCCAGTTCAGATTCTGTAGCAGCATGTTAATTTCAATAATAGATTAAAACAAACTAATGTGTGCAACGTAGATACTAGAATACACATAAATGTAATAATATAAAATTGTCATGTGATTGTCGTGTCCATGACTGTCACTTTCAAAGGGAACTGTTGGTGTAAACCTGTATACAGTTTCTTACTTCTAAATTAGTAAGAAAAGGAACAAATGACTCCCTTTTTAAGTAGAATAAAATACGTTTACATTTTATTCTGGGGATATTGATGGCTATAATTCGAATATTTTATATTTCCTTCTTCGTTATGACAATTCAACACGCCCACGTTGTTTTCTGATTTGAATATAATGTTTGTTTGCAACTTGCTGCCTGTCTCTTGCAAGCAAGTGCCTTCTTTTTTTTACTGTGTGGTTTGCATAAGTGAATAATATATTTAGTACTTTCTTTCTGGGAGGTGCGTATAATGTTTTTAATTCCTCGCGTTTATTTCTGGCTTAAGCCGTCTCCACTCGTAGTTAGAAACGACTTGTAGGAGTACGATGTTCATTTATTACTTTTTTTTCTTATCAGTTATTTTTTGAAAATCGTCTCTTCTCGTCGTTTTTAAAGCGACTCAGAATCTTACGATGTGTCATTTGTCGTAATTCTTTCAGGGTAGAAGTTCCACTTTCCGACATGCAATATAACGCGACTTGTAATCCTCGTACTTTTAACTTAATATTTCCGGGAAAACGTTTGCGTATCCTTAGTCAATGAGTACGACTGTTTTCGTTTGTAGAACGTATTATCGTCGAAGGCTGAATTCTTTTGAATGTTTGCCGCTGCCACCACATGTGGCTTTAAGGTGCCTTTATCCCACCGCTGCCACGACGTGTATGGCTTTAAGGTGCTTTTTCTGGGAAAAGCAGATGACAACAATAATCCACGCGAGAAAACGATCCCGTCAGAGACAAAGCGCCGAATAGTTAGCATACTTTAATAAAACCCCCCTCGTAGGTTGTGACGGCCTTATATAAGTATGTAGTTCGTATGTAATCGGAGAGCATTTCAACAGGATATTCCTACGCCGAATGGTCACTAAGCACTTCCGGAGAGTCGCACTTATCAGTTCAGGTTGCAACGAATTACTTCCTTTAATTCCATTCGGATTAAACTATTGTTCTATCCCTGTCCCTCCTCTTGTTTGTGTTTTCAGAGCTATCAATTAATGACCTTGTACCATCCAGTTAGTCGCCCTCTTCACGACATCCGAAATATAACAAGCATCGAATATAATACAGCATAACCCCGTGATACGACATAAAATAGTAAAAAATACTGTATATAATACAGATGTATATAATCAAGTAACATTATAGAGAACACCGTAAGGCGGGGCTAATACCGTAACGAGTTCTGTTTAAACCATGGAATCAGCCCGCGCGGAGTTTTCTTTTAATCCTTTTCATTCTCGCACGCCAGCGACTTTTTTTGTTCACCTTATGGCGTCCGATGATGAAGCACGTGTCGTTGTTTATGACGTTGGAGATATCCCGTCCACGCACGTCAATCAAACAAAAAAGGATCGTTGATTGGCTTATCTCGAGGGCAGGTTTTAGCTGTTTTCCAGGTCACTGGTCGTCGCAGGAATTACCACCGCCTCCTTCAAAAAAAGAAAACGACGAGAAGTATACGAATTGTTCATCAACCGAATAAAGGTTGCCTGAATGTTACGCATCCCAAATGGCATGTATCATTTCAATAGGTCGCATTTTGTGATAAAGCTGGCCTTCGGGTCGATGCAATCCTCCTATCTCGGTATTGGGTAGACGTCTGCCACTGTCAGGACATTCACGTTATCGTAGTCGTCGGTGCCAAATCTGATCGATCCGCGTACTCGACCATTGAGAAGAAACCAATCCGCCACCATTTTTGCCGATATACCCCTTAATTGGAAATCTTTTACTCGTACACATCATCGTGAGTACATATTAGTTTCGTGTCTTCGTCCTCTGTAGGGATCCTACGCAATCCATTATGATTCGTTCGAACGGCCCTTCTATTACGAGTATTGGTTTAAGGGGATGCTGGTGATATATCTTGTTTGGGTTTCTTTGCTTCTGGCAAACTAATCATGATTGGCAGAATCATTTTACGCTGGTTTTCATCCTTGACGAATAAAAGTGCGGGGTCAGTCTATTGTACGTTTTTGGTCATTTCTAGGTGTCCAACCATTACCACTTTATGCGCCAAGTTCAATAACTCCCATCTATACGCGTCTGGTATTACTATATAACGATGAATCCCCGTGCCTCCTCCCTTTATCGTCTGGTGATTACCATCATCTCTTCATCAACATCTCCTCTATGTTGACATTCAAATTATTATGGCATGGTTCGGTCATAAATTATTAATTACACCAAAATTATAGCTCATTTAGTTATTATAATGTTGCTTTAATCGCTAGAAAATTCTACGGATAAAATTAGATTCGATTTTTACAAGATTTTGATTACAATGATTTCTACTTTTTCTGATTTTCATTCCCATAACAGTTATCCGCCATTAACCCATTAGGTTCTTTTTCTAAATATATATTGCAGATTGAACGATCATTTTCCTTAGTCTACCTCTTGTGTTTTGAAAGTGCTGCTGTCTTGGTACGCACACGTAACGTTTGAAATTGCATTTAAAATGCGTTTATGTAGAGAACTTATCTGCTTACTAGACACTGTCCTTGGTTTGGTACATTGGAATGAAAACTTATGTCAAAAAAATCTGGCATGAGGATAACTTTTCGTATGAGTAAACCCGAACAAAATATTAAAAAATCATGCAGTATTCGCTGCCCAGATAAAATCTTCTCAATATGGCTTATGCATACTGGCTTTTACCAGGAGTGATTCATCTTCTATAGGTGTGCTTACCTCAAGTAACAACACAAAGCTTAATACTCCACCTAACTAGAGAAAATCTTGTCTTTTAATCTATTAAGACCAGGAGACGAAAAGAAATATATACTATAACAAAATAAAAATAAAATGGTCAATTGGAAAGAGGAAAATTATGTTCTAAACTTTTTTACTCAGTGTTTGAAAGATAAAGGATAAGTTCAATGAATTGTGCGAATATCTATTTATCTCATTTAGAGAAGAACTATTACCCTGGGAAAGGGGTCCCTTGATGTGTAAGAACTTGGACTGAAGCAAATTAAGCATATATATATATATATATATATATATATATATATATATATATATATATATATATATGAGACATGGCCGTTCGTAAAGTTGAAGTGTAAAATCGAATTTTCATCACCAAAAACGCAGCTAGAATAGACGTGAGTCCAAATATCTGTTTTCATTAAAAAATAAATAAAATATCAAACCGAATCAGCTAAAACTCAGAAAATATAATGGAAGCGAATAAAATGCTCGAGAATCGATTTTATTCCAGTAGAAGTTAGCACTAATTTCATGGTTTGTAATTTCGCTATTAAGTTAAGTTACGAGTGAAAAGCTATGTGTAGTCAAGCGGATTGTTTGTAGAAATATTAAAGTCGAAACTCTAATGCGTCGAGGAGTTAAATCGAGCGTACCGGAAGAAGGTGGCCAATAAATAGTTGAAATAAAATGACTCGCGTTTATGTGACAATCTAAACATATATAATCTGATTCGAAAACAATTCAGGCGAGAAACGAAGGCTAGGGTATTAAATGGTTTCTGTATAAAACAGAACAAAAAGAAAAACAACTAAAAGAAGGGAGGATTTACATATTTTAATGTGTTATTTACGAAATGAAAGAATTCAAGATAGACAAATAAATTAATATAAAGATAAGAAAATTATCGAAAATATATTAAAAGTGATTTTCTTTAGAAAGAAAACAAGCAACTCAATACGAGAAAAATAGACAGAAATAAAAAGTGCATAAATATATAAAATTAGTGTTATTTAGAACTATCAAAAACGAAAAATAGAAGGGGTAACGTAATAGAAAAAGAAAAGTATTAAAGAAAACAGTTCCTAAAATATAGAATAAGGGCAAAGCTGCTCGACTGAGCTCTGTTCTCTTATTTCGCAGGTTAAGACATTCCATGCAAAAAACTACTGTTTCTACAACTAAAAGAACATTCGTATTATTTGGATATATCCCACTGTTTAGTCATAATAAAGAGTAAGAAGGCGAAGAAAACTACTGAGTTTTGATATTCTTATTGTAAACTAGCTTCGTATCTCAGATTTATCAGATTCCAAAAAATCTAAACAGAGTTCAACGGGAGATGATAAGAGCAATAACACTAAACGTATAAGAGGTGGGTCAGTCACTGAGTTAACTGCAAAAGACAGGTAATTACAACAAGTTACAATTTTTAAAATAGTAACTCAATACAGGAAATGTAAAATGTAACATTTGTATAAAAGAAGGCGTTAGAGAATCAAATAATTAATAGAATATATATATATATATATATATATATATGTACAAAAACACTTGAACTTAACATTTAATCTCGTTAAAAATTGCCCAAAGTTATAGTCCTTGAATTTTATAAGACCTTTATTCCAAATTTATGGTTCAATACAATTAAACATGTGCTCACTTCTATATTCCATACTAATCCTTATTAATTCCTAATTATGTGTGTAGCAGTTACCATAATACTTACTTCGTTGCAACTCATTATAATATCATGCATATCCCGATATAAACAGAGGCCGAAGATAGTCCGATATAGGCAAGAAGATATCGGTCCTCTTTGTTTGGCTTTGAAACCAAATGTACTGATGTTTATGATCTTATGTAACACATGTATGAATATACGTGTATATTCATTTCGTTTTTCTATCTCTATGTTTCTCTTTTCTATTGCACTAAAGATTAACCTTGCCATCTTTGGATTATGCTGAAATAAAGAATAATGTTTATTAATTTGAGCCGATTTTATCAATTTTTTTTCTACCAGATTGTATTACCCACTAAATTTCGAATTCTGACTATTGAACTCTTTTAAAATAATTCTTCTTCGCTTTTCGGATTACTATTGAAAAAGTCTTCAGATACAAAATCGCAGGAATTTTATTGTTCTCTTCCAAATTTCCTACATTTTATTCACACTTCTTCACACGTTTCTTAACAGACATAAACATTTTGAAATTTATGACTATCATAAATTGCAGTTAAATCTAATACTTCTACTAGTAGATTCTAGTCTAGCTATAATTATAATTGGCCAATTGCTTTCTGTCCTCTGATGAGAAGAATAAAAAGAACATTTAAAACTCCGCGGAATAAGGATTTTGAAAAAAATGTTCGAAAGTATTCTGCCGAATAATAAATTGTTTAGATTTGAACCCGAATGCTGTTCTGATCTTATGTAACACATGTACGAATATATATATATATATATATATATATATATATATATATTATATATATTATATATATTATATATATATATAATAAAACCACGTAAAGTAAAAAATTAGAATACGTACACGACCGAGAATGGCAAACCTTTTAAATGAAAAGTCAGAAAATTTTCCATCTATCGGATTATGTTTTTCTCTTTTCTATTTTGTATTTTATTTTTGAATAAAAATGCCTCCGTTTTAATTTCGTTTTTTTTTTATTTCCATGCAAATGACGAGCATTTCTATCGTCGCCGACTGAGGGTGGCAGCAAACGTTGCCAATAAGTCTAAAACGATAAGCGGCTTGTCACTTCTGCAGAAATGCACTAAATGTCTTCTATCATAAATAAAATATGCAAACATGCGAACAAAATGATATATTTCTTTTACTGTTAAGAGGTGTTTAAGTTTTTCGACATGTGTCAAAAATTATAGCGCTAGAACTGGTTAGGAAAATTCGAAGTTTTGAAGATTTTTTTCTTTTCTATATGGGACTTTCTTCAATGTCTTTTCGTGAACTAAATGTATATGCACAGCATTACCCAAGACGTTGTGGCCTCATTCGCAAAGCAGAAAATGAATAGGAAAGTATTGTAACTCGCTTGTTTTTTTTTGTTTTCCTCATTTACTCGTTAGCGCAGTGATGTCTCTCACGCGATCATATTCTCGAACGTGCTCTCGAACGTCATCCACGCCTCTACCGTGATCATTTTCTCTAACGTGCTCTTTATCCTTTTTATCATCTTTTTCGTTAGTATGCATTTGTATACGCCCACCCTCTCTCCGTTATAGATGGATGAAACATATTTCAAAAACAAAAGCTACGATAGAATCCTTTCTTAATTGGGTTATATATTTTGTTTAAGGAAAATGATACATCAGCATAAAAGTTGTAATTTTTTTAAAAACTAAACCGGACGAATTCACGTTTGGTTTATTTTTACTGCATGTTTTAGTGTAATTAAGTATGGAGTTTATTAATTTCGGTAAAAGCGTATGTATTTCGAGTTCTTTATATTTTTTATGTGAATCTATTTATTTATGTATATACGTTGTAAATGCATTTTTATAATGCTCATCTCTATTAAGCTTATTGAAAAATTCATGACAAGTGCCACAACTCTTGGTCAACATGAACCTGAATGCTATAACAAGTAAATTAAGACTCTGCACTCCCCAAATATTCCAAAGTTTTTAAACGAATACTGTAGATTTATTCCCATAGACAGCGAACGAGACTGCCAGAACGCCAAACGTTTACAAAGTTCTAACAGATTTAAAATTCGACGAAAGAATAATACAAATATAGAGTTTATTTCAAATAAACACAATAGCAAAACTAAGAATGCAGTGGATTCCATTTTGTCACCAGTCGTGTTTTTTTATCGACTCCAAAACTAACAAAATCTATGCAGTCATTAAGATGGCTTGATCTCTGTAAACTGAAGTATGCATCTAGTCTTATGCAGTTCCATGGTGTCAACCTTCCCAGGCTTGCTTTCTCTTTTTGATAAGATGTTATTTTATTGTTGATAGCCCACGGTGCGCCCATCGGGGAATATC
The DNA here is from genome assembly GCF_053919585.1 of Euprymna scolopes. Classification (NCBI taxonomy): domain Eukaryota; kingdom Metazoa; phylum Mollusca; class Cephalopoda; order Sepiida; family Sepiolidae; genus Euprymna; species Euprymna scolopes. The sequence goes on from NC_136504.1 coordinate 91,341,707, forward strand.
CACAGGGCTGCCCAGCCATTGTTTGCTGTGTTTTCAAGCTCTGACCCTTTTAATCAAACTTTATAACCCCTGTGTCACATCATCTCGCCATTGTAGTGTGTCAAATAACGTTACTCTCATTCATATGCTGGGAAAAGATTCAACATCGAGGTTGTCTTCTTTTAATCCACTTTTTTATTCATTTTTTTCTTAGTTTGTAAATTAATAGAATTTAGAGAATAAGTTATATTTTACTAAATAATAAAGAACTGAACGTACTATTAATTGGTCACAACGTGTCGAGGGCGAGGGAAAAAAGTGGGGAGAGGCGATTAGTAGGACCCTCCCAACCCCGTCTAGTTCATAGACTGCCCGTCCCATTAGGTTTGTAAAAGGAATCTGGCTTCTGCGGGTCAGTCTCTAAGTGGGGATGCCCTCTAGATGGGGATTAATGGAGAAAAGAAAATTTTGTGGGTAAGGAATGGGGGTTAGTTTGTATTTCTTTCTCTCCAAGATGAGTAAAATTTAGAGGAGGGGATGAAAACAAAAATTGCAAGAAAGAGGAGGTGGGGATCTTGGAGGCTTCCTAATCAGTGAGGGATGGAACACACACTCAGCTAGCTGAGAAGCTATTAGTTAAATTTTACTTTACGGAACTGCGCATTCCACACCTAGGCAGGGAACATATATTCAAATTTGGCTCCTCTTCGTACACACAGACTTGCTACATGTATCCATCTTCTGTCAAATGCCACGCGATGCAGCCTTCTTCTATCACATCTGATCTTCACCCGTAGTTTAAAGAAAGCAATCAGATCCTAATCAGAAAAAGACAACACCCCCCGGCAACCTTGCAGACGTGACGTCCAAATCACCATTCTCGCCACGGCCAGGATTGTAACATAGACCATTTGTCTTTCCCGGTCCCACGGTGGCCTCACATTGTCCACGACATTGGGTACAGTAATTGGGCGAGGATGCTCAGGATCGATGCGAGCCGTCACCTCACTGACATACGACCAGTACCGGCGGAGTTCGCAGCAATCGAAGAAAGCATGATCAGTCGTTTCTACGGCTGTTGCCCCACAACGGGGACAATCAGGCGACTCAAAAAACCCAGAACTGCATTGTACGTTGTTGAGTGGAAGTGCATTTCGGGCCAATCGCCAGGTAAGAGAGAACTCCGAATTGTTCAGATGACTCGGATCTGGCGCCCAGCTCCACGCGGAGCGGATCTCACTCTGCTGCCAACCCAAACGCGCGCATAGCGGGTCGTCAGCAGCCCCCTTCACTAGATCCCTGCGGAGTTCCCTACGGGTAGCAGTCACAAGGTCGCTGGACCTTGGTAGTCGTTTTAGCGCGGCTCAGCACTCTTTCATGTAGGCAGATTCTCCCCGCGGCCTGCGACGGCTCTCAGTAGAAGGATCAAGCACGAGGTCGGGGAAGGCGGCAGTAACCACGGGGTGCCACGGTTGGTCATCTTGCATATAGTGGCTCAGGAAAGCCAGCCTCTCGGCGTCTCGATGACACTTCAAGTCCGGCATTCCTAAGCCTTCCTCACACGGACGTTGAATACAGACCTGTCTGCTAACCCAGTGTCTTCCTTTGTCCCAAAGAAGTGAGGACAAGAGTTCAACAAGAGCTGTTAGGTGTTGTGCAGGCAGGGGAAGTACGACCAGTCGGTAAAGGATGAGAGGAAAGACGTAAGTGGCGCACGCCTCAGCTCTACCCTTTAAGGAAAGTTTCCTAGGAAGCCACGAATTGATTGCAGCCTCCACCTTTGACCGTACCTCCAACCGATTTTTGTCAAGCTGGAGACCCGGTCCGAACCACACGCCGAGGATCCGAACCGGGTCATCTGTCCAGCTGAAGTGCGTCGGGAGGTTGGCGTTGCCACTCCAGGCGCCCAACCGCAGTCCTACCGACTTGCTGCGGTTTATCTGGGTCCCTGTAATTCTTTCATACTGAGCGAGTGCCTCCGACACGATCTCGATGTCTCTGAAGCTCGACACAAAGATCGTGACATCATCGGCAGACGCGGATACCTTGGCGGCTGAGCCACCGGGTATTGCAATTCCGCGCAGGGCCGAATTTGTCTCCCCACGTCTCAGCTTACGAAGCAAGGGCTCCAAAGCCAGGACATAGAGCAGGGGCGACAGCGGACAACCCTGACGAACCGACCGAGAGTTAACAAATGGTTTCGAGCGCTTTCCATTGACTTGCACGACGGCTATGGGCTGTCGATACATCACGGAGATCCACTTACAGAAGTCCGGTTTAAAACCGGCGGCCTCTAAGACAGATGCCAAGAAACCATACCCGGCGGTATGCCCCGTCACCGGTTGTTTTTTCCCCTGTTGGGGAGTCGTCCTCTTGGGGAGCAGTGGCTAGGGGTATCCATATTGGTTGGCCCCTGGTTGAGGGTATCCATATTGGTGGCCCCCGGGCTGGGGGTGTCCGTTTTGGGTCTCTCTTTTAAAAAAATCACTGAAAAAAGTGACGTGGAATCAGCGTCCAAAGTGGGGGAGCCGACTTTGGCGCCAAAAGGCGGCAAGAGGGGAGATAGAACTAAGAGAGGGAGCGGGAAGTTAGTGGAGGGAAGAGAAAAGGTGTTTCCGACCCTACCTCGCAGAATGTCGTAAATTATCAGCTCGGATCACCCCCCCCGTGGGGAAGGGGGAGAGCAGAGAAAGACAGACAAAGTGGGGGTGCGGACAGAATGCTACCCAACAAGCTCGTCAGGTGTTCCGGGCACGAGGATGTGTCGCAAGAACAGCACTGCCTCGCGCGGTGTATGTATCAGAACAGATGCTACACTTTGATTTTGCCCAAAAGACCAAGAAAAGCTTAAAAAGTTAAGAACAACATCTATTAAAAACAGACCTTTGATCTTAACCAAAAGGCCAAGCACAAAAATGTTACGGACAGACCGACCGACTGACTAACGGAGTTACTTATAGAGTCGCTTTCACGCGACTAAAAAAAAAAATTAATAAAACATGCCCACAATTTAATGACAACGCCGTAATAATGTTTTCATAACCTAACATTAGAATCGTACTTACTATAAGTATTTATACTGCTATTTCAAGAAACATTGTTTTTAACTAATAGCACCTATAAAGATCATATGGTTTGGTGTCAATAAATCTGGTTGTCTGTACATACTGGCATTCTTACCTAAAATACGTCAAACATTTATGTTATTGTTTCTGTCATTTTCCTTTAAAAACTTAATCATGTCCTGAAAAGCCCAAAGCAAAATCTCTCTCTATAAAACAACAAAGCCCAACATAATGAATAAATAGTGTAAGACACAAATGATTTGATGCATGAAGTTTTTAACCAAAATGACCTGGTGTCATACTAAATAACTCTGATAGGATTGACTTTCCGTAAAAAAAAATTACCAAACCCTATGCTACGATTGAAATTATTTTATGCATACTGTTGTCGCATCCTGCTATTCCAGATGTCAGAATCGATTTGTAATAATTAATAAAAAAAAAAAATGCAGAATTTTTGTGACTTGAGACAGATCAATATTAATATCCATTATTAGTTTTCGGTATTTATTTTTTATCTTGATTTAATGGGGATATATTTTAATTACAGACAATGTCAAAATGAAAATAGTATTATTTATCATTCACGTTCCCTTCTCTCTTCAATATTTTGTCTATTATCATCTTTGTTTTTTTTTATCATACTCTTCCTTCTTTTTTCTAGACTGCTTCCTTTCTCTACTTTTCTCTATCCTTTAAAATTTTCTTTCATTATCGAATACTCCTCATCAATAAATTCCTCCTCAATTACTCCCCTCTCTTGCTTTCAATTCCCTATTACACTTCAATTTTCATTTTTTATTTATTTATTACCTCGCTTTGACGTTTTCTGCTCTTTCTTTTTGCTCTTTCACGTAAGTAACCCCCCTTGTTTCTAATCCTTTGACTCTCCCGTCGTACTAGCCGTTAATCGTGGATACTGCAAGCACATTATGTTCTGACATGTTAGCAAAGGCGCGATAAATTATTCCTCTATGATTAAACACCTTATAAATTAGTACATACCTTTTTTCCGTAGCCTGTAGAGCCCCTTGTAGCCAAGAAAAAAATGACCGCCTTTTGTCTTTATATCATTTTGATATATTCACCTAACATTTAACATAAGTAAACTGCATTTTTAAAAACAAAATGGTGTAATTGTATCATTTACACAGAAATAATTCAATATTTTGCGTAAAGTAAACACATATTTGTAAAAAGGTTATTTTATATTTTCCATAGTGTTATGTCATATTTTGCATAGTGTTATGCCATATATTGCATAGTGTTATGTCATGTTTTGCATAGTATTATGTAATATTTTGCATAGTGTTATGTCATATTCTGCATAGTGTTATGTCATATTTTGCATAGTGTTATGTCATATTTTGCATAGTGTTATGTCATATTTTGCATAAGATTATATCTTATTTTGTAATTGGTTATTTTATATTTTGTATGGCTTTATTTCATATTCTGCACAGTGTTATTCGGAACAAGTTGTCATATTTTCTATAAACTTATTTTATATTTTGCATAGGGTTATTATATCATATTTTGCATGAGGTTATTATATCATATTTTGCATAAGGTTAATATATCATATTTAACATAAGGTTATTATATCACATTTTGCATGAGGTTATTATATCATATTTTTCATGAGGTTATTATATCATATTTTGCATGAGGTTATTATATCATATTTTGCATGAGGTTATTATATCATATTTTGCATGAGGTTATTATATCACATTTTGCATGAGGTTATTATATCATATTTTGCATGAGGTTATTATATCATATTTTGCATGAGGTTATTATATCATATTTTGCATAAGGTTATTTCATATTTTGCATGAGGTTATTATATCATATTTTGCATGAGGTTATTATATCATATTTTGCATAAGGTTATTTCATATTTTGCATGAGGTTATTATATCATATTTTGCATGAGGTTATTATATCATATTTTGCATGAGGTTATTATATCATATTTTGCATAAGGTTGTGTTATATATTTTATGAACTCATTTCATATTTTAATAATCGTTACACCGTTATGGCATATTTGGCAAAAGTTTTATTCCATTTTTTGCAAAAGGTTTATTCATATTTTGCATAAGATTGCATTATATTTTGCATGAAGTTTTTTCACATTTTGTATAAAGTTATTTCATATTTTCTTTAATATTTACCTATAATTTTCATTAATTTATTTCATATTTTGTAAAATGTTATGAATGTGATATTCTGCATAAAGGAATATCATATTTTGCATAAGGTTATATCATATATGGCGTATGGTAATATCATAGTTGGCATAACGTTATTCCATATAAAAGCTTGAGGTTTTTCATAAGGTGATATCATATTTTGAATAAAGATGTTTCATATCTTTCATATTTTGTATTGGGTTATATCATATTTTGCATAAAGTTAAGCTATATTTTGTATGAAGTTATGCCATGAATTACTAAAATGTTATGCCCTATTTTGCATAAGATTGTAGAATATTTTTAAAACATATTTTGCATGAAATAATTTTATACTTGGCATAATATAATTTCATTTTTTTAAAAACTGTTACGTCACATTTTCTATAAGGTTATATCGTTTTCTGCATACCGTTATGTCATTTTTTTTCAGAAGGTTATTTTATTTTGGTAAAATTATTTCCTATTTTACATAAAGCTTTTTCATATTCTTCAAAGTTTACTTAATATTTTTCATAAGGTAATTTCATATTAAGCAACATGTATTATGTTCTGCATAAAGTAATTATGATACACTATAAACCACTATGTATGCAGACTGACTGTTTTAACTTGTTAGCCAGAGATAAATTTGAGTAACAGCCCATTTCATTTTGGTTTGAACGTTATTTAAGTTCAAAAATCTATTGTGAACAAAGCTGCAAATTATCACGGAATCACACTAGAGTTTTGTTGAACGACTGCAAAGCACTCGGTGTACATGGCGTGATTGTGACGTCACAACTTTAGGTGCATGAGAACGAAAGGTGGCAAGATTTGTGAAGAGATTAACGTTGAGATAATGACTCTGGGAAAGTGATGAAAAAGGTCGAAATTTTGTTCTGAAAAAAAAAAAAACCTATCACGTCTTAAAACCTAGCAGTGCACTTAAGATCCAATCTCACATAATCTATGACAGCGAAGAATATGGAGACGCGTCTTTTAAAACTGATGCGTGAAGAAAAATAATATTTAACTATTTACAAAATAAAAAGTATAAGACACTTTTATTCATTATTACTGTGTTAGGAACGGCTTCTATTTACAGAAGGTGATGAACTTATGCAGACGAGTGTAGAAAGTTGCGAATTAGAAATAAAATATATCAAACAAGGTGCGTTAAACAAACACACACATTTTACCTTTACTCAAACGAATGTATGACCTGAGTTCACAAACTATAGAATCCCATTTTTATGTAAGAATATGTGTTTATAATATATAGACATATATGCACGATTTGCATATTATATATATATATGCACGATTATATATATATACACAATTTGCATATTATATATATATATATGCACGATTATATATATATACACAATTTGCATATTACATATATATTATATATATATATATATCCACGATTATATATATATATATATATATATGCACGATTTGCATATAATATATATATGCACGATTTGCATATAATATATATATGCATGATTTGCATATTATATAATATATATGCACGATTTGCATATTATATAATATATATATGCACGATTTGCATATTATATAATATATGCATGATTTGCATAATATATGATATATATGCACGATTGGCATATTATATAATATATGCACGATTTTCATAATATAATATATATGCACGATTTTCATAATATATATGCACGATTTGCATAATATAATATATTTGCACGATTTTCATAATATATATGCACGATTTGCATAATATATAATATATATGCACGATTTTCATAATATAATATATATGCACGATTTTCATAATATGATATATATGCACGATTTTCATAATATAATATATATGCACGATTTGCATTATATATCTATATATGCACGATTTGCAAATAACATTTTGTAAATATCTTACTTAATAGAAAGCTAAAATTGAAAAATAAATTGCACATATTTTATGTCTTTTTCTCTGCTTAAAGCGACACTTTCATTATTCTGAAATTATCGGAAATAAGGAAGTTAACAGTTAACAAACGCTTTTATTATCTATATCTAAACAGTTTTTTATCCTTTAAAAAAATGTTTAGATTGAGTTTTATAAATATAAGTAACAAACAGTAATAAATAGGTTAGAAGTTCTAACATTATAAACAGAATAAGTAACAATTAAAGAAAATAAAAAAAAATATGACGGTATACAACAATGTCATATTTGTCTAAGATAATTTCATAGCTTTCATAAACATAGTTTTCAGAAAGTTAATGCACATTTTCCATAATGTAATTCTAGATTTTCAATAACATAAATGCATATTTTCATCCAGATTATTGTATATTTTCAATAAAATAATTGTATAGTTTTCATAACGTAATTGCATAATTTTCATAATGCAATTATACATTAACCTGTATGTAATTGTATAGTTTTCATAAAGTAATCATACATGTTCCATAGGATAATTACATATTTTTCATCAGATGATTGTATGATTTTATTAGATAATTATATAGTTCTATAAGACGATTACATAGTTTAAATAAGATGATTGCATAGCGTTCATAAGCTTATTGCATACTTTTTATAATATAATACCATAGTTTCATAAAGTAAATGTACAATTAATAATGTAATTGCACATTTTCCATGATGCAATTTAATATTTTTGAAAGATATGATTCATAAGACTTATAGAAGAGGGAGTAAATGTGTTAGAATTGAAAGCAATGTGAGCTTATTGAATATAGTTCACGAATATTTTACGAAAATATTTGCATTGCAAATGACGGAAATTATATGAGGGTATTCTTGGAACAAAACTTGGATCCTTTTATTTGCGTTCAGACGTTCAAGACACCACGTACATTTTAGAAATGAAATACTGTATGTCCAAAGAGAGGTAATTACGAGAAATCCATAAATTATTTACATTATATCATTATATATATATATATATATATATATATATATATATATATATATATACGTACATACACATACATATATATAAATAAGAATACACACATATATATATACACACATACATATATATATATATACATACACACATATATTTATTTTGTTAGATCATACACATATACATTATTTCTGGAATCAAACTTTTTATAACCCTGAAATGCGGATAAGTTTGGAACCCATGTCCATATCTCTTGAACATTACTTCAAACTAAAAAAAAGATTAAATAAAGAAGTCTAATGTGGGTGTCATCCATGACTATAAAATATCTATATAAATTAGTGACGCTACAATATTCGTCTCGTAATATAGTGAATAGCGTACCACACAAGGAAGCAGCGGAAATAAGAACAATGCGGAAATTAAAAATACACGAGTGAATAGTATTTGAATAAGATAATTAGATTCAACTTATATGATATAAGCACTGATAATTTGTATTACACGCATATATTGAGCCAAAATGAGAGTATTACTACACGGCACTATACATAGTAATAATAATGCTAACAGTCGAGATCACTAACAATAAACCAGAAACACATTATAAATACAGAATTTTAAGAACTCACCTTTGTTGTCTTATGTATTTCCGGTCTTTTCCAGGACACAAGCTAATGTACTTCCGTGAAGAATATAAATCCGTTGAGCCGGGTAAATACTAGATGAGTGACAATTTGGAAATACTGGACGCTTTATGCAAGAGGTCTTCACCTCAATCTAAGTCCTAACGCCATCATCTTCCCAGGCCGATATATAAATGAGACTGGGAATAGGTTGTGGACTTGATATTTGCATGAAACTTCTCCCTTCGGGGGAAACCGGCTTAACCCTTCTATGTTAAATGTCGTTTTGGTTTTACATTACGAGACCGACATATCACTTGAGAATATATTATTCATTTGCCAATATGCTATTAGTTGAATAATTATATTACAGATGAACGTGAGATGGATTTCTGTAGCTAACGGAATTAACCCCAGCCTCTGGAGGAACGCGGCATATAAAGTCATGCCAGAAAGAAATAGTCACTAAGATAAATATTTTCCTAAGATTAATATATGCTCAGATGAAAATAATGTTCAAATAACTTAGAGTGTCTCATTAAAATTGAATCCAACAACAACCTATATACTCAGGTAGTTAACTCCCTATTTATAGCAGACGAAGTTTTTGTCACTCTTCTAGGGCGACATAACATTGAGCCAAAACGTAAACTTTCATGGCTAAGTAAATCCCCGGATATGAACCCAATCGAAAACCTTTGGGGCATATTAATGCGAACCGCTGCAAAAAGAGAAGCAAGCCATCTTCTAAGCCTGAACTTTTTGCCTTTTTGCGTCAGAGATAGCGAGAAATTTTTCAAAATAATATTCGTCAACTGATCAATGCCATGCCTAGAAAGGTTCTAGCATTAAAAACAGCAGAGAAAATGTCAACGAAATATTAGTTATTTAATTTGTAACCATTTATTTTTTATTTTGGTCTACAAATTATATGTTTATTGAAAAAAAAAACTGTTTCCATGAGTGTCTATTCTTTTCTGTTATGTCTGTGTACATGTGCAGTAATGCACATGTCAGAAACGGATGTATGATTGTATGTTGATTAAAATATCAGTGGCGCTTATTCAGCTACGTAATCAATTAAGCGTATAAAGTTAAATAGATATTGAGCTACAGCATGCAAGGATTTTGTTTACTTTAAAAGTGGGAAGCCAAACGAAACTAATCATACTATATTAAATATTCATTCAATATCTTTGTATTAATATCTTAATACCTTTTTGTTCTTTACAATTCAAATACAAATAACACGAGTACAAAAATCAATCTTTTCTTCTTGCTTCAGCCCGAAGCAAATTGTGCTCTTATATTTCTAATAAATTCAATGGGATCATGTTAATAATGTCCATTAATTCTGCGCATCCGTATTCCTCAAAGAACAAAAGAGTACTTGTCGTATTTTTCATAAAACGGGGGGGAAAAACATTAATTCCTGATTTAATTATATTTCAATTTTACGGCAAGTACGGAGTTACGTTTGAGATTGGGAAAAACGCTCTGGTTGGTTGCGCAAAGTCAGATCCAAAGAGAGGTGTTACCATTTAGAGTTGTTGCAGTTGATGCTGAGAAGTAATGGAGTTTCTGTTTTCATTTTCACCGTCGAATAGAGGTATCAGTAGATATAGAGTGTGCAATTCATTTTTCGGTTGAAGATAGAAAAGAAAAGAGAATAGAAAGGAGAAGAGAAAGCTCGATAGATGCAAGGGAGAAAAAAAGAGAGGAAAGAAAAAAATATGTATAGAACGGGGAAAGGAAGAGTAATGGCGACGGAGAAACATTTAAGATAGGGGAGAAAAATAAGATAAAGAAAGTAGTAGGATAAGAGTGGCGACACAGAGAAAGAAGATGAAGATAAAGTGAGAAAAAAGACGGAAGAGAAATAGAAAGATAATAGGTTATAGAGAAAATGAGAGACAAGAGAAGAGCGGGCGATAATAGGGAAAAGAGAATGGAAAATAACGAAAAAAACTACGAAAGAGAATAAAAAAACAAAGTAAATATAAAAAGAGAAAAACAAAGAAGAATAGAGAGAATAGAAAAGATCAGGGAAATAATAAAATGGAAGTGACAGAGAGAGAAAATGAAAGGGAACGAGATAGAATAGAAGAAAACAAAAGACAATGAAAGAATAAAAAGAGCAGAGAAAGAAAACAAAAGAGAAAGAGAGAATTGAAAAGAGTAAAGAGAGAGAGAATGGGGAACAAAAAAGAGAAAGTGAAGTGATAACAGAATTGAAAGCGAACAGAAAGGAGGAGCAAAGAGAATGAGAAAGAAAGAGGGAGAAAAAGAAGTAAAATAGGAAAAGAAAAATGTAGGAGATAAAAATGGAAAAGAAAGCAATAAAGAGATAAATAAATGGAGCAGAAAGAAGCAGACAGAATCTAAGAGAAAAGAAACAGAACAAGTGAAAAAAAGAAAAGGAATGAAAAGAGAGAGGGTTTTAGAATAGAAAAAGAAAGAAAATAAAATAAAAAGTTAGCATGTTATAAAAGTGGAGAGCTCGAAAATTGTTGGTTGAACGCTGTTCTCACGATACTAATATGATGTATTTGATGGCATAATCATGATTAATACAGAGTGATTAAATTGTCGTCTTAGAAAAGATGATATTAGTCTATTTCCGTTTGACGAAAACCAGCTTCCTTTGTTGAAGAACAATCTACTATGTTAATTTTATTTTATTTCGGACTATTAGTCTCATCTTTATTAGTTGTTGTTTTTTTTTTCGTTTCGGCCAACTTCCTTTGACGAAGGCCAGAGGAAGTTGGCCGAAACTTTGTGAACCAATAAAAAGATAAAAAAAAAACAACAACTAATAAAGATGAGACTAATAGTCCGAAATAAAATAAAATTAACATATAATGCTCATCTCAAAAATAAAAAATTCCAATTAAGGAATAATATATATATATATATATATATATATATATATATATATATATATAACAATCTACTAGTGGGCATAAAGTATATATCACAAAACCATCTACTAGTTGGCCAGTTGGGGGCAAATTGCAAAAGCGATAGAAGCCGTCCATCGTGTCTGATTGACACAATGTTCAACGAGTGAGATCGGAGATGCGCTGCTATACAACTCATGCTCTCTACCGATCCAAGTTATCAAAACAGGACCTTGACAGCATTCGGGCTAAAGCAAGAAAACAAAACGATTGATAGCTGTACTCGTGTTATTTGTATTTGAATTGTAAAGAACAAAAAGGTATTAAGATATTAATACAAAGATATTGGATGAATATTTAATATAGTATGATTGGTTTCATCTGGCTTCCGACTTTTAAAGTAAACAAAATCCTTGAATGCTGTAGCTCAATATCTATTTAACTTTACACGCTTAATTGATTACGTAGCTTAATAAGCGCCACTGAGATACAATCATACATCCGTTACTGGCATGTGCGTTACTGCACATGTACACAAACATAACAGAAAAGAATAGACACTCATGGAAACAGTTTTTTTTTTCAATAAACATGATGTATAGAACAAAATAAAAAATAAATGGTTACAAATTAAATAACTAATACTTTGTTGACATTTCCTTTGCTGTATTTAATGCTAGAACCTTTCTAGGCATGGCATTGATCAGTTGACGAATATTATTTTGAAAAATTTCTCGCTATGTCTGACGCAATATTGCAAAAAGTTCAGGCTTAGAAGATGGCTTGCTTTTCTTTTTGCAGCTGTTCCGCGCTAATATGCCCCAAATATGTTTAATTGGGTTCATATCCGGGGAATTACTTGGCCATGAAAGTTTATTAATCAAAATGCATCGCTAGAGTGTCAGGAATACCAAAGACGTGTCCATGGTGATAAAAACAAAGTTTCCAGCTACGTCTTTAGGGTGGTTCTAAGTGAGGACCACATCATGCCATCTCACATTTTCGAAGTCAGCTTGAAAATCAATACTAGAGTGTGCTGAAGATCGTGGTGCTCCCGTGATGCAGACAAGTGGCCGCGGCAGACCCTGAGTGTGGCAGCACGACTCGGCACCGACCCTCAATTCCAAAGCTACCTAAGCTTGGCATCAGAAAAAGTGCTACGCTTTTGTACTTATATCTCACTGGCCCACTCCTCCTCCGAACTTAACCCGCTGGACTATATCCTTTGGTCATACGTCGAGAACTCTATAACACTAAATCCAGCCTGATCGTCGCCATCCATCGGCGTCCGTGGAAAAGTCATGTTCCCAGTTCCGACTCGTATCCAGGTGGTGATTGAAGATGAAGGTGGTTGCTTTGAATAGATATCAACAATATTACATAATCCAATTACCTGAACTGATATTTTTCAATACACATTTAAAAATAAAGCCGTAGTGTTGATTTCTTTAAGGCGACACTTTTATCGTTCAACCCTGTAGTATTTTCAAATATTTAATAACAAATAATAACCCAACGGTTTATTGGCCACCTAGTTGCTTTGTTTTAAAAATCTTTCTTTTATTTTTGTAATGAAAATATTTTTAGTAATACATAAAAAGGTAATGATGTATAGGAAAATGTAAATATTACATTAACCATTAAATACTACATACGAATTACATTCATTTTTAACAATAAATCTAATAGTACTCATGGTTTTACAGATGTTGAAATGTTACAATTATAGAATACTTTTCAAGATTTCAGATATTTAACAAGTGGAGCATGCATGGTCCCCTGGGAGTGCACCGCGAATGAGACATAAAAATGACTAAGTTCAGCATTTGCCCTCCCCCCGATTTAGCCCCAAAAGTCTCCAGGGGATGGTGAAAATGAACAAACGGTGCAGTTTTAGGCCTTAACATATGTAAATTTGAGTTCTGCACTATGCAAAAACAGAAATTACTAAGTCCATTATTTGGCCCCCTCTCATTTAGTCCGAAAAGCCCCCAAGGCCTTAACATATTTAAATTTGAGTTCAGCACCATGAAAACTGCTAAATAGACATACACAGAATATTTAGAATAAATATAGTAAAATAGTTCCAAAACTGAAGTGTTTTCATTAGCTCTAAAAGAGCCCCTTGGGCACACCCAAGAGTTATCGCGAAGTATAGACAAACAGAATTACATAGAAATCAGTTAGTTACAACTTTGCAGAAAGTTTTATAAGAATCCAAGGCACCAAGTTTTTTTTAATAAGCACAAAAGTGTCAATTTTAGCCATTTCAACCCGAAAGCCACCTATAGGAGGGCAACCGGAATTGTCCCGAAAAAATCCGTTCTGGTACTTTTTTACTCATATTATGTTTAATGTTTGTATAAAATTTTTAAAAATTCCAAAGCGTAGTTATTGAGAAAAGTACAGACGGACGAACGGACAAGAGTGGCTTTACAAGTCTACGCTCCTTTTGTCGGGAGGACCAAAAATATTTGAAACGATGACGTAACATATTCGTGGAAGATAATTTCGATTTCAAAATCATACAAGATATTGGTTATGAAAACATAGATGCGTAAGTTTTATAGTGAACAGTCCAGTAAAAGAACATAGATCGCACAATTATTTCCTATAATAAAGTCCCATTCGTTTCATTGTGCGATTTGCGGAACACAGTAGTATTCAAATAAGACAAAACAAAAAGCAAAAAAAAAAAAAAAAATCAAAGACAGAGCGACTTGGGATTGGGAAGAGTAAAGCTAAAAAAAAAAATTTAAAAAAAACGGGACTTAAATGCTCTAAGAAAAAATGATTTGGACTTTATTACTTCAGGAAAAATCAGTGCGGAACTTGAGTGCGCAAACCAAAGAAAGAGCGGGTTTAAGCGCAAGTAGCAAAGACAGAGTGGAACTTTAGTGTGCAAAGCAATGACGCAACGAGAATTCAATTCGGAAGGCCAATACAGAATAACTTGATTTTGAAAATCAAACAGAGAAGGAATTAACTGAAGCAAAGTCAGAGTGGATTGTGTGCTCCATAACCTATGTTAGATATAATACTACTAGTACTAATACTAAGGCTACAATTACTATTAACATTATACGATTTATATTCAACTTCTTATTAATCATAGTATTTATAATAGTATTGCTTTGTCTGATAATAATAATAATAATAATAATAATAATCATCAATATAATATGTATGAGAACACATATCTATTTACAATCGTGACTTGAATTAGCGGCGCATACTAGACATATGTGTGGGTTTATTTGTATTCACTTGACTCTCCATGAAATCAGTACTAGATAAAAGTCGTTTTTAATGTAAAGAAAATCCAGTAGTTTAAAAGTGGCATTCCGGATTGAAAAGAAAAATAAGAATTGAATTAGAGTTCTTTCAGACTGCATTAAGGGTAACATCAGAACAGATACTTTACTTTTTTACTAGCCTAAGGCATGTTTGTTATAAACCTGATTTCTATCAATTGATAGTTAATAGTAATAACTTGTGTGAGAACTGCTCGAGTTATAGCATGTTGTAGCATAACATAAGATTTAGTAAGTAAATCAGTAAGTAATAATCATCGCGTTTCAGACATGTGTATTTTTTTCTGCGGCGAGTTGAGTGGCGCTCTTTTATGGGCGTGAAAGAGGAGTTCATTGGGAGAAATGAGACGATGAAACGTGATAGTATCTGCTCGCAGCTCGACTAATGTTTGTCAATGAATTTTTTTTAGTACACTGGCCAGAAGACAGAGGAAACGAAACGGCTGAAATACTGTAGGACTTTAATATCTTATATAATCATTGAGCACAGAGGACTTATATATCGGTGACATATTTATCAATGACAAACAAATTTAAGTGTGCAACCGCATCGATATTAAGATTCCTGAAGAAAAACAGAAAATAACTACATCTATTGATGCTAACATATAAGTTAGCTGTATTAGTTAGATTATTGGGATGCGCCAGTAGTCGAGTGGTTAACGACATGGACTGATGATTTGGGTGTTCGAAATTCGAATTAATTTAGCTTCAAGAAATCACTTTCACTTAAGATGTTGGCAACCTTCATGTGTTCCATCCCGTAAGTATCCGATATTTTTAGTTAGATTATTCAAGCTACCATATTTATTTTGACTGCTATTCTCACAACGTTTCAGCAGAGGTAACTTTTATTGCATCTTGTGGAACACGGGAATCTATACGGAATTGCGGACCAAATCCTTTATTTAATCTACTAATTTTTATCTGTTGAACATCTCATCTTTCTTACCCATGGCGCACACTGACTTGAGTTTTGATCAGAATATATCACAATTCGAAAAGTCTTTTAATTAGTTTATAAATGCCTCCGTAGGATGTTGAAAATCATGTTGCAAGAGAACATATCAGAAACAGTGGTTTTAGCCCGGTCAAACCTTCAGTCAATACACAGAAATGCCAGGTTCGTTAAGCAGATTATATATGCCGCATGACTGTTCCAAGGCTCACAAAACAGATCCTTTGCGGTGAATTGTCCAAAGGAAAAAGACTCGCTGGAGGACAGCGGAAAAGGTTCAAGGACAATCTGAACGTTTCTCTAAAAGTGTTCTGTTGTATTAACACTCATGGGAGGAAAAACTAACCTAAAACAAATGTTTCTGGTGTGCTGAAACTCACAAAGATGCTATAGTTGCTGAATGCTCACGCAATAGAAACCAAGAGAAACACGACATTATAATATACAGAGCAGTTTATATCTCTGCTACAGAATCATCACATGGGTGTTTAAATGCTGAAAATACTTCCGAGCCGGAATCGGTCAAACAAGTCATCTCCAAACTCATAGAACAATTGCATGATCACGGTAATCTTCGCAAGCGATAGACGAATATCACATCAATTGAGTATTGACTCCATCATCTTCTTTGATTTGTTTGGTTTTAAAGGTACGTGTAGGTTCCAAATTTCAGATTCATTTTTGCCCTCATCCGACCCAAAATATGGTAGTTATCTTAAAGGATACAATCTATACCCACAAAACATACACCGCTATTTCTTTTTCTTTCTACATTTCCCAATAGCCTCTGCCTCTACTTCGGAAGCGATTTGCTTGCTTTTGGTACTTTAAACAATCAAAAATAATTAAAAAAAATAATAACAGCTCATGCTTTGATAGAATTTAAAGGGTAAAAGCATCTTATTTACAGTTATAAGATTGTCGCCCTAGAATAGACGGCACAATTCCATTTTTCTTTGCCGAAAACTGGTTTTCTTTTTTTGTTGCAGACTATCTACTAGTCGGCCAGTTGTGTACAAGTCCCAAGAGCGACATAAGTGGCACAATGTGAAACGAAACAGATCGAAGACACACTGCTGTATAACTCATGCTCTCTATTAATCCAAATTATGACAACATGACTATTGTCAGAAACCTAATTATTATTCGCTGTATTGCCAGAAATAACATGGACGTGCCCAGGGTGATAAAAATAAAGTTTCCGGCCCCTGGTATGGTTTTTGGTGTGGTTTCAAGTGAGGGCCATATCATGCCGCCTCACATCTTCGAAGCTTGTTTGAAAGTAAACACCAAAGTGTACCTAGATGCGCAGAAAGTAAACACCAAAGTGTACTTGGTGCAAGAAGTTGGGTGCTGGAAGACCCTGGATGTGGCAGCAGGACTCGGCGCCGGCTCGCAAGTAAAACGACTCAGGTTTGACTCTAGGGCGAGTGCTACGACTTTGTACCCGTCTTCCCTCCTCTGAGTTTACACGCTGGCTACTACCTGTTGTCATAAGTCGAGAACATCGCCAACACGATCTCTTACAATACCAAAGCCAGCCTGATCGCTGCCATTCGCCGAGCTCCGACTGGTGTTTCTGGAAAAAAAGCAGGTCCCCATTTTTCAATTATTATTTGTTAGTCTGAGTATCTAATTGCTTAAGTAACTTCTCAAATCAACCCTTAAGACATTAACAATTTATATTATCATTATAATGAGTATTGTAGGTGAATTAATGTTCTTTCTATTACTTTATAGCTAGTATGAAGAATAGTATTTATGAAATTCTTTCGTAAAAATACGCAACAAAGTTACTTTCATGAATGTAATTAAGTCCGATGAAAATATTTACATATTTTTTTATTAGCAAAATATATGAGAAATTATGAAACTATTTATTGGATTTGTATGAATTTCCTTGCACCATAATGCTCAAAAGTTTGGTACAATAAGAATCTGACAGACTATAGCTTACGCCTATGAAGATGCTGGCCAAATTTTAATAAATTATTCAAGTTTTCTTTTAGTGACCACGGTTAGTTTTGGCTACGGACACCGCAATTCAAGATGGCATCGAGACATAGAGGGGGGCAGAATTAATGTAAAAACAAGTGAGTGGTGGAGCGAGAGGTGAGTCTTACAATTTTACAAGATTTGTCCTCATGTGGTATCTTAGCGGAGAAAAGAAGTAGACTCGAGGCAGATTTTAAATTAGAACCGCCATTACGAAGACGTCTCCATTTATTCATTAATCATAGATGTGTATGTGTGATATACATATATTTTCTTCTACAAAGTATTGCTAAAGGCGATTCGAATGCTTTTATCAGACAAAAAAAAACAATGGAAGGGGGTTATTTGAAGAATTAAAACCGACTAAGAGATCGATATCGGTTTAATAGAGATTGCTCGAACAAAAAAAAATGTATAAAATAATCAAACAATTTAGTTTCTTTTTTTCTTATTCTTTTGTACATCAGTATTCTCTTCTTTAAACAATAACTATAATGTATAAGACGTGGAGAACAATGAGATATATTAACTTTTTCCTGAATTAGTTCAGTTTTTCCAATCATTACCGCAACTCATATTTCCATAAATTCCCTCTCTTTTTCTTTACATGTTTATAGCTTCTTTGCAATGAAATAAAACGATGTGATTGCAGAATGGAGATCGATTAAGCTATTAAATCGGCCAAGCTGGGTACGACTCCATATTTAATGCATTCATTTATTCTGTACAAGAATAAAATTATTTTCCCATCCGTAGCTTATCAAAAAGCGAGAAAAAAAAGGAGATATTAACCAATGAAAACGTTTGCAATATGATTTACTACTGGAGAATCTCGACAAATACATTCGGCATTTATTAATGAAAGCTGCAAGTGATGTGAATGTGAGAGTAAAACCGTATTTTAAATATGGCCGATGAAAATAAAATGTAGGGCAGGATTAAATATCAAAATGTTATATCAATAATCAAAACAATTTTTATTTTTAAAGAATATGGCTCAGTATTTTCCATGATAAAGCTGCGAGACAGAATTAAATATCTACTTTTACTAGAATATTATTAACGCCAGAGAAACTGGTAACTTAATTGAGGGTATTATTTGTCCTGCTCTGTTTTTTTACTGTAGAATATTTGCAATTCCATTATTTTGGCGCAACTATTATAGTTAAATAAATTGAACACTTTCGCAAAATAACGTCTGCGTTTGTCATTGATGAGTCTGAAATATATGAATAATTATATCTTAAGAATCAACGTTCAATTTTTATTATAAAATTGTGTAAAAGTGATTAAAGTTGGTGTATATGTAGCGCCGATATATTTTATAAATAATATTCGCACTTCTAATATTCTATTTAAACTAATAATTTGTCGTTAGAACCCCTTACACACAAAACATATGAAGAAAAAAGAAAAATAAGTGACAGCCTTTCCACTTTATATGCTTGTGATATTGTCACCTAATATGCAAATTAGTTAGATATATATAAAAAAAACTGATGTTTTCTGAGACTGGGTCTATTTTGGAGTTGGATGTTAAAGTAGCAAGTGTTGTCAGTGGTGCGTTGTGTTCTAGAGTTGAGGTTTGACACTAAAGTGTCGAGTTTTAAAGATGAGTTTGGACAGTAGAATGCCGAGATTTGAAGTTGAGTTTTGGCAGGAGTGTACAGATTTGGAGTAGCGAGTTTTTGGCAGCAGTGTTTCGAATTTAACCTATTATGATAAACAATGAGTTAATGAATTATTGTTATGTTTAGTAGTGTAAAAGATTTGATAAAAGATCACCATAATAAAGAATTAAAAACGAGAAATGGAAATGAGTGGCAATGTTTGAAGAAATGGAGTAATAAAGCATTTATAATGGCCACCGTATTTATATAACTACCGGAACCCTTTGTTCTTTTTAGTCAGCAAATTGGCACTCATTTTCCTTTTCTCGTTTTCTATTCTATTTCTACCTTTATCGCTTTCATATGTTTTAATTTTTTTTTTTAATTTTACTGATTAAGTGGGAATGGAGGGGATTAATTAAAAACACTATATTGTCTTTTTACAAATTTGTATAACTAATGCGATTTCTGTTTAGAACTGGAATTCTTTAATTATAATGTAAGACATCAACTGACGATACCTTCCGAACGCTAGACGTTACTCAATCTCTTCTAATAAATAGAATAATGTAATTTTTTTTATATTTCAGACACATATACGTTATTGATTCCTGCGTTTAGTCTATCGTTCTATCAATATTAAACCTATGTATTTATTCTGATTTTTTTATTTATTTTATCTACCTAAATGCATATTTGAAAATAGACAGACTACTATAGGTACCGTGGATGCTGGAAGAGAATATAGAATCAAATAGCATCTACTTATATTGTAAGAGAGTTTTTTTTTACTTTACCAAAAACTATATGTTGCCATTTAAACGTAATGGTCT
Source organism: Euprymna scolopes (assembly GCF_053919585.1). Lineage (NCBI taxonomy): Eukaryota > Metazoa > Mollusca > Cephalopoda > Sepiida > Sepiolidae > Euprymna > Euprymna scolopes. The sequence continues at coordinate 91,362,091 of NC_136504.1, forward strand.
ACTGTGATGTAGTTAATATTTAGACGGCGCAAGCTGTGTAAATAGTTGATCAACAGGACATTAATGCAAGCGGTTCGGGGAAAGAAGCTATTATAAGAAAATATCTTGAAGAATTCAAGAACTTTTACGTTAAATAGGTGGGGGTTTGCTGCTAATCAAGTTGGTTGAGAGTATTTACGTTTCCGGGCTATAAGCGCAAGGATTGGTAAATTATGAACAAACATACGGCTAAAAAAAAAAAAATTAAGTGTTCGTTGACTTTGTTTCAGTGTGACCGGACGTGCGTGGCGCCGACACATCGCAGACTCCCAACGTCGTGTATCGTAGATTCTTCGTTCGACTATTCCTCTTATAACCGGATCGTCATTTTCTCGCTGGCGACTCTCGATGGGAACACACGTGGTTTCACAAAAGTAGAAATATAATAATTCGTGGTGCATAGAAAGGAAAAACACAAACGCCATGTTCACATATAATTGGCTGTTGAACTTGTGTGAGTGTGTGTGTGTGTCTTCTTCCCCGTTCTATCGATGTTACGTTCGTCTCTATTTCTGTTTTACAGTCAACTCTAAAACTGTCCAACTCCCATCCGCCGCAAAGGGCATCTAGTTGTCAACTGTCTCCTCTACGTTGGTATCTGGGATTACCCCGCCACTCCGGCTACCGGAAGCTGCTCTTCCCCGTTTTATCTGTAGGTTTCTATTGTCATGTCAACTCTAAAAACCTTGATCTAAAAATACCTACGGATTCATTGTTTGCTACTTCCTATCTATTGTTGATTGTAGGATATTTCATATTTCTTTGTTTATTCTAAACCATTTCCTATTCCTTTGTCTATCTCCCCCTCTCCGCACTTAGTGGCTAAAGTCCACTTCAGGCCCACTTTATAGTATCACATCAGTAACAAGGTGTTGATGCCGTAAAACGACAAATCTTTCAGCATGGATGTTGAACTTATACCAAAGCAAATGATTTCCTTGCAACTCATTTCATCGGATTGTTTTAGATGAGGATTGATCATTGGCATTATCTGCATTCTTCAGAATCTTCTTGAGTGCTGTTTGCTCAACGTTTCAGTCGATGTAACTTCCAACTTTCTTCAGATGTATTAGGAAACATTCTGTTAAACATAGTAATCTGCACGGAATTTCAAACGCAACCTTTCCTGAATCACTGGGGCAGCATGCTTTCGTTCCACCAACCATGTCTGGGTAAAACTCCAAACAAATTCACAATTGTATTTTTGGTCACCTATATTGAGGATTAAACTTTTAACATACAAAAGAACGTGATTTTACAACTGCATTTTACTAAGTACTCTATCCATTCTGCAACAGGTTCTTTCGGACAATGGCGAATTACTTAGGACTTCTACTCAGTCATGGATGACGGGATAAGAGTATGCTAATCTGTAGCTTAAATAAAAGGTTTCGTTCTTAATTCCCTACAGATTCTCCAGCTCGGCAAAAAGATTCCGGTGTATCGGATAAGTTACACTTAAAGAAGGTTGGGGATTACATCAATCGAAACGTTATGCAATTAAAAAAAGTGAGATAATTCCAAAGAATCCAAATGATACGAATTATTGAACCTGGTTCTAAGCTATAGAAACTGTATTATGGAATTAGGTTAACGTTGATCATGTGCAGGTGAAGCTTCGACTATAATGTTATCTGAGACGGAAATGAACACTTATACATGTACAGGGTTTTTTTTTTCAGGACAATCCTGTATAAGAACACTTTTCCTTAGAAGTTAACCCTGACAAAATATTCAAAATAGCATAATGGCATATTAGCTTTTACGAGAAATAGTGCACCTTCTATAAATGAAGGTCTCTCAAGTAGCAAAGCGAGGATGGATACTCCACCAGACTACGTGCATTCTTGTCTTAGAATACAGTAAGACCAAGAGTACAAAAAGGAACATATACGCTAGGATATTTACAGGGTCAATTAGGGAGAGAAAAATTATGTTCTCAACTTCTTTACCAAGTCAGTGTTTGCTATATAAAGGTTCAGAATTCAAATGTTATCCGACAGGTAGTGTATCCGTTGATTTCTTAGAACATCGACTAAAGGAAAACGAAAAACAACATACTCATCTATGATTGTCTAATGGTTTCATTTATTTCCCTAAATAGTCGATTTGACTGACGTCAACTTCGATCAATGAAAGTTACGTATCCTATCTCCCCAGACAAATACTTCCAGCAATGTAGTTAATTGAAGATATTACTAAGCACTATGATATATGATCTTGCGTTTAAGTTCACCATCAAAATATTATTTTCACAGCAACGAGATGCAGTGTAAGATCAACTTTCTGTCGTCTGAAAACTCACTTAGTGAAAACCAAATAAGTTCAGATTTATCATGCGCTAGTTTGTAATATCGTTATTTTCAGAAGTTGAATTAGACCACTGGAACACGTCCCCGCAATGACGGGATGGAGCCATAAAGACAAGGTTCGTGATCACAACATTATGCGTCGATTGTCGACACATCAGGCAACTTGACAATATCTCCAATCTCACAATTCGACGTTGTCCACACATATCTTGTCTTCCAGTGTCTTGCACCTACACGCTTTCCTTGGTTGAGCCACACTATCAGATTTGAAGATAGTGAACTTATACGTGGAACTGTTACACTTGAAGGTATGGCCGAATAGTGAAAGCGTAGAAATGATCAGCTACAAATCTTGCACACAACGGTGGATGCAGTCACAAAAATTGTTCGATCAGTGAGTCCATGGTCTCTAGCGTTGGCTTCAAATTACACCAATGTTTAGTGAACAGACGACAACCCAGTACAAGGATAAGAGATATTCACTAACCTCTATTTTTAAGTACGTCCCTATCCGGCAGGAATCAATTAAAATACAGTAAGTGTTTTATAATTACTTATCCAAAGAACGAATTGCAAATCAGAACGACGCTAGGATATACGATTTTATTTAACTTAGTTGTGGTATTTTCCAAAGAAACACTTTCCTGCATCTCAGATCTCATCGTTGACATTTTACGGCGCAACAAAACGTTTTTGTTTTCATTACAGTTGAAGAACAAGAAAGCTGACGTCGGAGCAAGACATATTGATGCGTTGAAGAATGTGAAGGACCTGCATGTACTGTACAGTCATGTACTGTATCAAAGCAGCACTCACACTATCCAGATTGAACCGGCTTATTCCGACACAGGAGATAACGATGCCAGCTATTGCAAAAACGATTTCGACCTTCCTCCACATACAGCGCATGCTATTCCTAAATAGTTGCTTATTTGGTAGTAACATGCCTCGACGTTTCTTGGCTTCGCTGACCCAACGAGAACCTGTATGTGAACGTGATTATGCTAGCAAATCTGAAAGAGGTTGAATATAGTAAACAAGAAAAATCAAGTACTGTTCAGAAATTGCACAGACTGCTCAACAAGAATAAGAATTAAAATCAATGTTTATTTCTGAATACGCTATCCAGAAATGGCTACATGCGGTCATGGACAAAAGACGCACTGTTTAGTAGAGATTTTGTTTACCCCTGACATTAGACTTTTAATTCAATCTATAAACATGCTGGAGAATTACACCCAGAGTTATGAGACGAGCATTTAATTGTAAATTTTTCTTTAGAAAGTTGCAGTCGGCTCATAGGAAACTAGGGATTATGATTAGCGTACTACCTGAATTCGTACACACTTTTTTAATCTCAGTTTAAAAGAAAAATAGAAAAATGTGTTCCATAAGGTATACATCTTAAAGAGCATTAAAACCTTCTGAATCAATCAGATATTTGTATAATTTTCACTGTCTCGCATGGGATTTCATCCTATGCTCAATATGCATATGCTATTTCACAAATCTGTCAGGACCATGATTATTATTTTCGTATTAGTAAATTAGAATTTTAATAAAAATATGTCACATTGAAACACAGTTTCTCCATGCATCATGGAAGTTAAACAATGTTGTGCCTCTTCCATACCAAAGGATAATCATTTGGGAATATCAGGCGCTGTATGTAGGAAGGTGTAAAACATCCCCGCAACAACTGCAAAAATCGAACGACGTCATCTCATTTGATGGGTCTATACGTGCGACTGGGGACAGCTTGTGAATCTCATATTCCCGTGAAACTTCCACTTTCGGAAGGAGCCATCTAGGGTGTTTGCCGCTTTTGTGTAAGTATTGGTATACATCCTGGTAATATTATATTTACTAATTGTTCATATTTTATCGTAACCCATTCGTGCTTAAAGAAACAAAATAGAAATAAAAATAAATTGCGGCTCATTTTCTCAGTCATTCTGTGTAGAACATTCCTAATCACTCATTCACATGTATAGTTCCATAAAAAAGAAAACTGACTTAAAGATCAATATCGGCTTGAGAAGGATTATAAGAAAAAAAAATCATCTTCTGGTTTCTTTCGGCAATATACCTTATCTAAGATGATCTATTTTTCTAATTCTTAGTAATTAAAGAATTCTGAATAACGAAGATGAAAAAAAGTTTCCCATGGAGTATCTGTTGGAAACGTTCGAATTGATTTAATTATTTTCGCTGTAATCTATTTTATTAATTCTTATTCGTTCCTTTTATTCTTTCTTTCTATCGTTTTAACTCTTGCCTTTCCTTCCTATAAGCCTCTTTTTACTTCCCGTTACATCTATATATTTTGAAAATAGAGAAATACAAGATTGTTTAAATAGGTATTGAGTTTCTGTATTTCATAATTCGGTACGGATGGATATATTGCAAAATCAATAAATATGTTTTTTTTTTATTAACGATTCCCCATTATTCGTTTATTAATTTTCCACCAGACTCCTGCCACATCATACAGTTGGAGCGATAAATTTATCTTTAACACTGATTAATGAGATAATGAACGGTAAATAAAAAAAAGATAAGGCACAACAGCACAAACATAATATAAATTAATATCTATTTATCTATTAGATCAAAGTGTAGTGTATGTTCTTAAGATGCTGCACTTCAATTTCTTGTTCTCTCTCAGTGGATGAGAAATCCTTCACGACTGAGACAATTTTTAATTTTGTTTCTTTTTCTCCACTTAAAAAAAAAAACGACCCTGGTGTCTAACTCTGTCCAGTTGGATGGCATCGCAAATAGGTACTATTATATAAAAGGAACTTTTTCTGTGTGCGTGGTGTGAGTTCGTTCCCTATGGACTCGAAAACAGCTCGTATGTTGTTAATTAAATTTCACGGGAAGGTACTTAATGTGCCTGAGAGTGTTCTTAGATATCGATTATATTCCGATATAAAACCTAAGTATAGATAATCGAAACATTCCAATAAAATAAGAAACAGGCGATTTTAACTAAAGTGGAGACTTTAGACATTTTAACAGCACAAGTACATTTGAGAAGTTTTATTACCACACAAATCGAAGGGCCTGACAAATAAAATTAACGGCAAGTTCTTTACTAAAACAGGGATGAATGTTTCTGTTGAAAGCACAATTACGCCATAGTACTTGATTTTTTTTAAAAACTTGAATTCAGGTCATTTTTACCGCACAAGTAAGGCCAAGCATATAAAATCAACAGTAGGTTCTTTTAGATGAGAGTAGCGTATTCGAAATGAATGCGACCTTTTAGAGCATAATTGAAACACGATACTTGACTATTGAATTTTAAACTTTAATTCAAGTTATCAATAATAGAAATCTCACCTCTCTGTTTAAATGTATGTATACGTATGCATGTATATTTATGTATGTATGTATGCTTAAAATTGTCGACAGAGGCGACGGACTTTCAGGAGATTGGTATCGTTTTAAAGCTCGATCCTTCGGATGACAAATATCGAAAAATTGGCTAAAAACATTAATTTCTTCACCATCCATTGGGCAGTTTGCTACAGAGAGGGGTCGCTTTTCTGCCGATGTTTTCGACTGACTAGCCATAATTAAAACCTTCGTCACCTACGGTTTGGCGATGAGCGCAAGAACAAAGACGTCACGTTTTTCTTTTCACGTTATTTTTCTCCTTCGCGGTACGGGTTCGAACCTGCCTGCCTACTACTATTTTTTTCTGCTCGACACACACCTCCAAACACCCGGGCAACGCCGGGAACCCAGGCTATTTATGAATAAAATAAGTTTATAAAATAACAGGAGGTTCTCTGTAGTGCAATGTAGACTGCAATGTATTGTGGATTAAGTCACTGCGAGGAGGCATGTAAAGATATTTTCCCGGTGCACTGCGATGATTCCCGAACTAGACCAGATAATCACTCGATTTGATTGAAAAAGGGTGATTTCCCGATTGGAGTTGCATAAAAACATGGAAGTGTAAAACATTCGCTGATCATCATTTAATCCTGGGCAACGTCGGGTCTCATTGCTTGCATTTTATAAT
>NC_136504.1:91373477-91420977 GCF_053919585.1 Euprymna scolopes
GGCTCGAAACAATGCGGATCTAAATAGAGAGCCTGGTGTTCCACTCTAATACTGTCCAGACTCATTACTGCTTAATTCCTGTCTTCTGGCGAGAACTGGTGTGTCAACGTGATCATGCCGTAAATAAATAGTAACTACAAATGCAATCTTTTTTGCCAACTATATAGTACTATGTGTCCTATAATGTTACTTGCTCATTTGCACATTTAATGTTGTACATAGTTATAACAAGCCAGGTATAATGTGGAGTTCATAAATATCTACATCTGTTTTCAGTAGTACACAGTTATTAGAATGAATGTCTAGTTGAAATAATTCTTGTATGAAAACCGTTTAAAATTGTCTACCTTCATATCTGTAATGAATCCAAATTATGTTGTTGGTGATATGCGAATTTCTATTGCTTGCGAATTTTAATCCAACACAGAAAGCTTACATTTCTGCATATAAGAGTTTTCTAATGATGAGATTTTGTATGAGGTTTGGTCGTCCTATATAGGATATGTGTTAGTTCGGTATAATCTTTACTGCATTGATTCTAGCTAAAGACTGCACAGGCAGAAATTACCAATAACTTTAACTCTCCTCACAATTTCATAGCCTTGTGCCTATTTTGTTTCAACGTATATTCTTTATGTTTTCACAAATAAATAAATTCAAATTGTGTGCCTGTTCTGATATTCTATTTTAAATCTCCTAATCTAGAATTCGGGAGCTAGATTTTCCTTAAATATTGTGTATAGCTGACTTTGTGGCAAGTAAATAAAAAGTTGAAGTTAAAGCATAGCATCGCATTAGTTTATACAAACTAGTAATGAGTCTGTTATTTCTGACCCTGTGACATTTATTGTTTTAAGCTTAAATCAAAACGTTTGATCCATGTCCAAGAAACCTACCTTTAAAATTTCAAGTGTTTAGACCCAAAATTGGCGGAGGATTTTGGTACAGTTTTCAAAGGTCAAATCGTTGAACTTTGACCCATTGACAGCCAAATTTCTGACCAAAAACTTCTTAAAAAAGTATCCCAAATTAAACTACTAGACGAAAGCACAATAAAAGAAACCTTTCCCGCATCATATCGACACTATGAATTGATATTTTGTAACAACTATGAAGTTGAACAATTGATAATTGACAAAAACTTTCCTTGTATTCATTATCCAGCTCTTTTCTTTGCATCTATGGATTACTACAGAACTACTGGAAGGTGCAGCTTTAGTATAACTATTTCCTGCAAAACAGACAACCGATCCAAAACAACTATATTAAATACAGTGATAGAGGATGGCAATCGTTAATTTGAGTTTGCATTTGTATAGCATGTAGTGAATATCGTATTTAAGATTGAATAGCTTGAAACACGGGATAAAATCGTTGCTCGTGTTGTGGCAAGAGTAAGAAGTGGGTGGAGTGAGTTCCGAGAAACTCTGGCATTAATAATAATTAGTGAGATATTATTATTGTCCAAGAACATTCTATTATGGACAAAACGTTGATATGATTATATATACTCCTATAAATTTAAGGTTTAGTGTATTGATATTCATATTAAAAAAAACACTTTTTTAAATTTATTTAAGTATTTATTTCCTTCCCCGCGGAAGCAAATGTGACGCAAGGTCGTTTTTAATGTGTGTGTGTGTGTATGTGTGTGTGTGTGTGTGGAGAGAGAGAGGGTAGCATCTTCCCTAGAATAAGGGTAAAACTGTGGCACACCACAGTATCCCCCAAAAAGTAATTGTCACAGTGTGAGGGTTTCCCCTACATTAAGCAAGGACCAATTGACTTAAGTAAACCATCAGAACAGATACTACATTTTGATCTGGGCCAACAAAGAAAAAAGCAAGTTTTTTAAAAAACATTTATTTAAAAAGTAAATACAACTTTGTTATGTATGGGTCGCGGAATTACATTCATCCGTAAAAGATCTAGCTAAATACTTTTAATTCCCTATAGTTTTTTGTTCAGTTTTCATATAGGATGATCATCTTTAGTTTACTATTATGTGTAATTATATTAATGCAGATATTCTATATGATTTATACTTGCGTAATATATACGTAAAAAAGTTATAGTAAACACAAATCTCTTTGTACGCGTATATATATATTTGTTTAAATCTTTTTGCCTACCAATATTCTCTGTCGGTTTTTGATCTACAGACATGAAACTTGGTACATAGGTTATTCTAATCTATGCAAAACTTTATATTTGGGGTTTAGCCCGGGAAAATCGGTGCAAACGTATGAAAATTAAAAAAAAACAGGAATTTGCTAGGTGAACATCGAACGACGCCATTACAAACATGCATGCTTTACGTATAAGCTATTGGTTACTATTTGAATTTTTAACCTTGTAGCAAACAGGTCTTAACAGCTCAGGCATTAACATTAACGGAAAAAGTAAATCGTAAGCTAAATGTTTTGATTTTTGTTCTCGGTGTTGGCGCACGAGTCGTTTTTACTAAAACTTTTTAAATCATTACTATATATTGGGTCCAATATAATATAATAATGCATACAAAATTTGCATTAATTAAAATGACATATTTAACCGTATTATACGGCCGGGTAATGCAAGGCGGCCTGCTAGTATATATTAATACAGAAGATAAAAAATAAATAAATAAATAATAACGAATAAAAACGCTCGGATTCGGGATTTCATTTTCTGAATAACCGGGTGATGATTCTATTGAAATGTTTAGAAAATGTTCCTGTTTTATTAAATCGCATTAGTGTCTTACAATAGAAAAAGAAATACAAAAAATAGCCAAACGATGATGCAGAGGCAGGGAAACGGAAGAGAACGCAAAGGTAGAGGGGAAGGTGGCTTGTCGATATTTTTCATCTGAATTGATTAGAAAGAACAAAAAAATACCGGAAATTCATTTGATTAAAATATGATATCTTTTGAAATCTTCAACCGGGAGATTTTAATCAACAAGTACAAGTTGACGCAGTGTAATATATGCAAAAGCCAACGACTTTAATGATGCGTGTTGTGTATACAGTATTCACTCTTCCCTGTCTCTTTTATATGGGCCTACATCAGTATTTGGATGCGGGTATGGAAAAATCAGTTGAAAAATGATACTTCTTTAAGGATAGATTAATGAAGAAATTTCACTAAAATGTTAAAGTACAGATGAAGATAATGTGACTTAGTATTACGCCAACAAATGAGTTAATCAGGTTTTGTTTTCTAAATCCATTTAATTCAACTACACGTATTTCTTCTTCTGACAGTTGGTTTGTAAATCACACACATATATATATATATATATATATATATATATATATATGTGTGTGTGTGTGTGTGTGGGTTAGGTAAATGCTATCCAGCGAAGTAAATAATAAATATTGAATCGTGGAAAGCAATAAGCTGAGCGAGCATGCATGGATAGAAAAGTGCAAAGGGTTATGTTGAGACATGTATCAAACCTGGTCACCGGTAAGTTTGCACCGAAAGAATTCGAATGGGAACTGGACGTGGCGTGTCAAGTGTTCCGGATTGTTTTAGCCGAGTTTAGTTTAGTGAGTTGAGTTTGAGAAGTGGAGGAATCAAAATTGGTTAAAAAGAACCCCCGATAAATTGGTCGGAGCTCTCCAAATGCATGCAGAGAAACATCCGAGTCCGAGATGCCTGGGGGTGAATTAAATCAACATAGAAAAAATACATCGTTCGGAGTCTACATTGAATATGTGCTTCTTATAGCACAACCACCCCCAAGATGTTGACGAATAACCAAGACATTGGTCAAAAGACAAAAAGCCACACATGAACAATTATGTCGTTATAAATGTACTGTGAATTATATGTAATAGACACACACCCACACACACGATCACTAGACGAGTCACAGACCGTAAAAAGAGACATAAACGGGTATGGGGAAAATAGTCCGTTAAATAATTCATCGTTACATTACAAACATTAAAACGATTTAATGAAAGGAAAATACAAAGCATACATACATACGAGGGGCGCGCAATAAGTAATGCCCCTAATCAACTTCCAGTTGTCTGATCTTGCTGACATTTTGCATGTGCAATGATTTATATCTCTACGGGTTATGTTGCAAATTACATCTGAACTGATTGTGGTTTACGTTTTACAGGTGTTTGAACTGAGTCAGGTATGAAATGGAGCCTGCTGAATGTCGAGCAGTGATCCGTTTTTTGTATTTGAAAGGACGCACACAACAGGACACTTTTAATGAAATGAAAGACACTTATGGAAATAATGCCCCATCATATGACCTTGTAAAACGCTGCAATCGTGAATTCAAACATGGCCTGAAGTCTGAGGAAACAGCTCCCAGACGTAGTCGCCCACTTCTGCCATTGATGAGGCATCTGTCTGTCCAGTTAAGGCTATCATTTAGGAAGATCGGCCATTCGCCAAATAGCCTAAATTGTAAGGATTAGAAAAGGATCTGTGGAAACAATCATTCATGACCATTTGCATATTCATAAGGTGTCTGCCAGATAGATACCCAGGTTGCTCAAACCATTCTAGAAGCGAGAACGTGTCGAGTGACCGAGGATAAATTTGGAGATGTGCCAAGAAGATGAGTCAAACTTTTATAAATATATATATATATATATATATATATATATGAATATATACATACAAATATATATATATATATAAATATATAAATATATATATATGAATATATAAATAAATATATATGAATATATATATATATATGAATATATATATACATATGAACATATATATATATATATATGAATATATATATATAAATATATATATATCTAAATATAAATATATATATATAAACATATATAAATATAAACATATATAAATATACATATAAACATATATAAATATAAATATATATATAAACATATATAAATATAAATATATATATATACATATATATATATAAAAACATAAATATAAATATATATATATTAACATATATATATATAGAAATATATAAACATATATATATATATAAATATATATAAACATATATATATATAAATATATATAAACATATAATATATATATACACATATATATATAAATATATATATATAATTATATATATTGACAGATATATAAAGATATAAATATATATATATTAACATATATGTATAAATATATATATTAACATATATATATATAAAATATATATATAAATATATATGTATTAACATATATATACAATATATATATAATATATATATATTAACATATATATAAATAAAAATATATAATATATATATATATATTTACATATATATATTAATATACATTCACATATATATATAAATATATATTCACATATATATAAATATATATTAGCATATATATAAATATATAAATATATATACACATATATATATTTAAATAAATATATATATATACACATATAAATATATATGACTAAATATATATATATATGAATATATTTATACATATGAATATATATATACATACGAATATATATGAATAAATATATATATATACATACATATAAATATATATGAATAAATATATATATACATATAAGTATATATGAATAAATATATATATACATATAAGTATATATGAATAAATATATATATACACATAAATATATATGAAAAAATATATACATATACATATAAATACATATGAATAAATATATACATATACATATAAATACATATGAATAATTATATACATATACGTATAAATATATATGAATAAATATATATATACATATAAATATATATGAATAAATATATATATACATATAAATATATATGAATAAATATATATATACATATAAATATATATATGAATAAATATATATATATACATATAAATATATATGAATAAATATATATATATACATATAAATATATATGAATAAATATATATACATATAAATATGTATGAATAAATATATATATATACATATAAATATGTATGAATAAATATATATATATATACATATAAATATATATGAATAAATATATATATATATACATATAAATATATGAATAAATATATATATATACATATAAATATATATGAATAAATATATATATACATATAAATATATATGAATAAATATATATATACATATAAATATATATGATTAAATATATATATACATATAAATATATATGAATAAATATATATATACATATAAATATATATGAATAAATATATATATATATACATATAAATATATATGAATAAATATACATATACATATAAATATATGAATAAATATATATATATATATATACATAGATATATATGAATATATATATATACATATAGATATATATGAATATATATATATATATATGAATATATATATATATAAATATATATATACATATAAATATATATAGATAAATATATATATGTATACATATATATAAATAATTATATATATATATATATATATAAATATATATATATATATATATATATATATAAATATGGAATACTGTTGCCACATCTGGGCAGGAGCTGCAAGAAAGGACTTGTCCTTCCTTGATAGAGGTCAAAATAGACTCCGTAGCCTCGTAGGAGATATTCTTTTCCCTTCCCTGCAACCTCTTTCTCATAGAAGAGATGTTGCGAGTTTGTCTCTGATGTATCGTTATTGTCATGGAAAGTGTTCGACTGAGCTTCAATCTATGGTCCCCTCTCGCCAAACTTTCACAAGAAACACTCGTCTGCCTGTACACACTATCAATAATTCCCCCCACACATTATCTGTGCCTAAACCTAAACGTAGATTCCATGAACAAAGTTTCTTTCTTAGAACTGCACGCCTGTGGAATTGTCTTCCATTTTCCGGCTTTCCGGCTGACTACAATATGGTTGTGTTCAAGTCTAACGTAAATGAGTTCGGGATGAGCCGTTCTATATAAGTTATAAAATTTACCACATTGTCATTACTAATGATTTCTATGTTGGCCAATTTCTACTGAACACTCTTTAACCCTTATCCTAGAGTGGCGTCTTGGCCTTGATAAGTGGTGATTCCTATGTAAAAAAAAGATAAATATATATATATATATATATATATAAATACATATGGATATATATACATAAATATATATAAATATATATATATAAATATATACATATAAAAATATGTAAATATATGCATATAAAAATATATAAATATATATATAAATAAAAATATATATACATGTAAATAAATTATATATAAATACATATATATATATATATATATAAAGAAATATATATATTCATATACAAATATATATTTGTATAGAAATATATATATATATATATAGAGAGAGAGAGAGAGAGAGAAAGAGATAAATATATTTATATATAGAAATATTTTTTTATATATATAAATATATTTAAATATATATTATATATAAATATATAGAAACATATAAACATATATTTATATATTAATATATATTTATATATAAACATATGTATTTACATATAAATAAAATCTGTCGATATTTTATATTGCTAATGTAGTCCTCCCCCACCACAAAATATGAATTTTTAATATGTTGGGGTTCGTTCTGTTTATAAAATTATTAGGTGAATGTACAGTAGTGTCTCATAAAAATTAATTAAATTTATCGTTATTTTATGTTTCAAATGCAATTCCCGCCCCTACCACACAAAAAGAAATTGTAAATTTCATGTTTTGCCCCCGTCCCTTACCATGACTGTTCGGTAGTTTTTTTGTAAATTAACATTACTTCATAACTTTAAGCTTCTCATCAGCCACAATTTTAAACGCCGTTTTCGTGTTTAGCGCCCCCGATGGTGGAGTGATTCTTAATATTTACCGAGAAAAATAATTAAATAGAAAATATTTTATAAGGTGCTCTATTTAAAACAATTTTTCAATTGAACCATCACAGTTATTTCCTCTTCAATTATTTTGTTTGAAAATTTAAAGATTTCGGATAAAATAAGTTTAATCAAATATAAATATAAATAAACTAAATGTTTTTTTAATTAGTACAGTGTAAACAAAGTTATGTTGTCGAATAAGTAATATCATTGAGCTAATTATTTTAATACATTTACTTTAATGTGATATGCTAATGACCAAAAATGAATCAATGTTAATGTGGTTTGAAGAATGCTATATATAGAAATAACGTATGAAATATTATATCTCCCTTTACAGAAGTATCCTATCAGGGTAGTTGTTCACACAAACACACATAGAAAAACGCTACTATATATATATATATATATATATATATATATATATATATATATATATAATGCTAGCTGTTTAGCCCCGCTTTTCTTGGGCTCTATGTATAGTTCATAAATTAATGTGCATACATACATATATATAAGTTTCACTCATGTCCAGCTAACCTAAAGCTTTAATCTCAAGTGTTTAGACCCGAAATAGACGACGAAGTTTGGTAGAGTCTGCAAAGGTCAACTTATTCAATTTTGACCTCTTGGCAGCCAAATTGATTAAAAATCTTTCTGCATTTCTGAATACCAAATACTAAAATACCGACGATTACATTTCACATTTTAGACACAAAATTTGCTAGAAATTGACCGTAAAAGTAAAATCGTTTGAACTTGGCAGAAAAAAGTTTCGGTCAAAATCCGATTAAAACGCTTGCACTATATCTGAATACGCTTTATGTAAAATTTAAAATGTTCAGACACAAAATTGGCTGAGTAATTTGGTAGAGACCGCAAAAGTAAAACTTTTTAATACTTTTCCCAAATTTTGACCCTGTAAAATTTATCGTTTGAGCTTAAATCAAATTAAAAAAAAGTGGTCAATGTCTACGTAACCTGCATAAAAAATGTCAAGTGTTTATATCCAAAATTGCCGGAGGCTTTGTAAGAGTTTTCAAAGTTCAAATCTGACCCATTGACCGCCAAATTTGACCGAAAAACGATTAAAAAATTATTAAAAAATCTCACCACCTCTTGTATCAAATCTCGTGTATATAGATTGAAAATTGACAGTGTAGTTTGGAATGTACACAGACAGTTTCACTTTTATTATATATATATATATATATATATATATATATAAATATATACAAATATATATATACATAAATATAAATATATATGAATTATTATATAATATCTAACTAGATTATATATATATATATATATATATATATATATATATATATATATATATATATTGCTTTTTCGGTACTTTTTTTGTAACCAAAAGCGGAGAACGGCTTGAAATCTGAATAATAAAATATTAAATACACAAGGTAACATCGTTTTCATGCTTAGAAAACCCTGACAACTTTTAATTCACACACACACACACATATTTAGGTTGGTTGGTTGCTTTTGTTTTACGGCATATCAACCCTTTTCGGTTTATTTAATGCCGAATCCAAAGATTTTGAAGAACATATTTTTTAATAGAATATATTTGTTGTTTTCTCGTCGGTTTCTATTTAACCCATAGTTGGGACCCTAACAGGTACTACCACTCCGGGTCAGAGTGGACCTGGGAGCAATGGTAATTAAAGGGTGGCTCCACACTCCCCAAAGCCCACAAGCTGGGGCCTTACCACTGGATATAGTTTAAGGTCATATCCAGGAGCCCCATTGAGGGACTTTTACCCTCTGCAGGGGGGGGCAGTCGCCGTATTTTAATGCCCCACCGACAGGGCCGCATATATTTAGGGGAGAACTTGAATGCCTACTGGGGAGAACTTGAATGCCTACTAGACACTGTCCTCGAGTGTATAAGGTCTCTATGTATAGGGTTTTTTCAGAACAATCTGGCATGAGGATACTTTTTACATAGAAGTAAACCCTGACGAAATATTCAAAATTACATAGTATTCGCAGCCATAATAAGATCTCCTCACTGCGGCTACTCCACAGCTTTTCCGAGGAAGGGTGCACCTTCGTCAAGTGATATTACCTCAAGTAATAGCAGAAGCTGGATACTCCACCAGACTAGATAAATTCAACATGAACGACAAACTACAACGTATAAAAATGGTTAATTGGGGGAGAGGAAAATTATGTTTCTTTACTAACTCAGTGCTTGAGAGATAAAGTGCTTTAATAGAACATTCGAATATCGATGTATCTCATATAGACTTCAAGTCTTAGCCCCTGGTTGTGGTCCCGTTGATTTCTGAGAACTTCGACTGAAGTAAAATAAAACAATATATATATATATATATATATATATATATATATATATAAGGGTGGTTTCAAAAGTATAGCCTATTTCTAACTGAAAATGATAGAGCAAATAAGAGGAGAGTGGTACCACTAAAACGGGTGATATTAGTGCTTCTCAATTATAACCACATTTCTCATTGCACTTTTTAAAAAAGTGTTTCCTTGTTCAAATGTCATTCAAAAAAAATCCAACCAAATAATCAAATCTTAAAATTAGTTTAAAATAATTGATATTCAGTATTTCCATAATCATGTAAAACAATAAGACTTTTAGCCCGTTTAAAATGAATTAAATTGATAGCTTGATGAATGGGTTTATTTATGCTTAATTGATGGCTGAATGCGGTTAAATTTGCGCTAAGTTTTGCATTTAATACTAATCCTTATTAATCCATAACCGTGCATGGAATGAATACAATGATTAATTATTAGAACAAATATCAGTTATCAGAACTGATAAACATCTTTGGGCAGATTGACTTAACGTACGTCGCAGACATGGATTGCTTTCTCTGAGTCTGAAGCCGTCAATATTTGCAAAAAAGACGTGGACTTTCAGGCAATGAATGCATAACTTCGGTCATCATAAAAATCTGATGTAAAAACCACTCTGATCCATTTGGGCGGAATAAACCATAGTAGAAATTACTTTTAGAACGCTCTCGTATATATATATATATATATATATATATATATATATATATAGCAAAAGTACCCGTCGTTGACTGGGTTCAAAAACAGCCCACAGAAAATGGACTCTGATTTATGAAAGATAATAGGTTATGAAAAGGAAAGGTTGTAAAGAGATACCTTCGAATTCGGGGGTATCAAAACCAAAGCAAAATATGATGAAAGTAAAAATAAAATAGATAAACCCCATAATTTATTATACCATACCTGTTCGCAATGAAACACTTATCACAATATTCTGTGGATCTATATTAAAAAAAAAAACTTGTTAAACTTTGTGAGATATTTCTATTCTATGGAGGTCAGGCGCAAACGAACACCCCATAATTTTATCATACCACATTTCTTCAAACTGAAACATAATTATCAAAGTATACTCGCGCAGATAGATATGAAAAGTCTTTATTAAAGTGTGTGCCTATTTCCATTCTTCCGGGGCCAGACAGAGAAAAATGCAAAAGAGAGTAAAAGTTAACCTTTAGTTTACTTTCGGTGGAATCTTCGACATAAATCTTCGCATAATTATATATTAAATAACAAATTAGCAAAGTTTATATTACTTTCCACGGCTAAATGATATGAAACAATTTACGAAAACGCGATATGAAGAGGCAGTACCCCAAATGTAAATCCTGCAAAAAAAAAAAAAAAAAAAAAAAAAAAAGAAAGAAAGAAATGCCTAGGACGTTTCTTCAGGATTTCCCGATTTGCAATATACTTATGTTATCTTAAAAGGGGGAAAATCCGGGATGGGGGACCTAAAATTTTACAGCATTGCACGAAGAAAATTTCACAGCGGTATACGGAGAAAAGTTATTTAAAAATGACCTTGAATTTATTGGCCGAAACCCAAAACGAAGAGCACCAAACAAATGACCTCTTATATAATGCAGGAGGCACAGAAATCAATAATGGACTTCTTACCACTCCAAATAAAAAAAAATACCAATGATGACGCAAGAGAAAAGACAATGATTAATAACAGTTGCGCTAAAGCAAAATACATGTGGGGACCAATCTAACAGATGAATATTGTATACACAACATTAAAGTCGTTGTCTTCTGTATATATTACACTGCGTCAACTTATACTTGATTAGACATAACCATATATAGATATACCATTTATTTTGGCAATTTTTCTAGTTCTAAATCACTGCGACTATTAATCAAAATTAAACAAATAAAGGCTCGTTGGGAAGATAATGATCTGTATTATATAGTTGACTACGTGACAGTTGCTCCAAAGTTCGCACATTAAGATGATCATTTGTGATCCAAAGCCTTTTTTCGGCACTTTTTTAACACCTATAACATGTTTCAATCATAGGCATTTGTTTTCCTTGTTTTCCATATAAATTACACAATATCTGATATTTCCTATAAACTTCTGGCCATGGTGGAGGTGAGACTAAAACTTGCTGATGTTTTCATACATAAGGTAAGTTTTACAGATTATGAAGATTTGATACTGGAGATATTCATAACCACTAATTCCAAAAGAGGGGAGATAAAACATATGAGAACTATTTCGAATCAAGCCCTCCCTTGAGGTTATTCTAGATCATTTTTTTAGTTTCCCCTTTATCACGGCCAGAGGTTATATATATATATATATAAGATGATTGATAATTTATAATTAAAAATAAAAATTAAAAATCGGTTTCATAAGGAAGAACAAAAAAATCAATAAATTGTACGATCATTCCGTAAACGATGTGTTTATTGAGGTACACAATAAGTCTTGGACCATTATGTTATCATATAGTTTTTTTTATTAGACCCCCCCCCCAAAAAAAAACAAAAGCTAAATGGAGGTCATCTAGAACATATGCTGTAGAACGGAGAAAAAAAAAGGTCAAAACCCTAGTTTTTTGTACGTGATGTTTTGAATATAATAAACTAGTTATGACCAAAGTTTCATTTCATTCGGACAAAACACTATGAAATGGGGCCTAATGAAAGTTTGGGACTGTTTTTTTTTGTCACACTATATATATATATATATATATATATAAAACAAAGGAATAGAATTAGATTAAAAATATTAGGAGATATATCGGGATAATACAAAGCTCAACAAAATGTTTTAGAACTTTTATAGACATCAATAAAGGAAAAAAACAAAATGAATATATAAGACTATATATTGATACTTATATGAAAATGAAATGAAGGTGGAGAGACCTAGAGGCTCGACGTTTTACGCGTCTTATGCTGATATATGTCTACAAGCGTTATTTATCCGCAATACCGGGTGGCTAGCTTTTATCCATTTTTAACAATTCATATATACATATAGATTTATTTGTTTATTAAAAAAGGGATGTACATGAATTGGGAGTCTTAGGTAAGTAAGAATTCTTTATACCATGGCACTCCTTCTCACCAGAAGAGTAGAGAAGATATTCGGTAACATAATAGGGATGCGACGACTAGTGATATTTACAATTAGGAACGAAATAAAATATTGAGGCTGAATGGGGAATTATACTGATCTCTGTGATATAGGAGGAATATGGTTTTAGTTATAAAATGCTGTTAGGTATATAGCATATCTGTCGTAGCATTAAAGTATGTGGCCAATTTGTGCTTAAACTTTCGAGGAGAATATAGGGTAAGTTACTTGAAATGGAGGGGCTCGTTTAATTATATATATCATAATTAAGTGATTTAAATGTTATGTTGTGATTTGTTAAATGTCAAATATAGAATTTTTATTATATGCAAGATAAAGAATACACTTCAATAAGACATTTATAATAATTAAGGAAATATACTTATCAAAATGTATTATTTTTCTTGCATATAATAAAAATTCTAGATTTGAAATGTAACCATTTCACATCATGAAATTTAAATTACTAAATTATGAGTTATTTGCTCTATATCTGGTATATTAAGCAATTTTTATTTAGCTGGGAGTTTATTTATAAAATATTACAGCCAATAATATTTTGTGAGACCGATAATCATTGGATTTGTATACCAGTACATTTATTGCATTACATTATTCTCAAGTATCTATATATCTATAAAAGTGAACGTGTCTGTATCTGTCTGTCTGTATGTGTACATTTCCCTACGCAATAACTATCTCAATTTTTAGTATACAGACTCAAAATTTGATATACAGGGAAAAATCTATTTAGGCTGGTCCGGCCAGAAATTTTGCTGTTAAGGGGTCAAAGTTCAACGATTTGACCTTTGAGCGCTCTACCAAACTCCTCCGAGAATTTTTGGTCTAAACACTTGAAATTTTAGATATATGTTCCTTGGACATGGATCTAACTTAATAACTTGATTTGAGCCGAAACCATTGAATGTTAAGGGGTCATAATAGGGGCCAGAGTTAAAAAATTGACCGCTTCTATTTATTTATTTAAAAACAATTTTTTTACTCAGCATACACCTCCAAACACCCGGGCAACGCCGGGTTGAAATTCTAGTATATATATATATATATATATATATATATATATATATATATATATATATATATATATGAGAGAGAGGTGGGCAGTGTGTCTATAGAGACAATAACAGTACGAGAGAGAGAGAAAGGGAAATAGGAGACGCTATGGAAGGGTTATCTATGAAATTGGGTGCTATTTGGCAGTATATTTTAGGTGTATTTGAATTTATAAACAGTATTTGAATGAAATATAAATCATTGGGAATAATAGTAAGATAACTGATGTGAGGAGGTAAATTATGAGGGGTGCAGTATGAAAAGAATTTTTAACAGGCAGGCAGTATAATAAGGGGATTAAAATACAAAGAGGTTGAATAGATGTAAATGTATAAGAATTATAGAGATATGATAAATAATAAGAGCCTTAAGGGCTACATAGTTACGCAATGTAGAGTAATAAAAAAGAATGCAAAATCTGAAGATATGACAAAAAGAAATAAAATTCAAATGACTGACAAAAAGAAATAAAAATACAAATGACTGACAAAAAGAAATAAAAATACATAAAATAAAAAAACAAAATAGATTGAAATACGACAGGCGCATGTTCTGAGGCAATGAGTGCTTGTAAATGCCAAGTCTATTTTAGGTTTTTAGTCGAGTCCAAATCAGTATCGAGATGTTAAAAATATAGGAAAGTCCCTCTGTGCGGAAATACCGCGTTCGTCTTATTTAGATAGGGAATCAAATAAATGTGTTACTGTTGGTGGCAGAAATTTGAAAGCTTTTTTTTTTAATTTGACTTTAAAAAAAGGGATAAGAAACAACCATATATTCCACAGTACAGTATTTTGTTCCGCGTATATCAAATTCGGATGTAAAATATGTATTCCTTGATTAATGATGCAGGTTTTCTTGAGTTTCGTTTGTGTATGCCGAAGGGATCCAAGTGATGTTCTAATTAATGTTATAATCATCACTAGGAATAATCCTTAGCGATAGAGTAGGCCGAAACAAAAAAGAAAGGAGATAAAAGGTAATACAGTTCGCGGCTAAACCAAAAATAAGAAACAACGCGTCCATTAACAGTCGTTGCATCCCTATTATGTTAACAAGCATCTTCTCTACTCGTCTGACGAGAGGCATTGGGCTTCGAACACCATGGTATAAAGAGTTCTTACTAAACACACCTAATTAATGTATACCCTTTTTGAATAAATGAAATAATCTCTCTCTCTCTCTCTCTCTCTCATATATATATATATATATATATATATATATATATATATATAAAGAGCAAACAGTTAATAAAACATTTTAAAAACACTTTGAAAAAGAGTTAAACACATATTTAATCTGAAAAGGAAACACTTGATAAGTGGATAGTCCTTAATACGCGGAGTTTCGAAGAAATACTTTCCTTCTCATCAGATGGTAAGACTTAGCAAAATGCGGGATCGGATTTGGCATACAAATGTATTTGATGAAATTACAAGTAAGTCAAAGATTTTACTTTATAACAAAAAGTGAAGCAGAGGGAACATGATGAAGAAAAAGTGATTACACGTGAATTGATAGTCTGGTGAAAGGTAAATAATCCGATGACGGTAAAATGCAAAAATATAACTCCAAGAATGTTAATTGAGTTTCCATTTGCACAAGTAAAATCCAAGGAAATCGCGTAATTGGAATATGGTCCAAAATAATCCAAAAGGTCGAAATCCATGGAATAATTCACAAATATGTACAAAGAAAAAAGGGGAAAATTCCAATAATATTAACAAAAAAATAAGATATGCTTTTCACACGACTGCCGCGACATCTATTTGGTTTTATCGAGCTTTTACATCTGGTTGAGATTACTTTATAAATATTAATTCTTTAATATTTATAATATACTTTAGTTTAACCATCTTGCATCATTTTATTAAATTTAATTGTAATTTTTATTTTATATATATACATATATATATATATTTATATATATATATCGTCTTATAATATCATTTTATATATTATATATAGCCTTATATTTTAATTTTCTCCCTTTATTGATATATATATATATATATATATATATATATATATATATATATCCGAATTTTTTAAAGAATATGTAAAGTATAGTATTTAAATAATCACTATCAAGCTTTCACATTCGCGACTGAGCACTTTATTGATTTCTTTCAGTATATCTTTAACACACACATATTGATATATCTATACCGGTAGCCAAATTGAATATTTAAATGTTCCTATGTTTAGTTCTATGGGACGAAACCACATGGAAATTTGCAGGCTAAGGTTATGATACTAGTCTGTAGTTAAAATCTTATGACAATTGGTAAACAAGACCCTATGTATTCAAACAAATAACACATGCCTAAATTTGCCTACATTTGTACATATATGACAACTTGCAAGCCAGCCTCAATTTTGCTGCTATGCTTGTGCCCCCTGTGGCCTTGCCAGGTAACTAATATGAAAGAGAGAACAAAGAAGATATATATATCGAATTTGTAGGGCTTTTTGTCATTGACGATTTATTTATCTTCACTTCTAGGAGAACATTTTTACACAGAGACAATTATAAGGCATAATAATTATGTATATAAGTACATAAGATGATTCTTTCGTAATAGATAAAGCTCGTTGCCTTTTCACAGTTCAGAAAAATATATGCTTGTATAACACGAAGCCTTTTTTTTTGTATATTCCAACACAAGACTTGAGGTAGAAAGAAAATATATATGATGAATTACCTCCCTTTATATATATTTCGTCGACGCTTTGCTAACAGAACAATATTTAAATGAGGACTGATAATGGTGGCTCATTGCATTACTGAAGTTAACAATACTCGAACAATTAAAAACTTAAAAACTATTTCACTCGGTGGGAAATTAAGTTCATCATTAAATATGTTAACACGTAAATGATCTTCTAAAAGTCACCAATTTTTCCAAGTAGACGTCTGTGAAATCATCTATTATTTAACAACTAAACGATTTTCTAAATTGTAAGGTTGTGATTCAGAAATTTTAACTGTTCTTTTATTTTCTCCGTTTTAGAGTTCAATGGATATTTTACTTCATTTTGATGTCGTTGTCATACTCTTCCTATCAACTGATAGTCCCGTTATAGCTCTGTTTAGATTCTTTTAAACGAGAAAAATGTAAATTCATAAAGTCCAAAAGACAAAATCTTTAATTAGTCACTTTCTGTTTCTTTATAAGCACCGTTTACAGTATATCAATGCCTCTAGTGATATTGCATTTGTTTCTAATAGAGTTTTCTAATCTTTATTAACGTCTATCGTTTATAAAATCGCGATAACGAAGCGAGAGAGAAAGGGAAATATTCAATGTCCCATAATAATGTTCCAAACATTTTTGTACAGGAATTAGAAATTGTCGTTGACTCTTGAAAATTCAATATGTTATTGTTATACATCTTATGATATGATTGACTAATATTTATGATTTCATGTCCAAATGAACAGAAACAACCAGAATTGGAATACACGTTACTAAAGCCTGATTGTCAGAGCTGGTGAATTTACAAAACTTGAACGTACACGTAAGGAGAATTTAGAAGAACGATATGCAATAAAATGTTTTAACTTGGAAAAAGTTGTCACAGGAACTTATGGACGATCGTGCGTGCATCGAGCATCAGTTTGTAAGTAGAATTAGAGATTCAAAGAAGCCAAGAAGTATTTGAGAGATGATGAGAGGTGTAAGAAGAGTAAGAGAGTCAGAACAGCAGAGTTGATTAGCCAAATAAAGAATTTCATGGAAAGGAACCGTCGTGTGTCTATAGAGATCATAAGTGCACAGTTTCATGCCAGTGTTAAAACTGTACATATAAGTATTCACGAGGAACTAAGTATGCAAATAATTTGCGCAGTTTTATCCCAAGGGTGCTCCATCCTTGTCACACATTATTTGACGAAATGGGCATCAAAACATTCGCTATAGTCTAGGTATATAGCCTCTATACTCTTTTCCCTGTGACTTTTAGTTATTCCCTAAGCTTAAGGAAAACCTTAGAGGCTTTCGTTATTAGACAATTAAAGGAGATAAAAGTAGCTGTGTCGAAGGTCATTGACACGCTAACAAAAAAGGACTTCCATGGAGCCTTCCAGAATTTGCTGGAACGCTACAACAAGTGCATTGAAGCCGAAGGGGATTACTTCGAAGGGGACTAAAGTGTCATGTGTGTACTATCAATATAAGTGCCCGTACGAAAAAAAATTCTTGAAACTTATTGAAGGCACCTCGTATCATGTGCGTGTGCCTGATAGGTACTTTATTAAATTGAAAAGCGTCGTAAAATAACATACATTGAGAAAGTGCCCGTCTTACATATATATATATATTTTTACATTTTATATTATTTTAAAGTGTAAATCAAAATATAACATGCATTGATTAGATATAACAATACCCCCATCTATTGAAATAATTCCAAGTAAATGTATATCATTTAAACTCGTTACGGATACATTCAACAGTTTTAAAAAATGAAGAGCGTATTAACATTTCTCTTATTATCGAGTTATGAATCAAATAAAGCAAAAGTTTTATTTTCTTTTAATAGATATTAGAGAGAAACACAGACAAATCGATCACACGTAAATTTACTAGTATCTTAAAATTTACTTATGGAAGTATATCTAAAATATAGCAGTTAATGAATAAAGAAAAGAACATAAAATATATACATACGATGATATATATATATATACATATATATATTATTCCTTTATTGATTGCATACATAATAAAATATATACATACGATAAATATATATATATATATATATATATATATATATATATTATTCCTTTATTGATTGCATACATAATAAAATATATACATATGATAAATATATATATATATATATATTCCTTTAATGATGTTACAAAAAAAAATGCAAGCATAAAAAATAATATGATTAAGCTTAAACATGGAAAAGTAAATGACTAGTTGTTAAAAATGGAAAAGAAAAGGACAAGATATTCTAGGAAGTATATCTAAAATATGCAGTTAATGAACAAAGTCAAGAACTGCATATACATTATATATGTATATATATATATATATATATATATATATATATATATATATATATATTGCAATAGAAAAATTCGAGCATGAAATGTAATATGGTTAAGCTTAAACATGGGAAAGTAAAAGATTAGTTGTTAAAATGTAAAAGAAAAAGACAAGATATTCTAGCAAAAAATATAATAAGTTTATAATTTAAAATATTGCAACCTTAAGAGTTGATTATATAATGTTATAAACTGAATTTAAAAATAATCTTAATGCTGCACTATTTTAAGTTATACATTTATTATATTTTTTACTTGAATATTTTGTCCTTTTCTTTTTCAGTTTTAACAACTAGTCCTTTACTTTTTCATGTTTAAGATTAATCATATTACTTCTCATGCGCGCATTTTTCTATTGTAATCCATGATTTTTCGAATCGTCCAACAAATTCACTTGTGGTTTGTTTAATTTCAGTCTTTTTTTTGCCTCCAGCTATTTTAACCGGCTAAAACCACATAAAAGAACGCTCCATAAAAAACAAGGTTGTTGAGGCCTCTAGCGCAGCTGGGACTTTTAGTTTCGGAGGAGATAGAGTTTGAAAATATGGAGACAGACATATAGCTTTTCATATATAAAATTGCAGATACATACAGAGAGAAAGAACGAAATAGGGAATAAATAACATATATATATATATATATATATATATATATATAGAGAGAGAGAGAGAGAGAGAGAGAGAGAAAGAGAGAGTGAGGAAAAAGTAAACAAATATATGTGTAATCCGGAAGTGTTTTTCTTTGAAGGCTTGTTTCTCGTCCATGGGCAAACTAACACGTGCAAGACGAGATATAGTTCACAGAAATGTTGAAAGATATAAAATGCAAGTTAAATAATACTAAAAAGAAGAGGAAAACACCTCAATAAGGTGCTGAAATGATAAAGAAAAGAGTGAATGTGCTCGTGTTGGATGCAACACTTGCTGCTCGTTCAGACGTAGACATGTTTTAGCTATCACATTCGCTTATTTCTTTTTGCTCACAACTGCCCACGCAAACAAATCTTTCAACGGCGAAAAAACGGAAAAGAAAATACGTAAAATCCGGGTTTAAACCACGATATTTGGTCATCTATTTTTATACGGTATATGCATAAAAAATGACAGGAAAATCTTAGAGTTTGAAGTAATGGACTCGTCCGTTCGATCAAGACAATCTTTTGTGTGAATTAAGACCGTTGAAATATGAGTAGCTCCTGCGGATGTAGTAATGTATCTTACTAAATAAAATAGTTTGTATATCTATATATCTACAAAAGTAAAATTGTCTGTGTGTGTGCTTGTGTTTCCCTTCCAAACTACTCTGTCAATTTTCAGTCTACAGGCTCGAGACTTGACTTTTGAGATTTCGGAAAATCTTTTTAATCGGTTTTCGGCTAGAAGATTGGGTATCAAGGGATCAATCTTCAGCGGTTTGACGTTTGAAAACTATAGCAAACTCCTCCGCCAATTTGGGGTCTGAACACTTAAAATTTTAGAAGTAGGTTACTTGGACATGGATCAAACTTTTTAATTTGATTTGAGTCCCCCCAAATTTGTAATTATACATAAAGTGTATTCAGACATAGGCCAAAGTTTTAATCGATTTTCGGCCGAAATTCTGGCTACCAACGGGTCAAAATTCAAAGGATTTGACCTTGCGGTCTCTAGCAAACTATTCTATCAATTTTGTGTCTACACATTTGAAATTTTACATTAAAGGTGATCAGACATGCAGCAAGCTTTTTAATTAGTTTTTGACCGAAAATGTGGAAGGAGTTCATCATTGCAGACTCTTCCAAACTCCTCCGCTCATTTTTGGTTGAAACACTTGATATTTTAGATGTAGGTTACCTGGACATGAGTCTAACGTTTTAATATATATATATATATATATATATATATATATATATACATATATAGACTTATATGCAATATACTGAGTTGTCTAATTCAGTAAACTTTCCTATACCAATAGGTTTTAAACCAAAAATGGTTGACTTAAGGATTAAGCTACAAAATTATCAAATTTCATAGTTGAGCATTAATATACTGTGTGTGCAAAATCAGAATTTCAAGACAAGGTGTTGATGGAAACAAAAAGAGTATTTCATTTTATGTTACAATTGTTTCAATGTCCAGTTTGACAATTTCAAACATTATATCGTTTGAAAATTTTCAAAAACTTTTTTTTAAATTAGGAAATATATTTAAAAATTTATTCACTTCATAGTTTGTTTCGGATCTAAAAATACCGACAGAATACATCAATAGAATTTTAGTATTTAGAAAATTGTTTGACCTTTTACCTACTTAATTTCTCGAACGGTCAGTAAAGCGAAGAAATTGTACCCATCAGTTATTGTGTATTATTTTCTTAAATTTCCAGAAAATAGTAAACTTTTTAATAAATTTTGATTTTAAGTTGAAGAAAGTTTAATTCCAATAAATGCGTTGTTTTAATTATTATTTACAGGGTGAACCCAAAAAAACAGAGGATATTCAATTGTTTTTCTGAGTATTTTAGAGTCAACGCAGAAAAAAAGGCCAAATACTTTAGTGTTTTGATGTGATGTTTTGAATAAACTAGTTATGACCAAAGTTTCATTTCATTCGGACAAAACACTAAGAAACGAGGCCTAATTAGAGTTGAGGTGCGTTTTTTTGGTCACCCTGCATCATACGTGATTTTTTATATGGCTAACTTGGAGTTAAGGTTAGTAATAGGGTTGTCACTGTGTGTTTGTGAAGGAAAATTATAAATTGGAAATGGAGACTAATAAATTAGAATTGTCATACTTAAAAGAATAGAAGACAAAGAATTCTAAAGTAGAAGGAAAAGAATTAATAGGAAACGATGTTGCTGAGAAAAGAAGAAAAGCATGGCTCATGTTCCAATTTATCGTCAGCAGCTTTTTGGCCCAATCCCGGAAATTTCGTGTAAAACCTCAGAATCTATACCGTGTTGATGTTTATTTTGCACCAGCACACTGATTTATTATTGTAATGTTGTACACAATTACACATGGGAACCAACACGTTGTATGGTCAGTCGCGAAGGAGACAAAGAATATGAAATGAAATTCCACTCGCTATTTTTTTTTTATTTATGTACAACGATATTTATTTCTTCATTATTACGCCCATGTCTCAAACGTTATTCCCGTCTCTAACATGATCTTTTTTTTTAAAGTCTTTATATTTTTCCTTGCCGGTAACGTCACTTCGCATGTATTTGCATACTCGTGTCGAGCTATGTTACAGTATGTTCTTTCTTACATTCTAATTTTGATTTCGCATTTAACAACAAAGGCAGCCTCTCCCATTAACCTTTAGGTTCTGACTTTTGTCAATCTGCAAATTTTGTGCGGTTTAAACGCAACATTATTTAAACGTCCATTTAAATAACATTACAAACCTATATCGTCTTTCTGCTAACAAGATACTAAAAATGTGTTATTTAGCGAAACCCTCCAAGCCGACCGCTATAACTGCAGATGTTGATTTCAGGGAAATGCACTTAGACAAAGAAGCTGACCCCATATGAATAAATTCGGTGTTGATCATTGATAATGCACGCTATTCACTCGTTTTTTTTTTCAACGATGTTTGTCTCATTGCTTTTGTGATTGTTATCAGCTTTTTTTCTCTCTGCTGTGGCTTGTTATTTTATATTCTATCTCTTGATGTTGTTACTATACGCAGATATCAGACATACGTCAAGCACGTAAGAAAAAAAAACACTCCGTGTTTGCTGTCTTAGTTTCTACGATGATTGAAAGTTTTTTAACATCAAAGTGGTTCGAATGATACGCCGAGAACCAAATGTGTTGTATCAACAAGAGTAAGGAATAAAACAAACAAAAAACATTACACTATATCAAATAATCGATTAAGTATATTTTTGGGAGCTTATAACTAAATTATAACTAAATCGACTTCACAATCTAGTTGGTGATAATCTCTTCTCTATACAAATAATACACGTTTAGTTTTTTTTTTTTTTTTTTTTACCAGTGCGTCGTTATTTTCAGGGAACAATCTAGACTAAGTATAACTCTCGATTTTTTATAATAGATTCACAGCAAGAACTTTTTTACTACAATTTACAAACATTTCCAATTCTCTCTCTTAATGTCTCGCGCCAGATGCAATTCCTTTGTTGCCAGGAAGTAAAACAAGAAGAAACATTCATACAAGGCAAGTGAAACAAGCTTACACAAAAGAAAGCAGTTTGTAGAAACTATTAAATTTAAATTGTATGCATGTTTTGATCAATAAAAATCATTAGGTTTTTGCAGTTCTTGCAAAAAGGTTGACGCCCTTTTACATACAGCGCCTGATATTCCTTTATTGTTAACCATCTGTCACTAGCCAGACAAGACGTTTCTTAACTTCGTTTAGTTTAATTTTGTCTATTCTATCGCTATTTCCAGGAAATATGCTCGAGTAAGTTTACAATTCCGTATCTTCTTTATAAGACATTTACAGCAAACACCCATTCTCGTATAACAATTGAAAAAAACAGACATTTTTTTCTCTGAGTGTCTAGCGCTAGATAGTAGTTTTATGAAAAACGGAAGTAACACTTAATAACAAAGTAACGCCGTTATAGAAAATCACCATGTGGAAATTCGGCGTTGCTAAACATCACATCAACATTATAATTTTAATAAGAAAATCAGCCCAAAAAGTCGCCAAGGCCTTAACATATCACAAATTTAGATATGTTAAGCCCTTGGTGACTTTTTGGGCTAAATGGAGGGTGGCAAATAATGGACTTAGCCATTTCTGTTTTTTGGGGAAGGGTTATTTTTGCATGGTGCAGAACTCTAATTGATATATTTAAGGACCAAAACTGCACCGGTTGTTCATTCTCACCAGGATTTGACGACCCTGGGTACTTAGGGGGCTAAATTTAGTGGTGGTGGTGGTGGGGGCAAATGCTGAACTTAGTCATTTTTTATGTCTCATTCACTGTGCACCCACGTCGGAACATGCATGCTTAACTTATTAAGCCAATGGAATTAATTAAATAAAATTATTATAGTAAGAGCGTTCCTACTTTTGTGCAAGCCAGCGAAAATTTTGAATATAAATTTTACTGCAGACTTTTTTTTTAATCACTTTTTTGATAATAATACACTTTTTAGCACAAAGAACTATTGGCATTTCTTCCTTTAATTACCTGATTATCGTTTAAATAGTCTAAGAAAACTGGTGATCATTTTTCCGAGATATTTAAAATTAATTCACTTGATTTTCAAAACTTAATGGATTAATAACTAATAGCAGGGCATGTAGAAATTCCACAGCGGACTCTACCATATGCAATATATTAATGTTCGTATTATGTATAACATATACATATATAACATACGTACATAACTTGAGTTTTTTTTTCAGCTATAATCAAAACCGAAAACAAAACATATGAAGAATTCTCGATAAAATTATTCATTAAAACAAACGGTCATAATAATTAAACGACAGTCACACAAAAGGAAAAAAATATGTAAGCGCGACACAAAAAATAACACACATGCTATCGTATTAATATATAGATGACAATATTCTTATTGTATTTTAAACACTTAAATATACATTCTTCTCTTTTAGACGTCATCATTGAACTTATATCTTGCAAACAATACGCACTCTAATTTAAAATAAAAAAAATAATTAGGCTTAGTCTAATTTTAGTTTTTCCGGACATTTTTTCTTTAATCTATAATTTGGAGACGGGGGCAATATCCTATCCCAGCATTTCTGACCCCGATCACGACCTATTTAACAAGTAGAATTCATGAAACCAAAAAACAAACAACTGCTAGGAAGTAGTTTCTATTGCCTCTATATCTCTAAATTTAGAACTGTCGTAGGTCGTATTTGATTCTTTGTATAGGTAAAGGATAGCGTTTAACATGATATACTTTCTTGAGATGAAGAATCATCCCACAGTTTTCTAGTGATTCTGCTACCAGATCTGAATATTATCTTGCATTGAAGGTCAGGAGTAAAGGTCAGTCATGAAAGTTTGTTCGAGTAAAGTGCTTCCTCCAAAAGAAAACCGATTATTTCAATTCGTGCCAAGTGAACATTTGGTCGTTGGTGGTGAAAAGATAGAAGTTCTGTGTTGGCTATAACAAATTTCTGTGTTGAATACATTAAAGTAAACTATGTTTTATTTTACCCCATTTAAAAAGGCGAAACTTGGAATATACAGATTTTTAGTTGCATGGAAAACGACGCCATTATAGGATTGGAAACGATATGTGGAAAGGATATTTGATTATTTTAGAGGATGACTCACGTATCTGTTGGTATGTCGTATTCAGAAATTAAGAATTTCAATAGTACTGAGTTGCAAAGGTGGAGAGTTTTGTATCATTAGTAAAAACTTAATTATATCTATGTAATTTTATTAAATACGAAAGTCTGTTAGCAGTTATGATCTCATCAATATGAACCGGAAAGCCCCATAATGCGCAATTATTATGTTACTTTTATAAGGAGCGGGCAATATCTATTTGCACGCTTATTATCTATGAGAACATTATACAGTAGGCTCATTTGTTTAAATTAATTTAGCAAAGTTGGTTAAGATATCCAGGCACCTTGCTGCAGTAATTATTCATTGGTTAATAACTCTTGCTATTCAGGTGTACAATTCGTATTTCATGTTCAATCTGAATCTGTCTGTGTCTTGTCTCACTGCGAGTCACACAAAGTAGTCAAGAGAGATAAGACAAATCAACTAGAAGATCAGATGTCAGCTCGAGATTTATCGAAGATATTATCTGATAGGCAGGCCAGTGTCTTCCGGTCATTATAGCAGAATAGTGAGTTTTGTGTACACCCTCCTCAATGAGTATCGTATGAAACGGAAATAAAGCAGAGAATTTTAATTAATAATTTTAAAAGTTTAATAGACAAACTAATGGTCGGGATGCACTAAACCAGCCGCTTTAGAGAAACGTAATCCGTTAAATGTTTAATAGTGTCAACTGATCATCATAATTATTTCAATCGAATCGTACAAAATATAAAAATATGTATCGATTAGAGTAACCATGCGAATATGATAGCACTATGAGTCATAAGCAGATATGCCCTTTGTAGCAGAATTAGCAGTAACCAAAATGAGAAATAGAGAGCTTACCTCGGATACATCTGTTTTGGGCTGAGCGAACGAGAGAGTTCCAATATGGCGTCCATGGGCTTTTATTAGCGTTTACTCAATGTAATTATCGTTGAATCACGTCTGCTCCCGCGCGATTATGCAAATATGTCGTTCCCGGCCGCTATAAAGGCAGGACACTGGAAAGGAGAGGGGGCGTTCTGCAGATTGTGTGTAGGTGATTCTGGCGAGTAGATTGTACTTGTTACGACCCACGTGTCTGCGAGAAGCGAGTTTTTTGTTCCGTCTGTTTTTAGTTGTATTTTTCTTTTGTTTGTTTTGCCTACTACATTTTTGTTTCACCCTTTCATTTACGACTTCTGAAATAAATTAATGAAATCATATACAGTAGAACCCCGGAATACAATGACGCTAGGATACGATTTTTTGATGATACAATGTGGAATACTATGTTTTTCCGGTCCCTGGTTATGGTTTTGCCTTGCCTTACGGTGTGATTTATAATGCTATTTAATTATATGCATGGGTATTATATACTGCACTGTATTGTGTAACTAGTTTGTAATGTCGTATCCCGGGGTTGTACTATATCTATTTTTCACTAGTGACACCCACCTGAGAAGGACTAGATGTGTCAGAAATTTCGTGAAAATAGTGAATAATTCCACCCCATCTTTCCAAGCTTATAACTCCTCGAAAAATGTAATTTAAGCCCTAATTTTTTTTCAATTAAAGGAGCAAGGACCAAGGTTTCATAAAAAAACAAAAAAAAACAACGTGTTTTTTTTAAAAAAAGGTTTGAAACTTCGGACTCCACAGGTAAATTTCTAAAAAGCAGTTCTTTTTTTGTTTTAAATTTGAGTATATTATTTATTGACATTTTCTCTTCAATTTGTGATATATAAGACTTTGGTACATAAATTAATTATTTACTTTTTAATAGACATTTCAAAATGGGAGGCGTGAATTATTCGACCTCCTGTCTTTCCAAGCTTATAACTCCTCGAAAAATGTAATTCAAGCCCTAATTTTTTTTCAATTAAAAGAGCAAGGACTAAGGTTCCATTAAAAAAAGAAAAACAAATAACGTGGTTTCAAAAAAGTTTTAAACTTCAAACTTTACAGGTTAAATTCTAAAAAACACTACGTGTTTTTGTTTTAAATTTGAATATATTATTTATTGACCTTTTCTCTTCAATATTTGAGTAAATTAATTATTTACTTTCCGGTGAGTAAATTAATTATTTACTTTTTAATAGAAACTTGAAAATGGAGGGGGGCGTGAATTAAAAAAAAACGTTTGTCTAAAATATTATATCCAGTTTATTGGAAAGAACATAAACATTCACATTGACCCTGAAAATATCGTAAAAATAGAATCAATAGAAAAATTTTGATAGATTTTTAAAGTTTAAAAATTAAAAAATATTGAGTTCGAAAAATTCATTACTGTTTTTTTTTAATATATTTCTATTACTTTTAAAACAACTTTAATAGTTTATTTTGGAGGTATAATCCATAAAGAAAATAAATAACCCACTTTTAACAGAGAAATTACGAGATGTTTTAACATTTATTTCGCAGTTTCGTGTTGGGGGTGTCAAAAATTCCTACAAAAATTCTGATACACCTAGAGAAGGACTAACTCGGTTTCCCACGAACTAGGAAATCTCAAGAATATCAGATTTATAAGCAGTCCCCAGTTGTTGTATATGATGATTTTAGCTTCTTGCATTTCTTGGAGCGAGGTATCGACATCCTCCTACATACAGCGCATTGTATTCCTATATGATCACTTATCTAGTACTAATCAGACTTAGTGCAGTCTAATTTCGCTTGTTTAATGAGAATAGGTGTGTCAATGTGATTATGCTTTATATCTATTTATATGAAGCTAACTAACTAGTGCGAACACTGGCGAAACACGATTCTTTCTCCGTTATCTTTAACGGTAGGTATACATTATTATACACATATATAATGCGTATACTAAATTAATTCCCTTAATAGCGCTGGTGACGAGTCACTGTATATTTGCAACGAATTGTGTTTTTCCTGTTCGTGAAACATTTTTGCGCGGTATTTTTTCGTTTTTGCACTCATTATCTCTCATCTAGAAGCATACAAACATCTCCTGAGCAAATTCCAATATAATATTCCATATTCATCTCGGGGCTATTTAAAGAGCTACAAGGCTCGATTAGATCGCATTTCTACATATTTACTTTATTACTATATTTTTTCCTCGAAAATGTAAAGAAGGGGGAAAAATGCAAGCGTTTTTTCAATTTTCTTTTACGCACTGTACCTAAAAAGCATTGCAAGACGGAATCTATTGATCGCTTCTAAGTTTATCATTACATGAACGTAGTGCGTTTCTATCGCTGAATTTATATTTATACATCCGCTATCGTCTACGAAAATCACCTGACAGAACGCAACTGTCTTTAATGTAACTTGTGGCAAGAGTCTGTTTATAGTATGTTGAACAATGTCTATCAATAGGACATACACGCACGCATTTATATATGCATAAAGAGTTCGATCGCAAAACGCAATAAACGACATTTTCAAATTGCTCGAATTAACACAACCAAGCTGTTTATATTTAAACAATCTACCGCATATATTATTTCATTGGAATTCATTATTGAGATGAGTTTTATTTATTATTTTTTTTATTGCGGACTATTGTCCTCATCTTTCTTAGTTGTTGTTTCACGAAGTTTCGGACAACTATTCCTCTGGCCTTCCAAAACATGGTGAGACGACAACAACTATGGATGGAAGTAATTTCTGAGTATGCAGTTAGGAGATTCGGAGTTTCGATCCCGTCGCGGTTACCACCTGACGAAGGCCGGATGAATAGTTGGCCGAAACATCGTGAAACAACAGCTAAGAAAGATGGGATAAAAGTCCACATTTTATAAATTAATCTACCACATCTCATCATTTTTTCCCTTTAACAAATTTCTAATTGGCTTTCAATTATTAGTTTTTATTGCAAAACGTGAAAAGCGTCAAAGTGGATTTTTTGTGAAAACTGGTAAATCCATGGAGGCGTAACATAATTGGAAATATTAGGATTCAACCACCTATATCTATATAAATAAAATATATTGTAATTTGAAAGTTCGTAGATGAAGAAGCGTTTTGGACCCAGGATGGATCTTTGAGGTACCCCAGCGATAATACTGTCAGTTTCGGATGTTTGCCCATTAACGATTATTAAATAAACCTATTAAAGAGAAAGAATTTCATGGTTGAGAGGACATTTCTAGCAACACGTAGCTAGAAATCTTTTAAAGTAAATACCTATGCCAAAGACACCCCCGAAAATTAAATTTAGAGATATACTAAAAAAAACACTGCCTGTCTTACACTGTGATCCGTATTAAAAAAAGCAAACTATTAACCAGGCTCAATATGAAACGGATGTTACGCTTAAATGCTTTTAAGTACTTTAAGTATTGTAAACGATTTTAATCGTCTTACCATTCAACTCACTATTTCATTTTATTTATATTTTATTATTTTTATTACTCGCCCGATGACGTCCTATGAGGTCGAAAACGATCGCGAATACGGAAAATTTCTTTTTACACTCGAACAGAATTTGGAAACTAATCCGTGAAAAAGAAAAAAATGGATTTTAAGAGAAACAAACGAGTTTTCTCTGCTGTTCAATAAAACGTGCATAAATAAAATAGTAGATTTAAGTATATTATAATTCACTACGATCAATCATAGAGTTTTCAGCAGCTACGATATTGCCTTTTAATTTGTCCTTGTACCCAAGTAATGGCCAGTCTACTGTCCGATAACCACTGTAAAGTGAACTGCACATCAACATTTTTGGAATTCTTACCTCTTGCATGCGCAACACATGGCCAATTCAGTGCAGCTGTGATTTTATGAGAAAGGATTCAACACCATCAATGTCGCACATGGTGAAATCCTGTCTCTTAAACTAACTCGACAAATTTCCCGAAGACAACCTTTGCGAAAAACACCCAGTTGTTAAATATGTCTTCCATTGAGTGTGCAATACTCTGAGCCATGCAAGAGTATTGTGAGGACTACAGTCTTGTATATCTGTATCTTTGTTTGAAGTCTAATACCCCGAACTTTCCAAAGTCGATGGCGAGGTTTCTCGGAGGCACTAGACGGTTTTTTGCAATTGTATTTTGTTTTACTTGAATATCACCTCTAATAAGCAACTCAAGTATAAGGGCTAATACGTGTTAGGTAGTTGGTGAGACAACTCAGTAATGATTAGTGATAGTTGAAATTAGGTAATTTATTAGCTATTATAGAGAGCAGGACAACAAAAACTTATTTACATTGGACTTGACAACCATCAAGTTATAGTCAGTCAGGAAATAGCTCTGCGTTATCTTGCTCCACAGACGGGAAGTTCTTCGAAGGAAACTCTGCCCATGGCATTTACGTTTAGTTTTAGCCACAGATAAAGAGTAAGGGAAATTATTGACAGTTGTTTTAGATAAACAAGTATTTGTTAAAATGTTTTACGGAGGTAAACATGAATTGGAACTCTGTCGAGCACTTACCATGAAAGTGACCATAGTTCAGAGACTCTTCACGTGTCTTCTGTCAGAGAAAACAGTAGCCAGGCAAAAAGGTCTTCGTTCACAAAATTTCGTAGAGGTCTTGTACCCTGTCAAGGAAGGAAAGCTAACTCTGAAGAGCTACATCGTTGGTCGTATTTGATTCTTTGTACAGGAAGAGGATAGCGTCGGGAGTGATTCACTTTCTAGAGTCGTAGAATAATCCCGGTTTTCTAGTGATTCTGCTAACAGATCCGAATACTATCTTTCATTTAAGGTCAAGAGTGAAGGCCAGTCCTGGAAGTTTGTCAAAACAAAGTTCTTCCTCAAAAAGAAAACCGTTCATTTCAGTTCGAATCAAGTGAAGATTTGATCGTTGCTGGTGAAAGGATAGAAGTTCTGTGTTGGCTATAATAAAGTGGACTAGATTTTTTTTTACCCCCATTGAACAACACGCTCTAGGTCAAAAGAGAGAGAGAGAATAATTTAGAGTATATATTTGATTCTCTTTGATGATGATAATCTCCACGCAAAATATAAGCTTAATCCGATAAATAATTTATAAGTTTTTATTCCATCTTTATGTTGCCATCATGAAGTATTCTGACTTGTTTTCCGGTTAATGCATGTATTTGTCACAAATTCTACATAGTTTCTTGTCATAAGTTATTTTTCCAATAACAAAAAACAAGTTGTAATAATTGCATCTCAGACACCAACCCAGACGTAGTACACACGTGGGAATCCAGAAAGATGGAAACTAAAGCATGGCTTCTCACTATATTTAGACAGATTTATTGGATTGTATTTGGTATCGATATATTTGCAAGTTATCGTATAATCAAAAAAGAAATGGCATTCCAATGTTGGCTGTGCTTCAACAGTTATATTAAGAAATATACGATTTATTCAGTATGATTTATCTAACGTTTATCATATATATATATATATAGACATAGTGTGTGTGTGTGTGTGTGTGTACTCTATGAATAGGAAGTTTCTGGAATCTACAATAAAACTAAAAGTTCATTACTATATAAAGTTTTCTGAGGCCGACGATGGAAATAGTTCAGAATTTTGATTACTTTGTACCAAGAAATTTATGCGATGAACACATTTCAAAACTTATATATATATATATAATATTTTGATTCATGTTTTAATCACATGCGTAAAATTTTCCGTAGAAGACAAGCGACATTCTTCCGTATCTTTTGTGTTACAATGTATCGCATCATTTAATACCCCACCAATTAGAGAGTTACAAAGAGAAGCTTTCTTAAAACTATAAATATGTATGCCCGATATTAATATGCAATCCATATGCGGAAAAAATTATTTCGAAAGTGTTTGATAATTATCAGTAGCTATTTTTACTATATTAAATTGGATAATAATAAAAGCTATAAACGGTCAGAAAAGTAGTGAAAAGATCGAGTTTTTTTCTGTATTCAATCCTAGGCAACATCGAGTTTACTAGTTATATATATATATATATATATATATATATATATATATATATATATATATATATATATATCAGTTTATTAATTACGAAAAATATTTCTTGGGATATAAAATGTATGCATTTTATGCGTGAGCAAAAAGTACCGCAAAGCATGCAATTGAAGTAATGGTGAGTAGAAATATGTATTTTTAGTTTTTATATTGCATCGTAATATGCAACGTTCGTTTTTGCCTTCGGTGAATAGAGTTTAGTAATTCTAGATCCGGAATGCATCCTAAATCTATGTAGCTTATTGGATGTTTTCTGGTCAGAATTATAATATTTTTCATCAAAATATTTTGCCGGAGGTTCTTAATCTTCTGTCCTTGTATTCCATCATTGTTATAGAACCGATAAAAAAAATAGAATATCTGAATGTATATAAAAAAGTCTAAATATTTATATGCTATGCGTCTGAATTTGTTTAGATGAAGATTAATTATTCATATTGTGCGTATTCTTTAGACTACTGTTCTCATTATTTTAATTGGAATTCATTGAGATGAGTATTATTCATTAACTTCATTTATTAAGATGAGTAATATTTATAACTTAATTTATTGCGGACTATTATCCTCATCTTTTCTTAGTTGTTTCACGACAGGGCCCGTGGTGCAGTTGATAGAAACGTTGAATATCTACGGTTCCAGGTTGAAAGGTGAGAAATAAATATTTTATTTGTTATAATTATTAAATTCAATTCCGGTTCCTGTTAAATAGTCAAAGTTAAACACCGTTTGACATTGTCAGTACTAGAGGGATTAATTATTTTGGAATATCAGATTCTCTACGGGTATGGGCGGAAACAACTTCCTGCAAAATATATAAAAACTAACCTTGTCAAAATGATCTCTTCTGTTGAGTGTCAATGCGACTGGAAAAGTTCTGCGAATTTAATATTCCATAGAAACTTCCTTCTTTGGAAGAAACTTATTGCACTTTCTAAAGATGCGTGCAGCATCTGGTCATGATTCCGTTGTAGAGCTGCCTCAGTATATCAGAAACTAAAAAAAAATGACAATGTCTAGGAGGTTATTAACAATACCGCATAACGATAAAGCAGGTTCTTATGGTTAAGAACACTTTTTATTTTTTAGAATAATTGCAAAGTGTGAACCACGATGGACAGTATAATCTTTTTTAGTTTCTTGGAAGACGTATACCATATATTTCACCATATTCACTATTGAATAAAAATAAGAAAAATCTGTCAAAAAATAATTAAACTTGACAAAAGCGCTATTTTATCTGTTTATTATGCTGGAAAAATAACATACTTAAATATATAAGTCTTGTTGCGTATTTCTGATTATGATCAAATGCGAATCGAACTAGAAATCAATATATCTACTGTGTAAACAAAATGAAGAAACGATAGTTTCCTCAATATCTAATAAAAAAAATCTTACGTTCTATACGTAGAAAATATGCGATAGATAGAATTACTCATTTCGATATTAGATGTGCCTGCAGAAATACTTTCCCATTATTCCTTATTTTCATCTTCAGTTCAAGGATGTTTGTGTAAACATTACTTCAAATATTAGACAAAAGTCATCGCTTAGATATTGAAAGAAAGGTATCTTTATATGAGTTTACGGATTATAAATGAAGATTCGGCATCTCTGTATCTAAGCAAAAACTATACTATTACTTTTAATAATACGCTAATTTCTATTACAATATGGATTTGTCTACGGTCTCTTTAAAGCTGAACGTTATGCTAATGTATTATTGGCCAAAACTCATTCCCTGTAAGACGTAATCTAGCATCTACAAAGCTTTAATAAATTTAATTTTTTCAAGACATAATTAGACCGACTCAGAAATATTTTTTCATTGACTTCTGTTTAAAAAGTGGGAGGGCTTAGTTATTTGCTTAGAAGATAAAATTTCCAATAGCAAACAAAACCTGAAACGATGAATGATAGCAATATTTTAACACTTTTGTTATTATACACTTATAATATAATATTTTGAAATCTTTAGCTTCGAATTAATAAATATAGCATTAACATTTCTTTTAAAGTGTGATTGAAGATCACATGAAAGTGTAATGCCTGTACAAGTATTATGCTTACAACATCGTGTTTTAAGACTGTTGTCATTATATTTCTACTTTGTCTTATTATTCTACTTCCACTTCTTCTAGTTTCATTCGCATGTGCGAACAAGCAGATTATCAATCAAGATTAGTACAATCTACTATATAAATCTTACCTATCTGTTTAAATGCATGTATGTATGTTTGTATGTCTGCCTAAAACTTTCGACATTGGCGACGGGTCCTGACAAGATCGACATCATTTTGAAGCACGACGTCTCGGAAGACAAATATCGAAAGCTTAGCCAAAAACATTAATTCCTTCATCCTTAACTTACCAGTTTTGTACAATTCGATTATTTGCGAGCCATTTTTGCAAGTCATTTATCGGTTGGACTGACTTTGTCTAATTTTAGCGTTATGGAGCTAAGAAATCAGATTTTCTTGCATTTTGTTACCGTCTTCGTGTCACGTGTTCAAGCCAGACTACCTACCACCATTTAAAAAAAATACACCTCTATTAACCCTGGCTGTTTACTATTGTTTTGATTCCCTCCCAAAGCTACTACCATGGCCTGTCGACGGTTGTTTAGTTTTCCTCCACCGGGGGTTCCTTACAACACCACCTACACACACCCGGGCAACGCCGAGATCCCCTCCAAGCTACTGCCATTTTTATTTTACTGATCTCTCCACCCGGTCTGCCTACTCTTGTTTTTATGCCCCCATCGCCACTACCACTTTTTAACACCTCTCTCCACCAGAACTTCCTACTGTTATGTTTACACCCCCACCTCTCCACATCCGGGCAACACCGGATACTTTCACTCGTAGTATTATCAATTATGGTTTAATATACTAATATTCTCATACACAGCGCAACAAATATTTGTTCATATCAGACTTGATAGATGGCAATGTTCTAGTCATTGGTAAGCTGAATGGTATTTTATTCTTCAGAAAGTAATTTTCTTCTTCGAAGTTTCGTTTCTTTTGCGTAAAGTGACAGTTAAAAGCAATTTCTTTGCCGTGATCGTTTTACAGGTTGCACCAGGGATTTAGGCTCAGCCAGGAATTATCACAGCATAACGATAACAGCGAGAGACTTGCTACATCTTTTCGTTGTGAAATATGCTGTAGAGATGAGAAACTAGATTGTGAAATCAATTTTATACTCTTTAAAGACAAGCCAGGGCGTTTTGAACGATAATTTTCCAGATACGTCACCGCTACTCAATCGTCGGACGTATCTGACTTGTATACATGTAGAAAATTGTGTAGCGGGTAAGTGTTTTCTGAACCGACTATATTTCTTCCGATCATAGCAATAGAATTGATGTAAGTCTTCTACTAAGGACTGGCTGAAAGTCAAACATAGATGCTTACCAAAGGAGAGGTCTTCATCGGAAGGAGATATATTCATTTCGCTCATGGAGAAGGGAGAATCCGAGAGTTTCTGGAGAAAATATAGGTTTGTTTTCGAGGCGTTTGAAGGAACAAGCCATGTCTTTCCACATTGTAGGACGTGCTTTAATCAGAAAAGATAGATTCAGCAAGATCTTGACATTTGATCCTCTTCAAGGCGTTAATATAAATCCTTATATTGTCCGTATATATCTATAAATCAACGGACAATTTCAAAATACGATCAGGAAGATCGTTGATAAAGACCAGGAAATGGGGTAGGTTTAGAAAAGAATATATTGGTTGTTCCACTATTTTTCTTCGGATATTTGCCCGTCAACAATTACTTTTGTAGACATTTCTGATAAAAAAAATGAGTTCCATCATAAAAAAAGTCCAGATATTCTATAGTTGCCACCGTTGGAGCCAACTTTTGTGTTAGGTGATT
This sequence comes from Euprymna scolopes, assembly GCF_053919585.1. Lineage (NCBI taxonomy): Eukaryota > Metazoa > Mollusca > Cephalopoda > Sepiida > Sepiolidae > Euprymna > Euprymna scolopes. The sequence goes on from NC_136504.1 coordinate 91,409,986, forward strand.
CGGGCGCCTTTGATATGTTAAGTACTATTGCCCTAGAAACGTATCCCATTGATAGATTCACTGATCCTGAGCGAAATCACAATCAACACGTCAAAAAATAAATCCATTACGTTTATTATAAAAAATGGTGTTCGATTAGTTAAAACTGATTGATTCATTACATAATTAATCTACTTACAAATAACACACATAATACTGTTCTGTCTGTACTTGGATACGAAAGTGTATAGTGTTGCTAAATACTGTGCAGAAAAACGGAGTCTCCCAGGATGAGGGGAATACTTCCTTCTTTAAGAAACAACTGAGCAGATTTGTAAAGAAAGGAGATATTTCGGGTTGCAATTTCTTGAATACTATAACCGGGACGTTGTCGAAACCTTGTTGGCATCGATGCTCTTTATCAGTGCTGTGATATTTCCTTCAGTAGATAGGATGTTTGAGGAAATCAAATTTGTTCACTGCAGTTCTGTGTAGTGTTTGGTACATACAGTGAAACGAGAGAAGTAGAAGTGCTATGTTTATCAATTACTAGAACATTGTCATCTTCAAGTCTGATATGAACAAATATTTGTTGAGGATAATATTAGTATATTAATCCTGATTGATAATATTATTATACTAATCTTGATTGATAATCTGGTTGTTCGCACATGCGAATGAAACTAGAAGTGAAGTAGAATAATAAGACAAAATAGAAGTATAATGACAACCATCTTAAAATACGATGTTGTAAGCATAATACTTGTACAGGCATTACACTTTCATGTGATCTTCAATCACACTTTAAAAGAAATGTTAATGCTATATTTATTAATTCGAAACTAAAGGTTGATAAATATTATAACTATATGAGTTCCTAAGAATAAAAAAGAAATCGATACATACGTTGTTGTTTTCACTGAAAGGGACAAGATTGTAGATTTCAAATATAATATTGATCATCGAGGTAACATTCGTTCTGAGACACTTGTATTGTTCTTTTTTTTTATAGTGCAGATATTTCAAGTTTAGTGCCGATGTTTCAAGCTTGTGTAAAATAATACGGCCATTCATTCGAATATGGAAAATATGACAAAGTACACACTGGAAATAAACAGTTGCAGAGTGAAAATATTACCCCTAGAAAAGAGTAAGGATCATTTGTCTGCTGGAGATTGATGGTCCAATATGTAGTACAATCGATTACAACTAATATGATAATAAAATACGAAACGATAGCAATCTAATTCCTTGGATTAAATAAAGGTGTCAACGCGAATTTCCGTGTACATTTCCACTTTCAAAGGTTAGTTCATAGATATCAAACCGTCAAAAGCTATGCCATTTATTAGGATGGCTTTTTCTCTGTCAATCTGATGAATATCATTGTACAATGCTAGGAGGTCTGTCTTCTTAAGCTTTGCCTTCTTACCCATCAAATAGAATTGTTAGTTTATTACTAATCGAAAGAGGAATGTTGGCAAGGCTGACGGGCAATATTTGTTCTGACCTCTTGTGTCTAAAGCACTGCATTTAAATCTTACTTTCCTTATCTTGTATCACATATTCCCCCCGTTGGAGAGAAATTCAATATAAATTTATATAGACATAAATATGCCTATTCAGAATTTTTTCGAAATAGACATAAAATTTACGTTGTCGATAAAACTTCACGAGGATTTAGCAGCAACAGAAGCAATACGTGCATCGTAGAAAATAATCTGAAATCAAGAAGCAGTGAAAATAACACAAATGAAGAATGGAACAAAATGACTTACCTTCAAATGTTCTGTTCCACATTCGCCGCGTTATTTCAGCTCCATCTGAAATGTTTCCGTTGGCGGCCAATGTCTCATTGATCGCCAGAGCATACAAGATGACCGCGTCGTGAAATGCGCCGACAAAGCTGTTTACCTAGTGAAAAGAAGAGCTATTTTTAATAGGGAGCAAACACATAACGACACAAATATATATACATATATTATACATATATATGCATAAACATATATAAGTATATACACACATATGTATTTTCATATTTATACATATATATAAGTATACATATGCATACACATTTATGCATACATATGTTAATACATATTTATACACATGTATGTTAATACATATTTATACATATATATGTATATACATATTTATACATATATATATATACATATTTATGCATGCATATATATACATATTTATACATACATATATATACATATTTATGCATGCATATATATACATATTTATACATATATATATATGCATAGATATGAATATACATATTTATACATGCATATATGCATACATATTAAGATATATATTTGTATAAATGTAATTTGAAATTCGTATACATAGGCAACTCGTTTTCATTCAAGCAAATATTATTAAATGCAACGTAGACACTTTGTTTATGATCCTTTGTATTAATTTCTCGATTTTTCGCATAATCTTTTTTATATCGAAGTCAAAAATATTAATAAACGTCCTATAATTATTGTTGTCACAAGCGCTTTTGATTTGTCCACGAGTTATCTTCAGGTGTAGAAATAAAAGTGCGACAGAGCGAAAATCCGAACTAAAAGTGAAAACTCGAATATACAGTAACCGTCGTTAGGCGATGATCAGTTAAAATATATAGAATCGATGAAAAGTCAATCAAAAATATAGCCCGATTAAAAATTCGAGTATTAAAATCAGCAAGTTCGTGGATACTGTTTACAAAGTCGGTCCACTGCGGACTACGCAAGACATTTTAGAACTTTACTGCTTTTCTTGAATGCAATACCATTTATAGTGAGTTGAAGGGTTCTAATATATGATGCTTCAAGAATGTTCAACTTTTAAATATTATTTTCACGTTGTATAATTTTTATGTTATCAACGAGGACCTGTCTAAGAGTGGAGGGGCGACAGTTATGCTCTTTTATCTATCTATATATATATATATATATATATATATATATATATATATATATATAAATTGTGTCAATCGCTTTATTGCAGATTAGTAAAATATCAGTATTTCACTAAATATACATTTAAAAAAGGAAATCAATGGGCTGCTTTAAGGTTAGTTATTTCCTAAATTTTTATTAAAAATCATGCGATATTCACGATGGCATTTTATTTATTATCAAGGAACTTATACTGTCCATCGCTTTATTGCAGATCTCTTAAAAATACCAAAAGATTCAGGCGATTAAGTTTTATCGAAAAACAAAGGAAATTTGCTGGACTCGTAAAAGGAGTATCCTTCGATGATTTAGCAACAGAGTTTGAAAGGGATCCAAGAACCTTGGTTTCTTTCTTGAACAACCCGAACACAAAATCCAGAAAAAATAAGGGCACCAGGAGAAATCTTTTACATCGTGATATTCGGAAAATTCATTGGGAAGTCAACCGAAACACAAACAGCACCAGTGCTTCCGTTTTTGAAAAAGCTAGAATCCAAGATCCAGGCAGTCCAGATACAATGTGTTGAATTAGACTACAAGGAACATCAAACCTCTTCCAAGACCTCAACTGAGCAAAAACACATAGAGAAAAACGAAATGGCTTGAACACAGAATTATATGAAAATGAATTTCCAACAGGTTCTATTTAGGGATTATACCCATGCTACTCTTGACGGTTCGGATAGATGGACCAAAGTTTTAAACCCGAACGGAACTCCGATCCATTGCAGAGTTCATGGCCAACAAAGAGGTGAAGGCATCATGTTTTGGGCGGGAATTATTAGGGATAAGTTGGTTAGGTGATGCCGAGTGCCAGATGGTGTAAAACTTACCAGCAATACGTACACGGCTTTTTTTTTTATAATAATTTATCAACAGGACTAGATGACCTCCGTTGTCACGTCACTTTCAGATGATTTTTCTACATGACAATGTACCATCCCATTCTGCTTGGGGCGACTGCAGCCTTCCTATAATCTATAAGTTACGTTCGGGAAACTCTCATGACCTGACCACTGTGTTCTCCAAACCTTCACCCCATTGAATTTCTGTGGCCAATATTAAAAAGAGGAGTTAATGAGAGAGGAGGGCAATTTACTTCAAAGGATACCTTGTGGAGGAACATAGTTGACGTTGCTAGATCCATAAGTTCATTTAAGATCAAACAATTGACTTACTCGGGGACAAAAGATTGTTTCAAATTATTAAAAAAAAATGGTGGATATTTCAAATAATTTATATGACGCTTATACCTATGATATGTTATTGTTTATTATACTTTGACAGAAATATATAATATAAAGTAAAGTTCGCAAGACATCGTATTTTTGCCTTCAATCAACATTTTAAGAAACCTGCAATAAAGCGATGAGCAGTGGAAATTCGTCGATAAAGAATAACATATCATAAATTCGTGATTATCACATGAATTAAAATACAACTTTTGGAATAACTAACCTTTAAGAAATCGTTTAATGATACACTTTCCATTTTGTTGTGACGTATATTTAATAAAATATTAAAATTTTACTAAACTGAAATAAAGCAATGGTCACAGTATGCACTTAATAAAATGTGGAAGTATTCCCCTTTACAAAACGACTTACAAATAGTTTTACACACGCTACCTCCGCATATAAGTCGAATATGATTTTACTATCTGCCACTACTCGATGTGTGTTTTCTGGCTATTATCATTGGATTTTATTCGCTATCATAAATTACCACATTATTTCCTAGAAGAATATCGATTTCAACAAAGTCGCAGAGAACTTTGGTAGGACGATAACTCAGTTACTTAATATTTCCTTCTTTTCCAGTCAAGTCCGGGACAAGTTATTTATTGTATTCGCCTTAGAGTCAGCGTCCGTGATTATTCCATTTTTGAACTATCACACAATTATCAAATAAAATAACTAAGACACTCTTAAACATTCGATCGTTTGATTTCCAGATATTTATTGGTCGAACACTTAAATTCCTTTACTCCTCCATTCCACAGTTTTAAATTAACGGATTTTCTCATAATAAATTCCTAAACCATTCATAATGGCGTCTTTGATTATGTGTTTCCGCAATTACTCATAAAATAACATGCATTAGAAAACAATCGTGCTGCATTGAAACTCATTTACGTGCTGGGTAATTTGACAAATCAATGCCTCCCCCTTTTTTTTGTTTACTTTGATTGCATTTTAAAACGAAAGTAAAATCATCGGTACGGTTTACTCTGTCAGAGATATTCGATAACTTTCCACGATAACGGAATACATACTTAGCATTAGGTTGATTTGCTTTATTTCGCGTTCTTTTGTATTTCTAAGGACGTCACTTGCTTTCACACACATTTCATACATGTTCTTTAAAGCAATGTTTTTTTTTCTTCTGTACATTTTTTGCATTAAAAGAATAAAACACGTCTGGTCTCCCATGAGTCCATCGTGAACGCGGTATAAAAAATCACTAAGTTCAGCATTGACCCCCCCCTTTAGCCCCAAAAGACCCCAGGTGACGTCAAATCTTGGTGAAAATGGACAAAAAGCGCAGTTTAAGGCCTGATGTATGTAAATTCTAGTTCTGTACCATGCAAAACAATAAAATAAAATACGAATAATAAAAAATAACTAAGTTCAGCATTTGCCCCTCTCTCATTTAGCCCCTAAAGGTCCCAAGGCATTAACATATTTTAATTTGAGTTCAGCATTATGCAAAACTGCTAAATACACACATTTTTTTGGACAAATATGGTTAAATAGTCCCAAAATAGAGTGGTTTTATTAGCAATAAAAAGCCCCTGGCGCACACTCAAGAGTTATTGCGAAGTATAGACACACAAAATTATATAAAAATCAGTTCGTTACAATTTTCCAGAAAGTTTTATAATAATCCAATGCATCAATAGTTTTAATAAGCACAAAGTGTCAATTGTAGCCATTTTAACCCGAAAGGCACTCCTAGGGGAGGGGCAACCAGAGTTTTTCCGGAAAATCTGTTCCGTAACTTTTTTTTTTTTACCGATATCATGTTTAATGTTTGTGCAAAATTAAAAAAAAAAATCCAAGGCTTAGCTATTGCGAAAAGTGGGAACAGACGAAAAGACGAACAGACGGACGAACGGTGAGACAAAAAATCATAGTTGCAAACAAAAAATGCACGAACTAAATATATTAGTATAAAATATGCAATAAAATTAAGTGTTCACATAAAAAAAATCATGACTCGGCTAAAACGTTAAAGAGGAGATAATCCATATTCACAACATTCTCCCCACTAAATTTCTCACTGGTAGCGAATAAAGTTCCTTAAATGTCTAGGCTGCCTACGCGCTCGCAGTGGTCGCTTCGGCAGTCCATGATTCGGGGTCGGACTATTCAAACAGGGAGCCTCTTCGGTGTGACCATGTTTGTGGGCTCTAAAATATCTCGCTCCGAAACAGTTCCTTCTCAGAGGAGCATGCCGTTCTGCATCAGAGTCTATTTCTAGATGAACACGTTTTTTCGGCGGTAGTCCTTCATCTGTCAGGCATTCAGGTGTTGACCCGTCTGAAGTGTCTGACGGAGCTCCAAAGGAGACAGTGTCATTAGACGACATATCAGGAGCAATTTCAGTGCCATGATCTTCCGGAGGGGATTCAGTATCAGGGGAAATTGGTCTGTCCTCAGAGATTGTCGACGGTCCTGGTACGTCTCCGACAGACACGTTACTCTCTACCATCTGCATGTCGTACAAGACCGTACTGGGTGTTCGCCTCTATGAGCTCTACCTCGTCTTTGTTCTTGTACCTCTAATGCTGTCATTAGACAGAAGTTGAAATCTTTGCCAAGTGTTCAACGGCTCTTAAGTAAATGGTCAAATGTTTCGCCTCATGCTTATCGGCGAGTTGCAAGTAGGTGTCTAGAAAATACCTTATTTTGGGGGATTTATGTATGTAACGTTCAATACATGGATTGCTTCTTCATACATAACGCAATCCCAGATAATTTCGTTTACTGTGTGAGACAGGTAGTTGTTAAGGAGCGCACGCATATTGTAGAGATTCTTTCTGAATTTAGAACCTCGATAAAATTTGTAAATGTCTCCCGCCAATGTTTCCAGCACTTGTCGGTTGAATCGCTTTCTAGATCTATTGTAAATCGCCCCCGGTCTCATAAATTGTTCCATTCTTAATTGGATAAATTGTAATGAAAACAGGACTGAAGATTCCGTCTAGTAATCTTATTAATTTTCTATTTGACAAGTTGAAATGTACCACTTTTATAGCGTGGATTATAAAAGAGGAGATAATCCATATTCTCAACACTAATGCAATAACTTTCTCATATTCTGCTTTTTTTTGTGTGTGTTGGTTTTAGCCTCCAAATGTGTACTTGTTAATAAAACAAAAAAAGAAACGACTAAAATTTTATTAGCTTTTAATAAAGTAATAAACGACTAAAACTTTAATTAAATAATAAAATTAGGTGGTTATTTATTAACAGCGTGAACACTTTCGTAGTGTTTTCTACTGACACATGCTGATTGGTAAATAGATAAACTTGTTACGTTTCAACGATAACAACATACAGTGGCGTCAGAAAGAAAGTCCGCATTTGTCACTTTTCACAAACCGCAAATTTAAGCTAAATTAGATTAACTGTTTAAACAAACTTTACCTCATCAGATTCGCCTTTTATTCCTCTATAATTTTACCTGTTCATATTTGACTTTTAATTAAAGTATCCTAGTGTTCACGTCAATTGAAAGAATTAACTTAAAATCGAGAAGGCAAAGATACACCCAAACAAAATGAGAATCCTCATAGGCTAATAGAGACAGAAATCCAAGTTTCTAAGTCACTATTAATAATTCTTATCTTAGCTTCACCTTGCTTTACCCAAACGGCAGTTTACTAGATGATGCTCATGCGTGGACACAGGACAACGTCTCTATATATTAGCATCATAGCTAAAACATCAAAGATTGTGTATATAAGAGCTTTATACAAATAACAACGTCCATGTTTCATTTTTTAAAACACATTTGCTTAAAAAATAATTTAACGTTTATTACTTTATATTTCAATGTACTTCGACACTAATGACCACTATATACGGCAAAATCACGTTGACACAACGGTTCCCGTCAGATCACCGAAGTTAAGCAACGTTGAAACTGATCATTGATAAAATGGGTGATCATTTTGGCAATTCCAGGCGTTGTATGTAGGAGGATGTAGACACCTTCCTGCAAGAGTTGCAAAAACCTAACGCCGCCAGCTTCCCCTGACAGGGATATACATGCGACTGGAGGCAGCTTGTGAATTTTATACTCCCATGAATCTCTCTCCTCTGGAAGAAGCCGAATAGTGTTAGTGCCGACACACACATACACTAATAAGCATCAAACAACGGCCAGCTATAACTAGCAGATTTTTCTTATTGGTCCACATTTTTCAACAAAATTGACCAGACGTTTCTGAATTTTGGAGATGAGGATTGGTTATACGTATTATTATTCATCGGACTACTGTTCTCATCTTGAGTGTGATTTTCACAACGTTTCGGTCGATGTAACCTCCGACCCTCTTCAGGTCTATCTACCTAATTCTATACTAGGTCTACTTAGCGGTTGGTTATTCCCCAACGTATGTGCTGTTTCTTTCAGTCGTTTTACTCTCCACCGTTCCTCTCTGTCTATAATTTCTACTTCGTCGTGTAATGGTAACGGTGAAACGTGCCGTCCACTGAAAGTACGGTTAGAAGAACATCGAAAAGCCATAGTACGTGGAGAGACTGAAAAGTCCAGTCTAAATGACCTTATATGGAAGTAAATGAGAAATCATCTACCATTAGTGATAGATGGTAGGCCTAGTATAGAATTTAATACGGTATGGGAATGAGTAATTATAAACAATATATAAGTAAAAAACATTAATATATACAAATGATAAGTATAGAGACAGATATACATTGATATATAGTAATAATTAGTAATGAATAGCAATATTTACAACTAGAAATGAAACTAGGTTTTAGGATCCTGCAATCCGTACAAGAATTGCCCGCAGTGGTTAAAGTAATGGGGAAAACTCAATTGTAAAATTGATATCCTCCTGAAGGTTCAATCCTCAGTGTGGGCGACCGAAAAAAATACATTTGCGAATTACTTAGGACCTCTATCCAGTCATGGTTGATGGAACAAGAGAAGACTACTCCGGTAAAGTAAATAAATGGTTCCGCTCGAAATTCCCGAGTTCCAAATTCCCGAGTTCCACAGAAACATTCTCGAGTTCGACAAGGTACACCTGAAGAAGGTCGGAGGGTACATCGACCAAAACGTTGTGAAAATTACACTCATGATGAGAACAGTAGTCAGATGAAGAAAACATTGATCAGATCAACTATATAGAATACATTAATAAATAATAACTTCTATTAATTTTAATATAACCTATCATATTCACTTTATTCCATACAACCATCACTATTCACCATATATAATTAAAAAGCAGTTGGAAATTAAATTTAAAAAAAAAAACTACTTGGGTTAACTAAACTCCGAAACAATTTCATAGATAAGAATAAATCCATTTCTTATACACATACGTCTCTTCGCGCTAAATACTCATATCTTCATTCGTATTCAAGTGTTATTGTACAACAATTCCATCGATTACTTACTTTAATTTATTTTACAAAAATTTACCTAATCAAACCAGTCATTTCTTTTCGCATTCTTTTTTTTTAAATATATATATATATATATACATATATATATATATTATATATATATATTATATATATATACTCTCTGTTTAAATATCTACAGCAGTTTGTTCGTAAACACTGTTTAATGTGACTCACATGCGATGAAATATCAGATAATCATAGTCTAATTATTATTTTGCGGGGAATTCGCTTATCGACTCTATTCTAGCTTTGTGCCATACTTTCAGCGAGCAAGGCTGGTACATGGGTACTTAGCAATTTAAAAATAATATATAACAACATTTTTCTTACTTAACATTTATATTTTCGTTGAACAATGCAGAGAAATAGGTTCTGCTAATATATATTTCCCCAAAACATCTGGCCTTGATGGAGGGGGGACAATAAAACTTGGTGCTATGGTTTAAAATAATCTGAAATAACAGCAAGGGGAAACTTGATTCCAAATATTTCTCATATCTCTCCTCTCCTTTAGAAATAGAGTACGATTATGAATATCTCCAGTGTCAAATAAGTCATATACGCCGTGGCATTGACTTTCCGCATGAAAACCAAAGAGAGAGATATAACATATGAGAAATTTATTGAATCAAGTCTCCCCTTGCTGTTATTTCAAATCATTTGAAACTATAGCAGCAAGTTTTGGTCTCACCTCAATTAAAGGCAGAGGTTTTGAGGAAATATATGTGTGTGTGTATATATAAGATATTTTGTAATTCATATACAAAACTAGGAAAAACGACTATGATTGAAATATTTTATGGATATAAAAAGTGTCAAAATAGGTTTTCGATGATAAATGATCCCTTCATGTGCGACTTTCACATGTCACACTGCACAATTAAGGTCACCACATTTCCAACGAGCTTTCATTTGCTAAATTTTGGTCAACGGTCGCTGAGATTTGGAAATAATAAAATTGCCGAAAAAGTGGTCTCTCTCTCTCTAATATAAAGCTTAATGTGTGTGTGTGTGTCTGGTCACGAATAGGCCCCTATACGGTTGACTATTTAAAACAAAACTGATTCTATATAATGATAGAAGATTATCGAGACACAGGAATGGGTATGTTTGAGCTTGCAGAACGGTGGTTCATTGAGATTGTGGGGTCTGCGTTCGCGCCTGGTCCACAAAGTATGGAAATAAAAAATTAAAAAATTAAAAAAAAAACGTTTACAAGTGTTTTTGAGATAGATGTACATAAGAATACTTTGATAAGTATGTTTTAACTTAAATAGGGATGGTATAATAAAATTGTGGGGTCTGCCTTTGTGCCTGGCCTCTATAGAATTGAAATAGGCACAAACTTTAATAAACACTTTTCATATCTATCTGCGTAAGTATAC
>NC_136504.1:91425977-91508477 GCF_053919585.1 Euprymna scolopes
ACATTGCTGTCTACTCTGAATTCGCCTGCTCGCCCCAGTGAAATCCGCCAAAAATTATATATATATATATATATATATATATATATATATATTTATATATAATTGCGTAAAAAATTAAAAAAAAAGAAACATAAAACATTTTTTTAGTTTTTAGCGTCTCAAATTTTTAAAACGATTGTTTTAATTGTATTTTCATTACAGGTTGGAATACTTCTCAAACAAAACACACAAAAACAAATATGTTTTCTAATGAAAAAAAAAGCTAAAAAATATACCTAATAAATTTACATATTTAAAAAACATATTTGGTATATTTTTGCGACCTACCTCACCGTTGTTTACTTGCTAAATCGAAATCTACTTATTTTGGCTAATACGTTTAAATGATATTTAATGATAATAGAAAAGGAAGACTTACGAGTGGGTAATCACTTTCTTATATAAATTAAACATATAATGATCACCGACTTCAGTAAACGAAACATGTAAGTGTTAACATTTTTTCAAGTTTGGTGGGTGGAGTAAAGAGCAAATAGACTGAACGGGGTGGGGTAGGGTAATAAGTTCCAAACATTTTAAAAATACGTAAAACCACTCCAAAACGTGTGTGCGTGGGAGGCCATTTATTTTGAAAAGATTTGCTATGAACCATTAAAAATATTACTTAATCAATTGCTTATTATTTCCTGATATTTTTAAGGCTGTTAACACACACCAACACAGGCACTTACACACACACTAGGATACTCCTGTACAACACACACTCCCTCCTTGTATTTTTTCGTATTTTTCAATTTGTTCCAACGGATTACACTCCTTATATAAAAGGGTTTTCATTTAATCTTAATGCAATGATGTTTAGGCCTTTTTACCCAATGCATTCTGCATGGTTTTCACTGGTCGCCGCGTTCGTTTACGCACGTGCATGCTTTTAATCTTTTTGCGCTAAACATTAATTCTGTATACTCACACTTTTAAACATTTTTAATTCTGTATACTCTTCTATCTCTAGCTATTACATATACTGACTCAACGGGTCACGGGTGGTCTCGTATAATTATAAAACTCTGTGGAGCGTCCGACCATTCTTACTTGCATCTTGTCTATCAAAACATTTTTGTTCTGAAAACCAGTATATATTTGATAAAATCCACGCCTCTTTCCACAGTCCAATCATATCGAGTAAAAATAAACTTTAGTCTGTGCTTAACTTTTCGACATAGTTTATATCATGAAACCACGTTTTTGTTTCCATTCCAGCTGATGACACTCAAATCATTATTTTTTTTACCTTTGAAATCATAATTATATCTCATAATGTGAGATACTTGACTCTATATTACTAAATACTAACACCTGTGTAAATTAAAACGACATTTAATCGTATTTTATTACTACTAGTAAATGCGAAATTGATACACTTGTCGCACTAACTGTAAAGTCCAAAAAACAAGTTTATTGAGTTTCACTGAATAGATGTACGCTTTTTTACATATAGATACTGGTAATTTATATTCGATATCAATCGCCAGATTAACCGGTTTTAAAAGTGTTTTTTTAAGGGACATTTCACTAATTAAGTCTTTTATTGTTTTAAAACCAATGCTTATTACGATTTTAATATACTAAAGTGTCCCATTTCACATTATTGTAATATTTCATAGACTTGCTGCACATGGTATCCTCGCTTCTAGACTCCTAACTCAAAACGAGTCACCAAACTGATTGGTCCCGTAATAGCAACCAGACTCAAAACTTTGCCACATTTTTCAAATGTCACATCTCTCTACCTGTTTTATACGTGGTTTAATGAAATGCGCTCCGATAAACTAAAAGCTCTTACCATTCCATGACGAAGATACCCTAAACAAAACCGATTAGTACTAAAATACCTCGGTTAAACTATAGTTCCCTAGATGCAGGAAAACCTTCTACCCAGACAGATTCTAACCTCGAATAGCTAGACTTTGGGATTCTCTCGCGGATACCTGCTTTCCTGACTGTACTGATATGCAGAAGATAACGTATAATGTAAATAGGCATCTCGCTCCCCAACTTCTTACATAATATTTTTGTAAATTTGGTTTAAAATAGTAGTCCATTACGCCAAAATGGCACAGTGCATTGTTTGGGGTGCAAATCACCAGAAAATCTGTTTAGCATTAATGCACAAAAGTTCTTTTTTTTTTCCAGAAAAACCGACTTAACTTAGATATATAAAAAAAACTGCATACTATTTCTTAATTACAAGTGAAAAAACAAGTGCACTTCACCTTTCTTTGCGGTCACATATAAAAGATAAACAATTTGTATCGAAAATTAATGAATAAATGAAAGATGTTTTGTGTGTCCAAAATGATTTTGTGAGTGAACTATTTGTAATTTTCAATTAATGTTTAATTGTAATCTTAATAGAAAAATTGCGATTCGATAGCGAGTCATCTTATCATGATTAACATGTTCACTGATGCCATTGTATGCACGAATATGAATCAATTGCGATTTAACTGGATATAAATCAATTTTATATATGTAAATCATTCCGACTTCGCCAACGTTTTGATAGATAACACGGAAATTACATTACAATATAACTGCGTTATTATATATCAAAACGCGATCAGATAACAAAAATGTATATATTATGAAGAAGTGTTCGCATTGTACGCATGTGGCAGCGATAAGCTCTGAACGTTAAAGTATCCTGTATCGATGAGTATCTTAAATAACAATAGAATAATGAAAACGAACAATACAAAAACATGTTTTTCGAAAACACGCATCAATAATTTGGTTAAATCGACCTTAAAGTATGTTTGTATATGCAGCTTGTAGATAATAAATGAAATAAGAGAAATTTTAATTTTGGAATAACTCATTTTATTTTCTTATACAGATAATACAACGATCAGATTGGAAGCGTTTGAGTTGTTCTTGTATAATTGTCCTTGCTAAATCGAATTCTGTATTTTAATATGCATACCAAACAAAGTGGCAGTATAAATCCAGAAAAAAAGATTTTAATTGTAAGAGCTTGTAGATAAAGACGCTCAATAGAGTTTCTAGAAGAAGTCTTGAGAAAAATAAGAGTTCCTTTCAGGATGAAGACGAAAAGTTCTGTGCAGGATTTTTTAAGAGATTCAGCATATTTGATGGCGTGATTCCGGTTCCTGATTGGTTTGTAGCAAAGCGTAGTTCCGTTTGATTGGTCAGTCCTTATTCCCCTGTTTATAGATGTATGGTCTTCCTTTGCCAAACTTTCGCAAAACAGTTGTTGAGCTACACATACCACCAATAGTTTCCCCTATCCTCTATCCCCGCCTAAATCTAAAGGTAAATTCTATGAACAAAGCTTCTGTCATAGAACTGTTCGTTTGTTGAACTATTACGCTGACCTGCTTTCCAGTCGAATACAATATGGTTCCCTTCAAATCAAATGAAAACAAGTTCTTGTTGAGGCACCTCCGAAATAATCCATTTCTACCTATATTCACTATTTACTATTAATACGGTATTGTCTCAGTGACTACCATTCACTCATGAATCCTTATTATTGAGCGGATTTCAGACCTTTAATAAATGGTGATTTTTTATAATCTCACTTTCAAACTTATACGAAAAACATTACAACACTAGCTACATATTCCGTTTTTGAATACGCTCCTTCGGCCTTCTGTTACGGTTTTCTCAATAAAAATATAAATACAACGCTTTATAAGAACTGTCCTTTAAACATTCATGCGATTTCTTACATCAAATCATAAATGAGTGTAAATCAATTCAACAATAAACGTCAACATAAACTGCTGGTGTGTATTGGCTTCCTACTCTGGCAAGAGGGGATACAAATACTGCAGTTGGCAAAATACAGCTTCACCCAAGGTGGCATCCTAATCGGATCAACTAAAACGTAATAGAAATAAAAATAGTAATATTTAATGTGTTTTTATAAGATATTATAGGGGCATATTTAACTCCTGAGAATATCTTATTGCCAACAACTAATGTACGGATAAATTTTGTGAACTTTAATGCATAATATCAGGAAGGTGTTACTATCAGACGGTATGAAAGTATAAGGAATTGTTTATTAAGTACACTATTCGATTTTATAGTATTGTTTTGACGAGAGAGTTGCATAAAAACAAGCAGCTATATGTTATTCATGCTTTCCAAGGAGACAAGCTAATTTTACATGACGTAAAGAACCCACAGATACATTTTAATAGATGTAAAAACCATTCTGAGATGTGATTTTTGTACCTTCCCGTTTTTTTTTATTCATACCACAATAACTTCTATAGAAAAGCAATTGATCAATCCACTATATTTTGTGAGAAGGGAAATACATATCGGGACTATACATACAGCAAGCTGTGAACAAAGAGTCTCAATTCAGAACTCCATTCTTACCATTATTTGAACAAGCTGTTATCAGAACATCAAAATCAACTTCTTTGATTACCGAAACTTTGTTACTACACCCGGTTGGCAGCTGATGAGCATACTGTTGCACACTTGCTATCGCGTGTTGCGTGTTAAATACTGATTGTTTTTCAATTAAACACATTGGTAATAATATATTCTTAGGATTTTTTGAGCCTAAAATATCTTTTATAAGAAACACGTAAATATTACTATTTTTATTTCTATTACGTTTCGGTTGATAGATCCCCGTTCTTCTTCAGTTGCATCATTCTTTTATGTACAACATGTTCTTACTGGGTCTATTTCCTATCGTAATTGTAGGGTTAGTTAATGGATCGGAAAATCGGGGTCCAATTTCTGATCTTATAAAACCAAAAACCCAGAATAAAGGGAAATTGGTGCCTCCATACTTAACGCTTAGTTTTATAAGGTTACTAGAAATGTAGCTCTCTTCTATATCTCGATGTAGAAGCACAATAAAAGGGACATTCAAGTCCTGATTGATTAAGCTTCTCACATTGATAAATTTCTTTATGTATTTGCGTAGATATTTTTACGTACTGAATTTGGTTGAAGTGCTAATTTGATTGGTTGAATCTCCTTATTATACAAACTAATGTCTGCTATTGACATAATTCTGAGAACCAAGAATCTGATTTACACTCTAGGTTCTTATTTATGTAAATGAAGTAAAATCCGGTTGAGTTATTTAAAGGGAAGAAATCAAGAGTAAGGGTACATTTATTTACAACTAGCGGGGGTACCCGGCGTTGCCCGAGTGTTTGTTTCCGGGACGGGGGGGAGTTTTAAAAAATGTTATGGTAGGTAAGTAGGAAGGATCAAACCCGGAGTTATGAGTAAAAGTAGGAAAATAAAGTGTGAAAAAAAACAAAAAAAAAAACATCTGCAACGTTAACAGTTCGGCCACCAAGAAAAGTCCATTCCAGTTGTTTAGGGGGGGGGGGAAAAACGACTACGGTAGGTCGGCGCGAACGTGAAAATATAATGTGAATTGTCCAGCACGCTAACCACTACGCCACAGAGCACTGCAGCTTAGTTTAGTGATTTTAAATAACTTCACATGAAAGGACTACGAAGCCAAACCGGTGTTCACTTCTCAACTGTTCCTTGTGAACGATCCCCAAACGGTGTTAAGTGGTGGCAGGGGGAGGAGGAATTTATTAGAGAGAAAATATTTTACCACTTCCATTGATCTTAACCGATTTTGGCCGTGACTTCTCAGCAGAACAAGTATAGAAATCTAAGATTATCGAGGAATTTGAGAAATAAAAAGCCTATAACACACCTCAGATATTGTTCTGCCGTTTGTGCATATTATATTTGCATGAAATATCTTGATTTTTAATCCTATTAAGGTCAAAATCCGACGGGAAAAAATGAGTTCATTTTATTTATATAGAGAAGAGATTACAAGAAACACTTTTACTAAAGACTGCCGGTTGGATTGCCCATGCTTATTTCTGTGTTCGATTAGAATGCCACCTTGGGTGAAGCTGTTTCTTGCCTACTGCAGAGAGTGTGTCCCATCTTGCCAGAGAAGAAATCATATACATAACAGCAGTTTATTTTGACGTTTATTGTTGAATTAATTTACTCTCATCTAGGATTTGATATAAGAGAAATCGCATGAATGTTTATTATTAAGTTCTTATAAAGCATTGCATCTATATTTTTACTGAAAAAACAAAAGACCGAAGGAGCATATTCAAAAACAGAAATATATATATATATATATATATATATATATATATATATATATATATATATATATATACTAGCAAAAGTACACGTCGTTGACTGGATTCAAAAACAGCCTACAGAATATGGACTCTTTTATGAAAGTATGATAGGTTATGAAAAAGAACGGTTGTAAAGAGATAGCCTCGAATTTGGGGGTATCAAAACCAAAGCAAAATATGATGAAAGTAAAAATAAAATAGATAAACCCCATAATTTATTATACCATACCTGTTCACACTGAAACACTTATCACAATATTCTGTGGATCTATATTAAAAGACCTTGTTAAACTTTGTGACATATTTCCATTCTATGGATGTCAGTCGCGAACGAACACCCCAAAATCTTATTATACCATATTTCTTCAAACTGAAACATAATTATCAAAGTATACTTACGCAGATAGATATGAAAAGTCTTTATTATAGTGTGTGCCTATTTCCATTCTATGGAGGCCAGGCGCGAACGCCGACACCACAATTTTATCATACCATCCCTATGTAAGTTAAAATACACTTATCAAAGTATTATATACATCTATATCAAAAACACTTGTAAACGTTTTTTTTTTAATTTTTAATGTCCATACTTTGTGGACCAGGCGCGTACGCAAACCCCACAATTTTAATGAATCATCATTATGTCAGATAAAACATAGCCATTCCTGTGTCTCGAGACATCTTCTATCATTATATGTGATCAGTTTTCTATAATAGTCAACGATATAGGAACCTATTCGTGACCAGACACACACACAGACGTCCAGCTTTATATTATATATATTGTGTAAAATGTTTTTTGTATAAGTTTTAAAGTGTGATTACAAAAAAAAAAAAATATCATCAGGGTCCGAAAGCCACTCGATGATAAAGCTTAATAAGTGTACAGTAGTTACCGAGACAGATGATATCAATAGTTAATGATGAAAGTGGGCAGAAATTAATTATTTCCGATTGCCTCTATGTTTACATTAGACTTGTAGACGATCATATTGTAGTCGACTGGATAGCAGGCCAGCGGAACAGTGTTCATCGATCGGGCAGTTCTATGAAAGAACCTGTGTTCATGGCATTTGCGTTTAGATGTAAACATGGTGTAAGTAACTGTTAATTGTATTTGTAGCTAGACGACTGTTTTCTGCGAAAGTTTGGTTGGTTGCTTTTTATATGTCCCGTCCTTGCTGTGATAGCCACAGACTAACAAATCGCCTGCTATTATATTTACAATCAAGAACTGAAAGAAAACCTGATGATGGGCATCAAGCGATTTATTCAGCTTGGTCTTAATTCTAAATCGGTGGCAATTAAAGGAGAAACACAAAGAGAGATGAAAAGATATAAGTAATTGGACAGCTGCCTCACTGTCGTTCTCCACCGATTGCTAGCGATTTAGAACAAAGACGAACATGAATAAATTATTTGCTGTCATGGATGAGATTTGATTTGTTAGTCCTTGAAATATATACAAGAACATATAAACGTTCAATTAGGAACACGCAGGGGGAGGTAAATACAAAAAATAAGTTACGGATAACTGTTTGGAACTTAAATATTTCTATAATGATTATGGCAAATTGTTCTGTATTCAACAGGGTTGAACATTCAACAGTATCACTTTAACTGTGTACAGAATTAACTGGTTTTACGGAAAAATCTTTATTAGCAGAGACTCATTCTCAAATAAATTTAACAGAATTAAAATACAATACTTGAATACTTTAAGAATTCAAATAAATTTACAAACCTCATCTTCGCCGTATGTAAAGTTTTGAGACTCGTTCTTGGCTCTATTGATTACCTCCCTTGAGAAGTTTTCATACTCGGGGCTGGTGGGTTTTCTCAATGATACCGTCATTAAGCTTTCGTATGCTTTTCTAGCCTTCTCGTTACGGGCCGCTGTGTCATTGGCCCTGTACCAGGGATACATGCTGGAGTTCTTGCTGGAAATAAAAGAATACAAAATAGATTAAGTTTCGAGATATTAAACGATATTAGGCGGAAAAAGCTACATTATACACAATTACATATATATATATATAAGTAGTTAGATCTTGGAATGTGACTATACTCTTATTCGTTTATCATATATATATATATATATATATATATATATATATATATGTGTGTGTGTGTATACACAACGACACACACACATTATATATATATATATATATATATATATATATATAAACGAATAAGAGTATAGTTACATTCCAAGAGTCAAATACTTATATATATGTAGTTGTGTATAATGCCGATTTTTTCGCCGAATATATATATATATATATATATATATGTGTGTGTGTGTGTGTGTGTGTGTGTGTGTATTACCATGGGAAAGGATTCCTACAAAATTGGAATTTTCATAGCCCAGCAAAAGAGAAGTTATTATCGTTCTTTCTACATGACTTATTGCACTATGCTATTTAAAAAAAATATATTTTAATTGATTTGTAGACTGTAAGACAAACTGTCACAAGTTTGGAAGAGATAAGAACTTTTACGAGTGTAGTATAAATCTATTGCATTTGATCTTGAAATAGCTTCATAACTATGTAAGATATAATAATAGTACCTATTTACTATGCCTCCCCCACGGGACAGAGTTAGACACCAGGGTCGTTTTTAACGTGGAGAAAAGGTACAAAAATAAAAAAAAATTGTCTCAGTCGTGAAGGATTGATCCTCCACCGAAAGAGAGCAAGAAATGGAAGTGCAACATCTAAAGAACCGATGGTATTTATTTGCTCCCCCACCGAGCAAATTAGGCACAAGGCCGATTTTTAATGTGAGGAGTGAAGGGGAAATGGGGACCAACTCCCCGGGGAGTAGGGGAGCTGGATAGTGACAATTGGTATGAAGGGTTGCCCCTACATTGACAAAGGTCTTATCTGTGGGGTCGCCCCCACATAGTGTCTTTGCTTGCAGTATCTGCCGGAACAGATGGTATTTATTTGCTCCCCCACCGAGCAAATTAGGCACAAGGCCGATTTTTAATGTGAGGAGTGAAGGGAGGGGGAAGGGATAAAGGGGACCAGCTCCCGAGAGGTGGGAAATGGGAGCTGGTTAATGGTCAGGCATGTGGGGGCAACCCCACATCTGGTCTTTGCTAGTTATAGCTAGTCATAGCTTGCAGCATCTGCCGGAACAGATGGTATTTATTTGCTCCCCCACCGAGCAAATTAGGCACAAGGCCGATTTTTAATGTGAGGAGTGAAGGGAGGGGGAAGGAGAAAAGGGGACCAGCTCCCGAGAGGTGGGAAATGGGAGCTGGTTAAAGGTCAGAAATGTGGGGTCGCCCCCACATCTGGTCTTTGCTAGTCATAGCTTGCAGTATCTGCCGGAACAGATACTACACTTTGATCTTGACCAAATCCGAAAAATTAGTTCCCATAAGTGTCGTCGCCAAACAGCGTTGCATTATTGGCTTTTATCTGGCAAAAAAGTTGCATGGCGTATAAGAATATATTTCGAATAAGGTGAATATTAGCTCGTACGGATTGTAACTGTATTTTTATAATTCTGTGTATTCCCTGTGTCTATGATCATGATAGTTTTCGAATTCGATATCTGCATAATGCGTGTTGTCAATCACTTTGTTCAGTTCTTGATGCGTGTTTTCAGTAGAATATGTGTTAAAAGTATCTGTTATATCTTTAGCTCATTGGCTTCTCTGAAGACAGTTATTTTCACTCATGCAAATATATACTTCCCCAGCCACCCACTACACCGTAACTGTTCTTAATATGTTAATATTTTCATATAAGTTACTTTTTGCTTAACTTTTTTTTCTCAGTCAAGGAAAACTTCAATATTATTATTTAAAAAAAAGTACGTCACTCTTAAAACCAGTTGTACAAGACTGGAGTAGAGTTAGGTGGATCGCATGAACATATTTCTATAACGATAAAAGAAAACGAGGTCTTATTTTATTTCTTCTTCGGCAAATTTATCTCAACTATTTGCATGTTGTTTAGCAAGCCAATGACATCATACCTTACACAGAAATAATATTCTCAAGAACAACGACATTACACAATTTCTTGATATTTCTAGCAACTTCCCATGTATAAGGTTGCAAAACTTGAAAGCAATGTATACTCCCTTAAATACGTTCCCGTCAACAAAAACAGCTATAATTTTGATTCACATTTAATAAACCATAATCTTTTCTAACGCTGCGATATTTTTTTTACGTTTCTTGGATCATTTAATGCTCTTTCTAATTAATTCAAGAAAACGTATAGTAAAGCCATTTGGTCCATTTGATATACCACGAAATAAACCCCGTTTTTCCCTGGTAGTTTAATTTCGTAACCATCTTTATATAAAGTTAGGATAATTTGAATATGATATAGATTATCACATGAACAATAGAAACTTGTCTAAAACTCCTCTGGCCGAGGTCTCCTTTCCCCATCTCAACTCTAAATGCATAACCTCCAGCTTTTTCCTCTCGTCGTAATTTGTTATTTCTCCGACCGACGCTACCTGACAACCATATCGCATACTCTAATTGTGTTTACCGTAACTACCTACAATATACGAACTTAAATTACGGCCAGTACTGTTGCCACAAATTAAAAGAAAGTAAAAATAACTTGACAAGGTCACGGCGTGTCGTCAATACTTCCAAGTAAAAGAATATATTCACGTAAAGTATCCGAGTTGCCTTGCTATGTACGAGTAATAATACAATGAGCTACCATCAAAGCTGGTATTCCTAGCTATAGGTTTGTTGCTTATACCCTGACGTCAGTTATGTGGCTCTAACCAGCCAATCATATTCTTGTAAGAAATAATAATGTGAATGCAAACGTGTCCCTTACATCAGTGTTATATAATCTCCAAATTGGAATACAAAGTAAGTGAAAGTCTTGATAAGTTTGTAGTCGTATGGTTATTTTATTTGTTCTGTTTTTCGCAATATCAACCCTTTCCAGATCGACCATACTTATTTCGTTTAAGATTTTATGCATCAAGTTCTTTATATCTTTGTCCACGATAAGTTTTTCGTAGAAGAAAATTGTTTTTGTTTTTGACTTTGTAGAGTTTAGCAAAGGGAAAGGAAAAAGCAATACAAATATTAATGTTTGATGGATTTATGCAAGGAAGGCAGTGTTTCCAGATAATAGCTTGTCACGGCATAGCGTATACAGTTGTTGTCTAGTCTGTGTAAGAAAGCGGACAAGCTAATAACATAAATCTATGTAAAAATACAATCTTTATTTTGGCTTCGTTAAAACAACGAAATTGAAAATAAACACTTGCAACGATTCGCGTAGTTTTTTTCATTGTGTCTCCAAACCAATTCGATTCCTACGAAGCCAAAGCCATAAAAAGGCAAGACATTAAACAGTGGCCATATCTCCTAGAATTCAGCGCCGAATGATGGGCAGTAGTTATGACATTTCCTTATTTATTTGTCCTTTCCTTGCGCGTTTGCAAGTCTCATTTCGCCCATTCGAAATCTCGCCTGAATTAAGATTTAAATAAAAAATAAGAACGCACGAACATAAAAAACATATTTCCTTAACTAATCTATTTGAAGCGTGTTAGTATTTTAAAAAAAAACTGTTCATATATATATATATATACACTAGTATTTACCCTCTCCTTTCGCAGGGTTTGTAAAGAAGCTGTATATGTCAAGTTCTATCTCTATCTACCTTATATAGATTTAGAGCTAAGAGAAAGTAAAATATCAGACCAGTGCAAAAGTTTCTGCCAATTTGTATGAACCATTGTAGTTTATATTTTTTTTATAATTTATGCCCATTGTTACTACGTAAATCTATCATCAAGATTAATTCATAACTTTTCCTTTCAAATTATTACAGCATCAAAGACTAAGCTTGTTTCTTTCAACAATTACAAGAAGCCTTCTCAATCACGAATAGCTATGGCTTAAGATACATTACTTGGAAGTACTTCGCTCAAACTCTTAGGCTTTACGTTCACAGGGAACATGTGTTGAAACAAATTTATCGACAGCATTGCCAAGGGTGCTGCGAAGAAGGTGGGCTCTCTTTACCATGCTAGAAAGTTACTTACACCTGAAAGTATCCTGTATCTCGACAAGGTAATCATTCGCCCATGTTCTGCATCTGCTTCTAACTTCTTACTCCTGGACAGTGTTCAAAAGAGAGTCGCTAACCTGATAGGTCCTGAACTGTCATCTAAGCTTCAACCTCTGTCCCATCGACAAAATGTTGCATCTTTCTTCCTGGTCTAGAATTATTTTAATGGTGGATGCTCCGACGAACTACAAGTCCTTGTACCCTCTCGACGTAAATACCCCTGACAAACCCGACAAGCAGCAAAGTTCCACGTCCACACAGAGATCCCTAGAGGCAAGAAAGTCTTCTATTCTAATAGTTTATTTTCCATAACTGCTAGACTTGGAACTCCCTTTCGGGTTCTACATGTCAGCTGGGCTGACATGTAGACGTTCAAGTGTAATGTAACAAACATCTAGCTGCTCAACTCCCTACATAGTATCTTTGCAGCTTATGTCCCCGATAGTAGCCCATTAGATCAAAGTGGCGCTGAACCTTGTTTGAGGGAAACTAATAATATAAAAAAAATATCGCAAATTTTGACTTCGCAAAAGACCTTCTATAATCAACACTTGACATCACATATCTAATAAACAATCCCCGAGGAGAACATGGTTGAGAAATCTTCCCTCATCTTACATATAGTTCTGATTTAGGCCACTACGTGTATTACTCATTTCGAGATTTACAAAACCATTTAAATGGCCTAAAAGAGGAGACTAAACATGAGATTAATATTTCACATCAAAACCTAAACAATTTTACAAGCGATGCATTTATAAGCTCTTTGACAGATAGAATACAGTTCGAGAGAGCAATAGTAGTTAGTGTTAGCATAAAAGATTTCAAAGGCAGACAATTTCTCACTTTCAAGATGTAAAATTTTAAACGGTAAAACCCTTGGCACCGATCTGAGAGGTAGTAAGAGAAGACACTGGCATACGAACAAAATACTAGACTAGAACAATTTGGGTTAAGACAGTAAGTTAAATATTTAAGCAACATATGTTCTTATTTATTTATTTATTTACAACTATAAAAGATAAAGATAATAGTCCGCAATAAATAAATAAAAATATACAAATTGCTCATCTCATAAGAATTCCAATAATTAAACAACAAACATTCGTTTTGTTCTTATACTGAATACTTTTTATGTCGACTTATTTAAAACTTACGTGAGATACGAAACGTCGAGGTTGGGCATCTTGGAGATGAGAAAGTGAATGTCAAACAAGTACATGTATCGTTTTGCGTAAAAACAGATAATTACCAAACTTTATCATAGTATACAAAAATATTCATGTTTCAGTGTTTATGTTTTTGTTAATTGTTAAACTTCAGTCGATTCACCCCAAAACAAAGGATTACTGTCATAGCATCTCCCCTCCATTATAATACCCCTCCCTACTCCATCCTACTCTTCCCTCTGCCCATATCCTTCTCCCCCTCACCCTCTCCAAAAAAAAAGTGTATCCACGGGCACTACACCAAATGGTCGAAGAGTCAAGGAGGATGAAAAAACGGAAAAGTGAAAGCACCCTGGATAAGTGCGGAGAGAACTGGGACATTGGGAAGGCTTATTTCCATCCTAATTCCAGTGAAGGATAATGGTCATTGTCAGTGAGTAATTGCAACATGGTGTTTGTTTTCGTTACATTTTTTGTGGGGCCAGAAACAAGGAAGCGTGAAAAAATGTCCAACACTAATGGTCAGAGAAAATAAAATAAGAGATTATGAAATATTTATACATCTAATTAAATCTACAGTGGAGAGGTCAGATTTTTCTGCGGGTAGGGAAGATCTAATAAATAAATTTTATGTGTGCATTATATTAATTACATTTATTTGTTAATTTTAAATAAAACATAGAATAAAGCATTACGGACACTGGTTATTGGAGGACAGTGCGGGACTAACAAAGTTTGTATTTCACTTATCCAAACAAGAGAAAGCGAGAGATTAGTTGCATAAAACTAGATGTTGCAAGAAAACAATGTGAATTTTGTATTTAAAATTTCAAAAACTGTTTTGTCATTAGCGATTCAAAGATGTTTTGCTGAATAAACGTTCATTATTTTACTGTTTTACAATAAGTAAACGTCAATATGTTTGCTTTCACAAATAGCTGGGATATGATTATCACTTCCAGCCTGTAGGTGTTGTTGCTAGAATATTGTTGCGTGTCATATATCGTATGGATAAACTGACGTTCTATTGCATTCGTTTCTCCGATACCTTTACAAATTTTAATGCTGTCTAGAATGACATCGAAAACAAACAGAGGAAAAACGTTTACTTGCCAACACCCTTAAGTGAAAGTGTTTCTGTGTCGAACTGGGTTACCTCTTGGCACCCTGATGTATAAGAATATATCGGTAATCACTACTCCACCCTCATCTTCTTGCTGCACGAGATAAAATTAAATAACAAACAGCTCTGTCAATTTTCAGTCAGCAGACTTGAGATTTCACATAAATGGTATTGAGATTTTTAATCCATTTTCGGCCACAAATTTGGCTGTCAAGGGCTCAAAGTTAAACGATTTGACCTTTGAAAACTCAACCGAACTCCTTCGCCAATTTTAGGTTTAAACACTTGAAATTTAAGATGCAGGATCCTTGGAAATGGATCAAACTTTAAAATTCAATTTAAGCTCAAAACAATAATGGTTAAGGGGTAAGAATTGGGTCAAAGTTAAAAAGAATTTAATCTCTGCGGTCTCTACTAAATTACTGAGCCAGTTTTCAATCTAAACATTTGAGCATTTACATAAAGGGTATTCAGACATGCAGAAAGCTTTTTAATCAGTTTTTGGACGAGAATTTGGTTGCTAAGAGGTCAGAGTTGAAGTTGAAAGAGTTGACCTTTAGAGGCTCTAGAAAATTCCTCCGCCAAAATTTGCGTCTAAACACTTGGAATTGTAAATGTAAGTTTCCTGGACATAAGTCAAACTTTCTACACACGAATATAAGTTAGTATCTGAGTAATTATATATATATATATATATATATATATATATATATATATATATATATAATTACTCAGATACTAACTTATATTCGTGTGTAGAAAATTTTTTTAAAATATTCATTTTACATTTTAAAATAGGATATTAAAGATCTATTTTTCCTTTAGTTTAGTTGGAATATGGATTCTCCATTAGTAAATATTGTATTCTTTATTTATTAAAACTAGCCAGAGTGCCCGGCGTTGCCCGAATGTGTATAAGGGCAATGGTTGAGGAAAAGAAAAGCAAAACTGCAAGCGGAAAAAAAAAAGAAAATAGGCGTAGCAGGCAGACTCTAACCTGTAAAGCGCCAGAGGAAAAGGAGGCGAGAAAAAACAAAAAAGAAACCGTCATATCGATACGCCGATCGCAATTGTGAAGTCAGGGGCGGTCGAAATAACATCTTTTATGCGACGTCGTTGACGCGAGGTTTGAATAATTTGTAAAAATATCGACGAGAAAAGTAAACCCTCCTTATAAAAAGCAGCCAAGTTGACAGTAAAGGAATTAATGT
This sequence comes from Euprymna scolopes, assembly GCF_053919585.1. Classification (NCBI taxonomy): domain Eukaryota; kingdom Metazoa; phylum Mollusca; class Cephalopoda; order Sepiida; family Sepiolidae; genus Euprymna; species Euprymna scolopes. The sequence continues at coordinate 91,441,749 of NC_136504.1, forward strand.
TTTTGGCTAATTTTTTTATATTTGTTGGTCGGGAGATCGAGCTGTAAAAGGATACCATCTTTTTCACGGTCCATTGCCTATATCGAAAGTTTTTGTCAGACATACAAAACACACGCGCATATTTCCCTTATATATTATCTTCTATGTAAATCTCACCTGTCTGTGAGTGTATGTATGTATGTTTGCATGTCTTCCTAAAACTTTCGACAGAGGCAACTAATTTTTAGGAGATTGGTAGCATTTTGAAGCGCAACCATTTGGACGACAAATATAGAAAGATTGCCCCAAAACATTAATTCGTTCACCCTAAACTGGGCACTTTTCTACAGGGAGAGGCAGCAAAAATCGTTCCTTCAGGCGTGTTTGCACAAAAACGTTTTTCTTGAATTAATTTACATATAAAAAAAACGACCCAACTTTGTTCACACGATCATAGACCAGTCGTTATAGTGGCAGCGTCATTATATAAAAATTGAAAGTTCGAGCCGTGATATCAGATATATATATATATATATTTTTTTATTTTTAAAGTTTTAACATTAAAACAGGGTTATTTATGCCATTTTTTTACGTTCGTTTATTCTTTATTTTGCATCACGTTCGCTGCTTTTTTGTTTTTATTTTTTCGATTAAAAAAAGTTATCATATTTAAATGTGGTTATTACGTTCGGATATTCATTGTTTTCTATTTTGTTTTGATTTATCCCCACCACGCCCGAGTAACGCCGGTACACCCGATAGTCTATAATATAAATCTCACCTGTCTGTTTAAATGTATGTAGGTATGTGTATATTATTATGTCTCGCAAAACTTTCAACAGAGGCAACAGATTTTCACTCATTTTAAGGCTCGACCCTTTGCACGACAAATATTGAAGAATTGGCCAAAAACATTAATTCCTTTATCCTCAACTGAACACTTTTCTACAGGGAGGGGTCGCTTTTATCGCCGATATTTTCAAAAGTCATCTCCTCTTTTCGATTGTCTAATTTAAACCTACGTCACTTCCGGTTTGGCGATGGATGAAACAGCAAACATATTATGGTTTTTTTTTTTTTTACTTTCTTCTCCTTCGAAGACGGGCTGTTAGCCTATTACTACTTTTTTTTTTACTCCCAATCTTCTTTTCTTTTTTTTTTTTGTTTGCTGAACCAACACCCTTACACACACCTCCACCTTTTTCCGCCTTCACGTCACGGGTTAAAGCCTGCGTGCCTACTACAACTTTTTTTTGCTCAACACACACCTACAACCACCCGGGCAGCGCTGGGCACCCATTTTAGTTGATAATGTAAGCGAAAAGAAAATCACAACGAATATTGATTTGTAGTTTATGATACGAAAATAATAATCTGGAAGAGTTTATTATTGTCACCCCTAGTTTTCTTCGTGTGCATTGTATATTGGTTGTTGGGAGTGTTTATATTAGGGCCAACTCGCGGTATTTCTTTTATTTCTTAAAGTACGATAGGTTCTGAATAATCTAATGGCCATCGGCCGTTTAAACATTGTGATTGGTTTTCGTACGAGTGATGTGCTTATTTTATAATGCGTATGAACTGAAATTGATTTTGTTCTCCTGCATGCATTGAAAGCCAACGAGAGTTCAAGTCAGCCATTGGTAATAAATTTATGCAATGCATGCCTACTGAAAAAAAGCAATATTTCTATTTATTATGCGTATTTACAGTTAAAGGTTTTATCAAACACCTGCATAGCAAATCATTACATAAAGAACATAAGATAAAGAAAATCAGATTTTGTTTCTTGTTAAAGGAAACTGTACAGATAGACGAAGGCTATTATGCACAAAATGCAGAATAATTCCTAATGTATATTAGACTAGCTTGAATATATGCACATAATAGATTTTTTGTAGAAGAGATGGAAAACTTCTCTGTATGGCAGAAATATATTTTTATACAGATACTTCATTTGCAGTTGATAAACACACATACATATATACATACACATAAATATATATATATATATACATATATATATATATACATTCAAATACATGCATATACATACACACATTAACAGGTAGATATATACATGGGTATATATATATATATGAACAAATGATTAATAAAACATGTTAAAAGACATCTTGAAAAAGAATTAAAAACATATTTGATTTTAAAAAAGGAAGCACAAGATAAGTGGATAGTCCTTAATCCGCGGAGTTTCGAAGAAATACTCTCCTTCTCATCAGAGGGCAGGAGTTAGCAAAATGCAGGATCGGATTTTGCATATAAAAGTATTTAATGAAACTACAAGTCAGTCACAGATCTTACTTGGTTAAAAAAGGGTGAGGTAAGGGGAACAGGAGGCAAAAGAAAAATGATAAAAAGATTTCACATGAATGGATAGTCCGGTGAAGGGTAAAAATCCAAAAATGGTAAATCTAAAACGGTCGAATTTAAAATTTCAATCCAATGGGTAAATTCCAAATGGTCCAAATGGTTCATATTATAAGCTCTATTTCCTTTTCGGTTTTATTGAGCTTTTACATCTGGATGAGTTTATTTACTTGTAAATATTCACTCTTTAATATTTATAATATATTTTAAGTTTACCATTTTGATTACCTTGGTAAACTTATTGTAATTTTTATTTTATTATATATATTATATATATATATATATATATATATATACATATATATATATACACATACATACATATATATATAGTAAGTTATGATATGGCGATTAAGCTACACAGCATATTCCGTGTTTCATTCGCGTGAGAATTCCTCAGGCTTATGATGAATTCTCATGAGGATAAACCGCGGAATATTCTCTGTAGCCTAATTGCTATATGTATTTTCATAACTTACTGCCTAGCTATATCTATGAGCACTGATGAAGTAAATACTGAAAATGTACGCATAAAATTATATTTTCGTATGTTAATTATTGTGATTAAATGATGTAATCACTCCCTATATATATATATATATATATATATATATATATATATATATATATATATATATATAAAATGGCTCTTTCAGTTTTTGACAAACAATAGATATCCACCGTAGGAGTGCCTGCGCGTTAAATTTTTGTTGTAGGAGGTGCGCTATCTCTAACCACATCTCTCCTAAATCGACATTGTTAAAGGCAAATGAAGTGTATGTTCAGAAGGACTTGAAACAAATGCCGAGATAAGTGGAGAGCACAAACAGCGCTTAGAATTCCCAAATTGTCACCCATCTGGTACTTACTATGCTCAACGTTGCTTAACTTCGGTGATCTGACTAGAACCGGTGTATCAACGTGATTATGTTGTACACACATTATATATATATATATATATATATATATATATATATATATATACATATATATATATGTGTGTGCGTGTGAATGAAGATTAACAGGTATGACACTACTTACCACACATTAAATCCATTTAAATGCCTACTAGTACTTTCCTAGATTGTTTGTACATGTTTTAAGCTAGCATTAGAATACTTTAGTTTACACGAACAAATAAAAAATGGCACAGTATTTGCAGCTTTAAGCCATGCTTGCAGTGGTATTAAGAGCATGAACTGGATATTCCGCCAGTCAATATTAATTTTTCCACTGAAGTCTTGTAAGACCAAGATATCACTAAAAATTCATAGTTAACAAAGTTAACAGATCAATTAGAGTGAAGAAAATTGGTGTTATTTTAACTTCTTTATACGCTCCATTTTCAAGATTAAACAAAACTACTTCATCGGTTTAACAGGTAAAGTAGAAATTGTATAGAATATGCGAATATCAATTTACAATTATTGAGTTTCCTTTAAACTGGTTTACATATAATTATAACCACGAAGAGAATTGTTATCCCAGGGGAAGTATAAATATGCGAGTATCTTAGACGTACGAACAAAGAATAAGGAGAACTAAACATATACACCATCATCTTCAGGAGATGATGATTGTATGTTTAAATTGGTAACTTCAGTAACCAAGTATAGAATGAGTGCACACATATTTGAAATAGCATAATCAATTAGTCTGAGATAGAAAAGTAAACGTAATTAAATTAGGTATTCTCTTGTACCTCTCACCGCACGGATTGATTTACTCTCTAATATTTCTTATGGTTTCTGCGGCCATATAGAGAATAATTAATCTTTTTTCTTTCTAGCTAATTTATCTTGTGTACCCATTTAGTATTTCAATTAGATAACAAAATAATACGTATAGTGTGGCAATGTCCATGGGGATAATAATGAAATAAAGAGATTTATCGTTTTACTATATGGGAGAGGATATATCACAGTTTTAAGATTTTCAGATGAAATTGAAGTGTAAAAAATAAGTCCTATTTTTTATGAACTAACGTATTACGAGTCCACGACTAGAACGAGAATATACAGCACAATAACGTTGACACACCGGTTTTCGCCAGATCACCAATGTTAAGCAACGTTGAGCCTAGCCAGTATCAGATGGGTGACCATTTGGGAAGTCGAGGCACTGTGTGTACCGCGAGGTAAAATACCAATTTGAGAAACTGGCGCAGTCTATCCTTCTCTAGAGGGTAGATGAGACTCTCAAACCAGAATAGGCACCCCATCTAGTGATGGCGCCACGATAATAAATAATCATGATAGTCCTTGTGAAGCATCAAGTATTCAGTTACCGACAAGATGTGAATTACACTACAAACTCGCGTAGTGAGTTCAATCTCAGTTAAGGCCGCGCCGGGTGGATGGAAGACTAGAACGCTGGTAACCGCAATTGATATTTTAGAACCAGAGGAGGAGATTATTAATAGAGATAGCATGTGTATAGAAATACTATTCATCGAAACGGTAATGAAGAAAATAGAGAAAAACGTTATGGAATCGAATTAGAAAGAGAAGTATTGTATAAAATACAAAGTACATAAAACATCACACACACAATGTACGACAATTCGTCTACTTTTTCATTCATTTAGTAATCTGATCGTTATGGTCCATATAGAGCGTAATCAAGCATGGAGGATCGTATAATATAACAGATTTTAGAGTGTCGACTCTTTCATTTAGTTTGGTTAAACTAGTTACACGGTTGAATGATACGTGCCACCAAAAAGATTGGACATTAACTGCTAAAATCCTTAATGTTTAGAGCACGCAAATATATGTCTACATATATGAATATACATATATATGTGTTTCAAAGAACTGACTTCGCTAAAGTGAACATTTTTTTGTTATAAAGTAGGAGAATAAAGGAATAGAAATAAAATCAAAGAGCAAAATGCATTCAATTCTAAAATTAATTTTGATATGGTCTGTTAACTCTTTTTGACTGAGTTTTCTACTAAGACAACTCAAACCTGAGGTCATAGATCTCCGTAGAGAACTGATCAATCCAGTCTGTCGATAATGCAATGTAAAATTATACAAAGTATTATATTATCATTTAATCTCAAGCTCTGGTTTTAAGGTAGACTCATGATCATTCAAACTATATTATCTTATCTACGCCATATCATTTTCTAATGACCGTAAAATATAGTGCTTGTACATTTGCTTCTGTACACATATATAACATATATTGAGAAGGAAATCAGCGACTTTACAATAAAGATTCTCTGGTGTGTTTTTGTACGTTCTTATGATGATCAGAAATAAAAATTCTCATTGTAATGAAAAATAAATTGCTGGCGTATTTTTTTGTTACTTCCTAATAATATATATATATATATATATATATATATATATATATATATATATATATATATTGATAAAACTTACCGGAATATATTCAAATGTGATGGCAATTCAAAAGCAATAAAAAAAATCATACATATCTCCATCAATAGTTCATCCTTATTTCTAGAAATAATATATCTGCATAACATGCATTTTATATATTCTTTTAAAATATATTTCTTTTGATCAATTATCCTGACGCAACAAAGAGGCGCCTAGTTGATATAAGTGTTTTGTTATGTATATATATATATATATATATATATATATATATATATATATACACGTGTGTGTGTGTATGTATGTATGTATGTATGTATAAGTGTGTGTGGGCCATCAGTGTTTATGTTTACACGTTTATTTTTTAAGTTGTGTATTGGATCTTCATGCAATTCCAACAAAAGACAACGAATGTAGTCATGTAATGAGTTTCACTTTTTCATTCATTAGGAGATCTTCAACTACAAACGTTATCATCGACATATTTTTCTTGTAGCAGGACATGGATAGCAAACAAGATGAATAAAAAAAACGAAATATGTAATCAAGAAGAGAGATACATCGTCAACATCAGGAAACCATGCATTTTTTGTGTGTATTCTCTAACGATAAATTAGTCGATAACACTCGAATGTATAGCCTTAACGAACTTACGCCAGATACACAAGGGAAAAAATGTAAAGTATCTTGATACGCAGATATAAAGACATGCTTACGTATATACATATGTAAGGAGATAGATCGTTGGTAAGTGAATTTAAATACGTATAGATATACGTGGATATGTTGAAAATCTAGTTGACTGTTTGAATATATGGAATAATTTGGAATTTTAATAACTAAAACAGACTCTTCATACAGACGCACATACACACATTATATATATATATATATATATATATATATATATTATAGTGATGGACTCTTCCATCAATTTCGACGTATGAGCTCTCGCAACAACAACTAAGTTGTTTGGAAATCAACACAGACGATTTGTTTATAGTGGTGAAGATTTTGTGTAGAACCACCCACCTTTTTTGGTATTAGTGCGAACGTTTATCGGTGCAGATGGGTGTCTCAACCAGGACTAGGGTTGCATCATTCCCAGTTAATTAATGCGCCCCCAGATACCAACCTGAAAATTTCCAAGACTCGTCGCGGTACTTACAGTGCCTAGGCTTCCCAAATGATTACCCATCTTGTACTGGACAGGTACAATGTTGCTTAAATTCGCTTATTTGGCGAGAACCGGTGTGTTAACGTGACTGACCATATATATATATATATATATATATATATTCTCTGCACATAGCTGGTGTTGCCAAGTAAAGAACATATTGCCGGGTGAAAGGGTTTAGTTACATACCATTGAAAATACACCAAGTATCCTAAGTTCTTACGATTTTCCTGAAAGTTGACCCTATTTTTGTTTGTGGAAGCATTAATTGTAGCCATCTTTATCTATTAAATTCAAAGAGAAAAATAAAATCTCATAACTTGAAGGGAAATAACTCGTGGATTAAATAAAATCTTGCTTCTGTTTTTTAAACGCAACTAATGTTGGTTATACTAATAATTCAAAATAATGTAAATCAAATTAACATTACACTAAGTAAATCAACTTTATATAATATTTCTAAACGGAATACTTGAACAATTCTTGTATTCATTTGCATTAAAACCTTACAGCTTATTAATAACCAATTAGTGTATTATGTAGAATACTAATTCTTTTTGAATACATAGTATCTATAGAAATTATGCAGGAATATAAGTATATAAGATTTCGTTTTCATTAATAAAATCTATTTATGAAACACTGTACGTTTAACTAAATTCTGAATACGTATCTACATATATGTTTGTGTATAATAGACACACATATATGTATGTGTGTGTGTGTGTGTGTGTGTTTATATAGATACTCTCCTCCTAAGGTCTCTCTATATGGAGGTTTTGTCAGAACAACGTAGCATGAGTATACATTCTTTCTGCTCGTAAACCTTGATTAATGTTCAAAATAACATACTATTCGCAGACCACATGACAACCATACACTAGTTCATAAAAGGACTGTTGCTCATTTTCCAGATAATGTTGCTTATAGTAAAAGCACTAAGCTGAATACTCCACAAGACCAGATATTTTTATTTCCTGTAATCAGGTAAGACAGAGAAATGACAAGCAAAATGCATTCAAACAGATTCGTTACTGATTCCCTTAATGTACGCATGATTGCCTGAAGAAGTTTCTAGTTACTACATATTAGAAGGCCGAAACATGCTCATGACTGTAACAACACATTATTGTGTATGTAAAACAAATAAAAGGTATATATATATATATATATATATATAAAATAGAACTCAAAATTTAATTGTGAGTAATTATTTATTCAATTTAATTTCTTCGTATCAAATTTAGTTTCAAAGTCTATGTCTGTGCGATTTTACCTGGAAATTGTAAAGCTGACAAAAAAAAAAAAAATAATGCACACATAACTCACTCTGTTGCCGAGAATATATATTGCCAAGTCTATAATTATTAGTTTATTTTAAATTTAATTCACTCCAAACAAAGGGCATTGCCACTAATACGTAAAGAACCACTATGAATCAAGACCAATATTTTTAGGGCATACTTATGCATCGAGATGGTTGTTCACAATACATTTAAATTTGTGCATCTTAATAAATAGAGGTACGGTTAGCAGATCGTTGAAAGATCCTATGAGAATAGACAACCTTCCAATATCTGAGGACATCATCTGTGAAAGGGTGGTATTTAGCTAATATCGGGTTTGTCGGGGATATTTACCAGGAGGTGACATCAGAATACTATGTTTTTCGAAATATAATCAATTGTGGGACTTTTAAAATAAACACGGAATACAATATTGCGGCGATGGGGCAATAGTTAGATCTTGATAGAAAGTGCCTTGCAATTAAATAGTATTTTCGGACCCAATCTGAGAGAGATAGAGAGAGAGAGAGATAGATTAGCGGTAGCACAATCCCGGATATTACAAAACTGCATGCACGAGCGAATGATTATGGATTGGAGTATTTTTCTACTCTAATAGAGAATGAAAAAATTATTTGCTCAGGCATTATCTTCTATATATTTATTCCACTTCATGTTACCTATGAATGATAGGTCGAGGGCCTTTAGTGTTGGATTATCTGTTATTAAAAAGGTGTCTTATATTTGTTAAAATAACTCTTTTTTTGGTAATGTGAAAATTTTACATCAATTAATTATTCTAATGAAAGAGACTGTGGAGAGTAATTTGTATAAGCATTGGGAAATTGTAGGTATGCAAAAAAAAATAAATAAAAAATGAAACGTGGTTTGATCAACAAGTATGCTTAACTGGAACACAATTGAATCAAGGAAATCGCTTATTTAGATTAGGAACGTTAAAAATAAAAACATCAATCCTAATGTCACATATGCATTAATGTCTCTGTGTTTAAATTTTCGGCCATCAAAGAAAATTTGGATGATTCTTTTGAGTATGTACGATGCGATTGCATTAAATATTCATCCATTAATAATATTCGTATTAATTTTCATATGAAACTTTTATTGCCAAATCCTATCGCAGATATATAATGGCCTACCATCATAACTTTCTCTGCCTTACTCAATGTAAATTAATTTCAGCGATTACCATTAAGGTATCGGCAGTAGAACGGAATTATTGATTGTCAGAAACAAGTTTAACATTAACAAAGTGTTGAACTTTTATAAAATGGATTGCTGAATCGGAAATTTTAGTTAAGGGACAGATTAAATTGATGGGGCAGCTATTTCCTAATTCTTCCATCAGATGTCTTGAATACTGGTAGCACAGAAACAAACTGCTATCAGGAGGAAAAATTGGGCAAAACATTTACTCTAAACTTTGGGAGGGGGAAAGATCAGATAAACCAACAAGATATTTATTACTGCAGCATGGTAAGACCAGGATGATATGTTTCGGAGGTGTAATCGCTTTTATGGTATTATGATAATACCTGATTATTATGTTACATCTGTCTGTGTTTGTGAATTTGAGAGGAACTTGTTTGTGGAGTCCAAGGCGAAGCGCTCGGCAAGAAGATGTGTTGCGTTATCATCGAACTCATTACGGATTGTCCTAACTTGCGAAGTTTTAACTTCCTCGACTCAATAGATTCTCCGGGCATCTCGATATACTTATCCTTAACTATAGCTATTACAGTATCGAAATATTATTTGATGTTATACCTTTTTCTTAGAGTATATATTTCAAAATTCGTAATTAAGCGTCTATTTGTTTCGAGCATTATTTATATATATATATATATATATATATATATATATATAAACACATACACATATATATTGTTCTGTAGTAGTTAACACCCCCATGTTAATGAAAATATTGACATTTCTCTTCTCGAATGAAGAGCACACGCGCAGTTTCGCCGCTCGTAGTGAACATCAGGACTATTTCACCTTAATATTGTGCCCCCTAACCAAGACCATGACATTGGCGACGTAACGATTCGAAAAAAGAACCTACAGATAAGTAACTTCTGGCCAACTCGTGTTTCTACCTGCTTTGAAAAATAAATGGTAGTTCTACTAAGTGTTTTCAACGATCAAAAAAAAAATAAAAAATAAAAAAAAAACGACCCCACCCCGGGAAAAATGCCACGAGTAGAAAGAAATACAACGCTTTCTATTGCTAAAAGAATTTAGTTAATTCATTTCTATTTCAATGGCATTTTTATTGCCCAGAAGTTTTGTTCTTTTTATCCCAAAGTATTTATTTGTGGACTGTTTGTTAAAAGTGAATGTCTAGTTTTATTTAAATCGCACAGAAAAAAAACAACTATTTTTTCTGGTGGGCTGACCCTATTTTTCGCCTGTGTAGATATCGTAATTTTTTCTCTTGGAAAAAAGCCGTATTCGGTTCACAATATATATTTGAAAAAAAAAAACAAAAAAACAAAAAAACTTTTCACTGTGACCTGAAATTTCTCGGTCAGTTGCTGCATGATTTTGTATCCTCAGTAAAACAAAGAGAAAAAGGAATATATATATATATATATATATATATATATATATATATATATATATATATATATATATATATTGGCTCTACGAATGATTGAAACCGCTTTCATTTCATTAGGAGAATTCAATATAACGCGAATACACGACAGGATTTCTGCTTTCACTCCTTTTCTCATTCAAAATTCTTCTGGAGACAAAATGCTTGGTATTATCTCTCTCTCTCTCTCTCTCTCTCTCTCTCTCTCTCTATCTATCTATCTAGAGAAAGAGACAGGCAGACAGAAAAGAGAGAGAGAAAGAGTTAAAGTGCACTGTCACATTTCTTTGTTTGCTGTGGAAAATTGAACATTTCTTTCTGCTAAAACCACATGCGCGTATTTTTCCCCCCTTTGTGAATATTAATTTGCCATATTCATCTTCGTAAAGTCGTGGGTTTTCTGTTTAACATTTCTTAGACGCAGATTTGTCTGGTGAGTCTATTTTTTTCAAAATGGAAGAACTTTCAAGTTGAAATGATACGGTTACAACAGACTCAGACATCATAATTACAGAAACAAAGTGAAGAAAAAAGAGAAATAAAAGAAAGAGAAAAAAAAGAGAAAGAGAAAAAATAAGAAAGAGAGCACAGAAAGAGGAGAAAGAGAAAGAGTGGTAAACAGAGAAAGAAGATGAAAGAAGGTAATTCATCGAAAAAATACTGGAAATGCAGGCACAGGCAAAAAAAGTAACTATTAACTAAAGTAACAGCGAAGACAAACAGCAACGAGTCAGACCAGAATGTTTTTTTTTACAACCGCGATTTAGCCAGCATTCGAAAAATTTCACTATGGTCGTAAGAGTTAGTTGGTTGGTTGGTTGTTTTTGTTTTACGGCATATCAACCCTTTTCAGGTTATTTAATGCCGAATCCAGTGATTTTGAGGAACGATTTTTTAATGGTGTATATTTGTTTGTTTTTTTAAGTCGGATTCTATTTAACCCATAGTTAGGACCCTAACAGGTACTACCACTCCGGGTCAGAGTGGACCTGGGAGCAATGGCAATTAAAGGGTGCCTACACACTCCCCAAGGCCCGCAAGCTGAGGCCTCACCATGAGATGCAGTTTTAGGTCATATCCAGGACCGTTGTATTAAGGGTTCTTTTGAATTTTTTTTAGAAAGGCCAATTTTTTAAAGATATTAGAGTATGGCGTGGGGATTGTTTTTATTAAATAATTCTTAATATTGTTTTCTTTGTAGAATCGATTTCTTACTGTTACAAAATCAGTAAATTCAATTAATATGTGTTCGATTGTGAGTGGTGTTTGACGAGGTATACAGATTGGTTGGCTTTCTTTTTTTAGAAGATATGAGTGGGTTGTGTGGGTATGGCTAATTTTTATTCTTGTTCGTTTGACGTCTTCTTTTCTGTTTAATTTAGTATTTTGTTCTTGTTTTTGGATTTTTGGCATGATTTCCTGAAGTTTGTTGTAAGGGTAAACATTCCAATAGATTTTTCTTTTCTCTGTTGTGTATGCGTTGAGACGTCTTTTTAGATCTATGTATAGAATTTTAAAATTTGCATCGATTGGGAGATTTAAGGCGTTTTCTGCTGCTGAATCTGCTAATTCATTACCTTTAATACCGGAATGGCTCGGTATCCAGCAGAAAATTATTTCTTTTTTACTGTTTAATTCAGTTAATTTTTGGAGTAATTTTGCAATTAGGGGGTTGCTCATCTTTTTATTTTTAATCGCTTTTAGAGTAGATTGGGAGTCTGAAAGAATTATACATTTTTTTTGTTATTGGAGGCGAGTTTGAGAGCTAGGATTAGAGTATGTACTTCAGCACTGAAGATTGAGGTTTCTTTTGGGATGTTTAATTGTTTTTTGATTGATTTATTGAGTATTACTGCACTGGCTGTTGCGTTATTTTGTTTAGACTCATCTGTATAGATGTGTGTGTGGTCTGGATACTTTTCTTTGATTTTATCGAGAATCATCATGATAAGTTGTTGGATGATTATGTTTTCTTTTCATATTTACTAAAACTTAGTTCGATTTTAGGGGATACGATTTTCCAGGGAAAGGTTTTGAGTAGTACAGTTTCGTGAATTTTGGTTATGGATAGACTTGCTTCTTTGAAAATCGATTTTATTCTAAGTCGAAAGGTTTTGATTGCATTTTCTTTTTGGTCGAAAAGGTGTTTATGTTTTGGATTTAAAGTGCTATTGTGTGCTGGGTTTGTGGGGTTGGCTGTAAGTTTTGTGTAGGATTTTAGACCAAGGTTTTGATTTCTACGCATTGGAGGAGTTTCATGTGCTTCTGCATACAGGCTTTCTAGAGGGGAGGTTGGAAATGCTCCTAGTACTAGTCCGGAGTGGAATATTGTATTGAGGGTTTTTAGATAATACTTTCTGGTGGATTGATATATGAAGTTACCATAATCTATCTTTGATCTAACTAATGATCTATATAGTTTTAGTGTGTTCTTGTCAGCTCACCAATCTGTATGGGCGATGACTCATAGGAGTTATAATGCTGCTTTATTACATTTGGTTTTGATGTGATTGATGTGTGGAATGAAATTTAGTTTTTTGTCAAAAATGATTCCCAGGTGCTTGTGTTTGTTTACGAATGGAATTTTTTCGCCTTCAATCTGTAAGTTTGGGTCAGGGTTTGAGTTGGTTACAGAAATGGATGCATTTTGTTTTGGTTTTGCAAAATTTTAAACCATTTTTAGTTGCCCATTTTTTAATTTTATTTATGTTATTTTGTAGTTTTCTTTCAATAGTGTGAGTGTATTTAGATCTGTAGCTGATTGAGCAGTCATCTACATAGAAGGAGCTATGTATATCAGGAGAGAGTTCTTTTATAATATTATTAATTTTTATGTTAAAATAGTTGTTAATAATATGCTTCCTTGGGGCACTCCTTCTTGATTTTGTGGGTCTGATAAAGTTTAGTCTCTGCGAACTTGGAAGGATCTGTCTGTTAGGATGTTTTTTTATGAATTCAGGTAATCTGCCTCTTAGTCCAATGTTTTGGAGATCTTTTATGATACCGTGTTTCCTGGTAGTTTCATATGCTTTCTCAAGATCGAAAAAAACACATGTTACGTGTTCCTTATTGATAAAAGCTCCTCTGATGTAATTTTCGAAGTTAGTTATGTGGTCTATACATCCTCATTTTTTTTGGTATCCACACAGGATTTTAGAAAGTATTTTGTTGTAATCTAGATACCATATAAGACGGTAGTTAATCATTCTTTCGAACGTTTTGCATAGGTAGCTTGCGAGAGCTATCGGTCTGTAGTTTTCTGGGTTTGATATATCTTTTCCCAATTTGGGTATCGGTATTATTGTTGCATTTTTCCATGAAGTTAAAAAATCTTTTGTTTCTCATATTTTATTTTGAGGAGTTTTAATGATTTGGGCGGAATTTCTTTAAAGAAAGCTGTATTGCACTTCATCTGGTCCTATAGCTGAGTTATGGGTCTTTTCTATGGCGGTTTCTAGTTTATTGAGTGAGAGGATTTCATTGTAAGGCTCTTGGTTTTTGAAGTTATAGTTTATTTTTTTACTTTTCTCCGTGTTTCTTAAGTATTTAAAATTGTCTATTGTAGTATTTTGATGATGAATTTTCGGCAAAGGTTTTAGCTAGTGTGTTAGCAGTATCTTTTTTATCGGTTATTTTCTATGTATTTGTGAGAAGGTGTTTGATTGGATTCGGATTATATTTTCCAGTTATTTTCCTAATCATTTCCCAGACGGTTTTGGGTTTAGTGGTAATGTTGATTTTTTTGAGGAATTGTTGCCAGCAGGATATTTTGGATTCTTTAATTGTTTTTCGAGTTTTAGCTCTTTGGTATTTGTATAAAGTTGTTGGTTGTGGGCTGTTTTTTAAATTTTCTTAATGCTGCCTTTCTCTGTCTAATGGCCGTTTTACATTCTGGATTGAACCATTGTTTGTTTGTTTTTTTTTTCAGGAGAATTTTGGGGTATGCATTCTTTGGCTATTGTTATGAGTACCTCCGTGAATTCTTCTATTGTTTGGTTTTGATGGTCTGTTAATTTTAGTGAAAACGTTCTTTAAATTCAGCTCAGTTGGCTTTGTTTGTGTTTCACCAGGGTATATGGTTTTGGATGGAGTTACTGTAATTAATTATAATAGGGAAGTGATCACTTCCACAGGGTTCTCCGTAAGTGCTCCATGTATAATCCAAGAAGCTTTACAGATCACACATGGTAAGATCAATGGCACTAGTTGATCCGTTTGTTGGATTTAAGTATGTGGGATGTTTTTGATTGAGAAGGCATAAGATATTTTTGTTAATTAATTGTTCAATTTTGTTTCCTTTTGAGTTTGTGACTTCACATCCCGATAACGTACTGTGGCAGCTAAAGTCTCTTAGGAGAATAAATGGTGAAGGTAGTTGTTTTATTAAATTTTCTAGTTCATTTTCATTTATTGGTTCATGAAAAGGGAGGTACATTGAGCAGATTGTGATTGTTTTGTGCAATGTGACTTGAGTTGTAATTGCTTGGAGATTTGTTTTTACAGATAAATTGCTTTGAGGTATGTTATTCCTTACAAGAATTGAGGTGCCTCCATTACTACGAAAGCCTGTGTTATGGAAATAGGGGTATTGTTCATAGTTTGGTTTTTTGAAATGGTTATTGTTTTGTAGGAAGGTTTCTTGTAAACCGACAATAGCTAGGTCGAAGAGTGAGATAAGTATAAAAAGTTAATTATATTTGGATCTTCTTTCACGACAATTCCATTGGATAATTTGTTGTTTTATTTTTACCATGCTTATGTTTTTATTAATTTCTGGAAGTTGTTTTGTTTGTTTCCGTTATAATTTTTTTAATGGTTCTGTTATGGATGGAATATTATTTTCTTTGTTTGGATTTGTTATTTCTATTTTGTTTCCCAGATTTGAGCATTTTTCTTTTAGGCCATTTTGAAATTCCGGCCATTTTTTAATGTTTAATGTAATCAGTTTGCTTATCAGTTCCCTATATTGATAAGGTATTTCATTATGTTGGTATGGTTTAGTTGTTTTTTTTTGTTGTCACAGCATATGTGTTGTCTTTCATGTACGCCTCAACTATTTTTCTGGCTTCTGGAAAGGTTGTGTTTTTTTGTATTTTACTTCTATAACTTCTCTTTCTTTTTTATGTTTTGCATATTTTAGAGAAGACCTAGTGAACTTTGCAGTTAGCGCATTTCACCTCATTTATGCATTTTTCTTAAATGTTGCCGCATTTTCCACATATTTTTATTCCTTTACAGACTTCTTTATGATGTCCATTTTTTTGGCAATGGAAACATCTTAATGGAGCTTGAATATATATCTCTACTTTTACATTTAAGTAGCCAATTTTTATTTCTTTAGGTATTGTTGGTTTGTTAAACGTAAATATGTATGTGTTGGTGGTTATTTTATTGTTTCTTTTTATGTTTATGCGGATGTGGTTGATAACTCCTTGTTCTTCTTATTCGGTTTTTATTTCTTCAGTTGCTAGCGATAGTTCATAACTTCGAATTACTCCTTTCGAAGTGTTTAGTGTTTTATGGGGAAAGACATTGCGCTTGTACTCATGGAAGTTCTTCATTTTTAGTAGAGATTGAGCAACTCTAAGATTGGTTATCTCAACTAGTAGATCTCCATCTTTTGTTTTTTTTTTATCATTTTTGGTTTACTTTTTGTGGATAATGTAATTTCTATTAGAAAAGGTGATAAATTTCCATTTATTTATATTTTCGATTAATTCCATAACCAAGAATCGTGGGAAGTTTCCTTCGTCTATAGTTGGAACGGTTTTTCTAGTTTTGAATTTTTGTTCTTCATCTGAGCTTGAGAGGCCAGAGTCAGAAGAATGGTTTCTTTTAAGGGTTTTGAGGGGATTCATGTGTTTTTATCAGCCATGGGTTTTGGAATTTATTTTTCATCAACTACGCTCCCTACCCATCTCGGAGTCCAAAATTTGGGCATAGTATGGGGTAAACCTTGGCTATGTTGGAGCTACGTGGAGGATATACTCTTTTGGTAAGGAGTTCTCAAGCACTATATTTTCTGTTCAATATGTCCTCAAAAATACATTTGTTCAGATGGAGTGTTGCGTTCTGTTCTTTCCAATTGATTGACCCTCGCCACCGCCTTCTAGCACTTACTTGCTTTGCCTATTTTTTGTAGTCGGGGGGAAAAAGATGGGAGTATCTTTAAGTTTCGTTCTTTGTTGTGGTAGTTTGGCTGTAAGTGCTAGGGCTTGGCGTGACTGCCCGATTGGTCGGATCGGGCCACTCTGACCGCCCGTCTAGCCAAAGTAAGGGCCGAAGTAATGTGTTGCAGTGCCTAGACTTTTATGCACCTAGGTAAGCTCAATTACCAAGATCACGTCCTAAGGCATTACGGGTAGCAACCCAGAGCTAACTAGTTGCCCCATTGAGGGATTTTTAACCTCTGCAGGGGGGCAGTCGGCTTATTCTAATGCCCTACTAACAGGCCAAAAAGGGGGAGGGGGCAACGGGTTTGGGAAGTAGGGAAAGAAAAGGAAAGGAGAGGGGAAGGGGTTGTTGTTTTTGTTTTTGCAGAACATAATTAAGTTTTACAAAAGAGAATAGAAAACAAAAACAGAAAATCGACGTAGGTGCATTTCGTCACAGGAAGCAAATAGACAGCCTGATCTGGTAGCACCAGGTCCTGAAGAGGATTTGACTTTTGAAGCCTATTTTCCCAGATTTAGTCACCTATTCTGTATTGATTGCAAGTCAGGGAGTGAGATTCGTCTTTTATTTCAAGAATGGAAAGCGGGGAACATATTAAGTTGGTGGACTACATCATCCCTAAACAGAAGAACGAAATGTCCTTCGACGATGCAGTGAAATCGTTGATGGAATTATACTGTCCAAAAATCAGCAAAAATCTATAAAAGATGGAGGTGCATCAAAATGGCACGCAAAGTAGATCAACATTAAACCAAATTTGCTGCAGTCGTAAATAGACTATGACGACTTCGGACTAGCCTCACTGTCGGCCAACAACTTTAAGGTCCCGATTATTATTCAAGGTTTACTGTCGACCAAAACGCTGTAGTCAGACTCTGGGCAGTAAACGTATTGGACAAGGACCCAAACATAACCCTTCAACAATTGCATGAAGAATTCCAAAAAATCATCTCGCTAAGCAAGACTCTAAAAAATATAGACGAGGCAGGTTTTACACACATTGGAAAGGTGCGTAGTAATAAAAAATCTTAATCTTCACACAGTTAAGCGAAAGCCAAACATGAACCTCGCGAAAAATACCAAAACAACCCTGAGTTACCCCATTACCCATGCTAAGAATGTGGACAACTCCACTGGCAGAATGATTGTTCATACTGATCCCGGAAATTTGTCCCATGCAGACACAACGGACACAAAGTCTCACATTGTAGAGCAAAAGGACCCCGCAGGAGCTACGTAAAAACAAGAACTTAAGCAGAGAACGCAAATGTATGGAAGTACGTGACGGTAATGATGGGGGATAAGAACGTTAGACTTCATCTTGACAGTGGTTCGGATTTGTTCATCATAAAACACCATACTTTGGGCAAAATCGGAAAACCGAAAACGATGAGAATAAAGAAAGTGGCTCGAAAAAAGAAAAAAATAAGATTTAAATGTGATGTTACCATTAACCTACTGTCGAGGGGAAAAACACTGAATCTCAAGGTGTTTGTATTAAAAAAAAAATACTATTAACATTTTTGGGACAGCCTGAATCTAAAAATTTGAACTCTGGGACTCGCTCATTAGAAAATCTTTTTTCAATAGGTGGGCAACAGTACAGCCGAAGCAGAAAAAACTAAAAAAAAAGACCTGAAAGAGTCATTCCCCAATGTTTTTTGGGACAAACTAGGCCGCTGTACAAAAATGGAGGCGAAGTTCAAGTTATAAGAAAATACCATCCCAATTTTCAAAGTGACACGCAGCGTACCGTTTGCTTCTATACAAAAGATTGACATAGAACTAGACAGACTCGTCAAAGCAGGAATTTTAACTCTAGTAGACTACAGTGATACATAAAATACCTCGCACAGATTATAGATAGGAATGGTAGACGGCCCAATCCATAAACTTCCATAGCAATAAAAAAAATGTCTGAGTTAGCTAACTACAATCAAACCTTCATTGCTAATAGGCACACATAGTGTGCACCTTTAAATGCACTATTGAGGAAGGACAAGGTTTGGAATTGGACCACAGAATGCAAGATAGCGTTCGAAAATTAAAAGAGGTGCTCATATCAGAGCTATTCCTGACCAATTACAATCCAGAGTTAGAAATTATCGTCGCAAATAATGCGAGCGCATACGGACTCGGCGTGTGCATCCTGCATAAAATGCCCGACGGTTCGATGAAACTGATAGCATTCACGTCGAGAACTCTACTACCTGCGGAAAGGAATTATTCCCAGATAGAGAAATAATCCTTAAGCATCATCGTCGCGGTAACAAGATTTCACAGATTTATTTATACTGACAAATAATACATATTACATTTCTTTGACATATTTTAAACACTTGTAAACTTGGCATATTGTTTTCACCTCTCCCCTTTTCTTATAGTACTGTAATATAACTATACTGACACCTTCCCTCTCCTTTATGTTTTTCGCTTCTTCTATTTTTCTTTTCTGTTTTCTTTCTTTCTTTGTAGGTGCCACTTCATTTTCCTTCTGACATCTTTCTTTTCTCTTTTATCTTATAAAGCTTTAACATCCCATTTCCCCACATCGTGTTCTTTTTTTTTTAATCTAAATTGTAACCTAACATCACCCCTCCTGCTTACAGGTAAG
The DNA here is from genome assembly GCF_053919585.1 of Euprymna scolopes. Lineage (NCBI taxonomy): Eukaryota > Metazoa > Mollusca > Cephalopoda > Sepiida > Sepiolidae > Euprymna > Euprymna scolopes. Next base: position 91,461,337 of record NC_136504.1, read on the forward strand.
CGATTTACTATTTTATTTTTATAAATAAAATATTTGTTTCACTTCTTTCATTTAAGAACCAGATGCTTTGAATAGCAGATAAATATTGTTTCTGTCCCCTGACGAGGAACTTTTGGTTTTATAATAAACCACTTGCTCCGAAACCTGAACATGTTCAATGTAGCGACTATGTAATATATATATATATATATATATATATATATATATATATATATTAGGAGGAAGAACCGACGTATATGTCATTGGATGAGAATGTTTTACACTTCCAGTACATTTATATCGATCTGTGAAATCGTTCATTAACACTTTAGCTGATTGATTGCCTGCTCTGACGGCTGACCCACCTGCAGTGACTTAAATGCATAGTTGTTTACATTGCACTGTAGAGAAACAACTTATTTACTGATTTTTTTAAACAATGGTTTAGATTTAAGTTAAAAATCCAAAAATCAATTATCATTGTTTTACAGTGCTATAAACAGAACCATTTGTTCCGATTGTGCCTTGTCTTATCAAAGAACATTAAGATATACGAGCCGATTTACCGCTCTACTTTACAATCACAAAGTGATCAGAAATTATACTTTCTATGAGTTTAACGTTTTTTCTTGTTTGTATTAGTTTTCTGAATTAAGCCTCGAGATTAATTTTCCGCCAGTTCTATTTAAAATTGCGAGCTTTATACCAAGAAAATTATTCATTACACTTAGTATATATATGTGTATGCATATATATATATATATACTCATATATACACATACACACATATATATACATACATACACATATATGAGAGAGATGTGTGAATATATATATACATACATACACACACGCATATATATATGTACATTATATATATATATATATATATATATATATATATATATATGAGAGAGATGTGTGAATATATATATATATATACATACACACACACACGCATATATATATGTACATTTTATATATATATATATACACACACATACACGCACATATATATATATGTACATTATATAAATATATATATATACATACATACACGTACATATATATATGTACATTATATAAATATATATATATATACATACATACACGTACATATATATATGTACATTATATATATATATACATATATATATGAGAGAGATGTGTGAATATATATATATGTATATATATATATATATATATATATATTCAAACCTGTGGCTACATCTAAACTTATTTATTTTTGTATCCCATTATCAATTTTCTAATATTTACAAGCTCCTAAAGCTTTTCAAGGTGTTCTCACATAATAGTTTCTGCTAATAGTATTTCTATCTCAGCGGGAGTTTTCAACAAATAATACAGTAAGCTCGTCTGCGTGCTAATATTAAGTGAGTTACCCACTTTTTCTCAGGACACGTCAGAATACAAAGCACCTTATGTGTATAGGTACATATATAAAGAAAGGTAGATTGATATAGACAAATACATGTTATTTAGAAGTCCTATTTAGACTCGAATCTGTTCCTTTATAAAACTTAAATGGCTTCCCCGTTGAAAATTTTTCGCGTCTGACGCGATTTTGTTCAAATTGGTTAATTTCTAATCCCGTCACCACCGACAAACAACCGATCAATTTTTTGCATTGGCTATCAGACCAGAAATAGTGGTGCTTGTGGAGCAAATACCTCGCATCGACCTCGAGTTAACGTCATTTGTCGGCTCGAAATTTTCACTATTGAGAAATCAAATTGAAGTTCTATTAAATCATCGAGAAAAAGGATTGACCTGTCACCAGAGGCCAGAATCGGCTACGCATGTGAATGCAAGAATAGTTGAATGAATACTTATATGTACAACACTTCAAATAAAGAAAGCGTGATTACATTAGTGATAATATATATGCATATATATATATATACACACACACTAGTAGATGTGCTAAGCGTTGCCAATATAAAACATAAGGCAAATTTCCTTAAAAAGATGATGTACATAAAAAATATACTGAAACATGTGAATGTGAGTATTATGTTTTATCTGAACAGTTCAATTCTTGTAAGTAAAGGAAATATTAGAGCTGAGATCGAAATCAGAACCTAGACCAGTGAGTATAATAATGGAACCAAAATGCCAATATGCCACGTTCTTAAAAATTGTTTTCAAATACATGTATTTACATATATTTTTTAAGATAATGGAAGGTACCGCTTAAACAATTCGCTCAAGCGCTGACGTGAAAAAGTTGACAATCAGATAAACATCGGACGACTCCTAGATACAGAGTTTTTAATTGACTTTTACAAGACCTTGTCCGGATGGAAACCGATTAAAATGTTTGAACATGTTTGAAACCCCTATATACTAAAGTTGAATCGTTTAGATAAAAAAAATCCTGGAGTATATAAGATGAGAGTGTATATATGTATGTATATCTATGTATATATACATACATGTATTAATATATACACATATATATACATACATATACATACACACATATATACATACGTTTATTAATATATTTATACATATATATACATATGTGTGTATATATGTACATGTATATATATGTATGTATATATATATACGTGCATATATTTGTATGTATATATATATATGTATATATATACAGGTATGCATATATTTATGTATATATATATACATATATGTATGCATATATTTATGTATATATATACATATGTATGCATATATTTATGTATATATATACATATGTATGCATATATTTATGTATATATATATACATATATGTATGCGTATATATATGTATATATGCATATATGTATGTATATATACATGTATGCATATATATATGTATATATACATGTATGCATATATATGTATATACATGTATGCATCTATATATATATGCATATATACATGTATGCATATATATTTGTATATATACATGTATGCATATATATATGTATATATACATGTATGCATATATATATGTATATATACATGTATGCATATATATATGTATATATATACATATATGTATGCATATATATATATGTATATATACACATGTATGCATACATATATGTATATATACACATGTATGCATATATATATGTATATATACACATGTATGCATATATATATGTATATATACACATGTATGCATATATATATGTATATATATACATGTATGTATGCATATATATATATGTATTTATATGCATATATGTATGCATATATATACATGTATGCATATATATGTATATATATGTATATATACATGTATGCATATGTATATGTATATATACATATATATGTATATGTATATATACATATATGTATGCATATGTATATGTATATATACATCTCTATATATGTGTATATATACATGAACACCAACATACACCAAATTGAGCCACTGCAACGCGTGGCAGGGTACAGCTAATAATATATATATATATATATATATATATATATATATATATATATATATATATATATATATGCATGTCTTTTGGTTATTTGTGGGTATATACATATGTATTTTATTATTTTTTTATTTTATTACTATCTATCTGTGTGTTGTTACTTTTGAGTATTTTGTCGATTTAATTACTTCTTTTGCCTGAATATATTTATATATTTATATGTAAGTGTACTTGTATCTATGTGTTTATTCATACTGTCTTGAATGAGTTTAATTGTATTTTAATATGACTTTATAATTATACTTAACTAGCTTAAACTTTCAACGTAATAGTATAGTGTTACACCTTTATATATATATATATGTATTATATTCTTTTTATCTACATAAATTTTAGTAGATTATTCTTTCTAATTATAAGTCTTATTTACTTTCTTCAATCCCCTTTTATGGCTAAATATGTTATATAAGAAAGATAAATATTAATTTTATTCTGTTTTATTACTATTATTACTAATATTTTTATTATTACTATTATTATTACTATTATTAATAATTTTAATATATTGTTTTATCATTTAAAAAAACATGAAAACTTTAAACTTATATCATGTAGTATAAAGGGCTTAATTAATTGTAGACGTATGTTTAAACTGCGTTGATATTACTCGTGGACGTATGTGAGATGATAAATATGTTGGTTCCTTACATTCGCTGTCACTTTTGACATGTACGCTTTTAACGCTAAGATTGTGTTTTTTGTTTGTGTTGTTGTAATAACTCGTCTCGTCATTGTAATATATAATTGTCCATAAATTAGTTTACACGCAGATCTTTTTCTCTTTTTCTCTATTCTCTTAACATTTTAAACTTCCCTTCCTATTAATTCTTACTTTCACTCTTTCTCTCTTTAACTATATTTCATCATTCTTTCGTTTCTCTTCTAGCCCTTGTTTTCTTTATAATAGCCCTTTATATCGGTTTTTTCTTTTTCTTCTCCATATATTTTTCTCCTCCTCATCATTCTCTCTCCATTATATTTTTATTTTATTTTTTTTATTAGTTTTCTTTAGATTGTCCCTTCCTATTTACATAATTAAAGTTCGGTGTTTTAAGGTTTTTTAACTCCAACCTTTAAAGAGTTCCTACCTAATAAAAAAAATCCATTATTCATTGAACATTTGAATAGTTAAGTCGCTGCCTGATGATATCTGTTGTTTGATTGAAAGAAATGGCTGTTTGTAGCAGCGGGATGTAAACATGTTTATATAACAATAAACAAGTATTATCAGCTCTTTTTATTGAGCACTATCTAACAACCTCGTTGAATTCACGTCTATTATTTTTGAATAAAAAAATCCCGAGTATATATATATATATATATATATATATATATATATATATATATACATATATATATATATATATATATATATGAATTACCAAATGGTCACCCATCTTATACTAACTAGGCTCAACGTTGTGTAAGTTCGGTGATCTTAAGAGAACTGGTGTGTCAACGGGAGTATACCATATATATATATATATATATATATATATATATATATATATATATATAAGCACGTCGTTCGACATTGTGAGGTCGTAAAATAAGCTTAAATATAACATGTTAATTATTAAAGAAACAAAACTATTCGGTATCATATTCTACTAAATACATATTGGTGATTTCAAAAAGTATTAATATAACTTGGTTGCACTATGCTAGAATCGAAACCAAAACATATAGCTTCCAGGCTTTTTTCGCTAGCATATGAGTTAATTCTATATGCATAATATATATTTTAAATAATTGTGTTTAAATGTATCAATGTACGTGTATTTTCTACACCTGTACAAGTTTACATTTTTCATTTAAAAATCATTTTGTATAAATGTATACTTTTGCAGGTGTAGAAAATACACTTTTAGTCTACTTACACCTTACAAGTTCTAAATTTTTCAACTTTGACCCCTTAGCAGCTATTTTTACCGGTTAAAACAAAACTGAATCTGTTTCACAAATCTGAATTCATTTATGGTGAATATATATCAAATTTACAGTTTATAGAAAAAAATTAAGAGTACTTTAGTAGAGAACTTTTCACACAAACAGACCATGTTACTTTTATATAACTATATACATTAGCAAGTCGCCGCTATAGCTTTTCGTAAAATATTCTAAAATATATTTTAATACATGAATTTTCGTACATAAAATTATAGCGCTAATTCATCATTGATTGTACCCAATATTAAGTAGTTATTACAGAAGATTAAAAATATGACTTGGATGCCATTAATAAAAATCGAAACAAAAACATTTAGTTTTGTGATCTTATTTGTTACTATCTGAGCTTAGAGTTGTATATACTATCCTTAAACAATAACGTTGTCACAGGTATGACTGTATATTTTTTACATGGAAAGAATTAACCTGTTTAGAATACTCTTGCTTGCCAAGCATCGTTTTTTTTTTAATTTGACCTCTAAGCATCTATTTTTACCGGCTCAAAACCAAATCAATTTTTCCCACATATCCTAATCTCTTATATTTCAAGTTTAAAGTCTGTAGACCAAACATTGACAAAAGTGTTTGGCAAAAACTCTTCCTCACACGCATACAGAGGCCCATATATATATATATATATATATATATATATATATATATATATAGTACAAAACTTTATTGAAATTTAAAGACTTACATGTTTTTTTTTATAACTCTTCTTTATTTCACACTGGGTCATTTCATTACATCCGTTTTGTTAATGGGATGGCAATTTTATGATTCATGTTTTCATTAAAAACCTCCTTTCTCACCAACTCGTCCAATATGATTCCCTTCGATGTTACCAACAACACGATAAGTTTGTACATGATAAACCTAATGCGTTAGTTTGGTAAATTTTGTACATGATAAATCTGGTGCGTTCGTTTGGGATATATATATATATATATATATATATATATATATATATATATATATATATATATATATATATATATATATATATAATACTTATCTTTTAACGGCGGTGATTGTGTTTAAGAGTTTTCGTGGCTTGACATCATAAAATATGCTATAAGGTAATATAATCAAGATATTGTATAATATTTGGACCTTCTGTTTATTTTTATATGCCGAATTATTCTGCTTGTGTGGTAATCAAACTTCTCAAATTTATTTGTGATGTATAAGGCGTTGACTTTAGTCTAAATCGCCTGCCCATCATTTCATCGGATTTTTTCAATTATCCTTTATCCCATGCAAAACTTATCTAAATATACTGCCAGGCACATAAAGAAAAAAATTAAAAAAGTCGACCCAGCCGTTTAGCAGCCCATAGGGAACCCACTATCTCATAAACACATAAACAAAGTTCTTTTCATATAATAGCAGATATAGAGATATGTATAAATCATATACATATAATATAAAATCGAAATATATACATAAAATATATAAAAATTATATATATATAAGAATTATATATATATATATATATATATATATATACAATTAATTCTTATAAATATATTTGACGTAGTAATAATAAGATGTTTTTAATTTTATTTAGAATTTCATATCAAGTACATCATTTGAGTATTTATTTTTTGCATTTTGTTTCAAAAGCTTTATCTTATATTAATTCTGTTTCTTTTTCTATTACGACAGTCTGATACAAGTACAACAATTCTAAACGTTATTCCCACTAGATTACAGTCGTCTGCTTTATCAGAAACTGTATTAAATATAACGATTAGCTTCGGTGAATAATTGTTTACAGAAAATATACAGGATGGTCTTCATAATAATCGCTGTTTGTCTTTTGCAATAATTTCGAAAAGTTATCTGATGGGACGCTTCCCACCAAATGCATTTTTACACCACAAACTGTACATGGTTTTGAATAAAAGCATTTATCTTGAGACCATAGCCACATTTTATCTTTACAAAAAAATATTAAAAGAACAAAGTTGAAATGTGTATCGTAAATACCAATACAAAAATTTAAAGTTGTGTAAAAGTAAACAAAAACAATTTAGATATTGTGAAATTAATTCAGTCCGCCATTTTCTTTACCGACAATCAAGCACTAAGTGACCTCAGTTGCTTTCCATCTAAGATGTTTTCTCTGACAGCTCAAAAAACTATTGCCATCAGCCTTTGACATTAAACATTCTAATTATAATATTTTTTTATTTATTTAATTTTTCGAATCCGATTAACTTAAAATGTTTAATTTTTTACATTTGATCCACTATCATAATTAATATTTTACACATCGTCATTAAAAGCTATTCGTCATAGTTTTAATAAACCTCAAACAGGAAATCTAATGAATTTTACTATATACTAGTCCTTTACTTTTCCATATTAAATCATAACCATATTACTTGTCATGCTCGCACTTTTCTATTGTAATATATATATATATATATATATATAGTAATTTATAAAATATATATGACGATTAAGCTACACTGAATATTCGGCGTTTCACCCACTATAGGATTCGTTAGGCTTATGCGCATAAGCCTGACGAATTCTATAGGGGATGTAACGCCGGAAATTCAGTGTAGCTTAATCGCCATATATATTTTATACATTAATAACTAGTTCTACCTACGTATTGAGCACTTTTGAAGTAAATACTTAAAGTTTACGCATAAATCTATACTTTCGTATATTAATTTTATGTGAGTAAATGAAGTAGTTATATATACATATATATATATATATATATATATATATATATTACACACACACACTCACACCCACCCACCCATATATATATATATATATATATATATATATATATATATATATATATACTAGACCACCCGTGACCCGTTGGGTCAGTACGTTATATTAGCTATGGAATTCATGTATGAGCGTGACACTTGTGGCATAAAGAAAATAGTTTTTTTTTTTACATAACAGAAGCATTTCTATGAAAGTATATTAAAATGAAAAAAGAATATAGATAGATTTCTATGAGTCGTTCTGTTTATTATAATTGTTATTTTTTTTTAAATTACAGTTACTGAATTATAAGTGGTTGGTCATACTTATGCACTGAACAGGTATCATAATCCTTATTATAGTTAAATTCAAATTTTGATATATCATCTTTTAAATGAAATTGTTAGTTGAAAGTACAGAATAATAAAAAAAACACTCTCCACATGTTAATAATGGCTTTTTAAATAGAAAATGAAAATAAAATGTAACTTTTTTCATTTAATTTAAGCAAACATTCAGTACCCATTGTGTAAAGGAAAACACTATTTAATGTAATAGAAATGTGTGCATTTACCGATTCAGCTTTCCGTTTGGAAATGTAAGCAGACGACTTTAAAAAAACATGGGAAGAAGAAAAAGAAATTTTTTTGTAATAACGCCCTCTAGTAAAAAGGTCTGCATTAGTTAAGGGGGATAACTCTATCCAGTTTTACATCGCTCCCTTTTTCTCTCTCTCACACATACACGTAACTATTTCTCGCGTACGTAACGAAAACAGAGGGAGTAGGAGTGTTGAAATCTATTAGAGGGAAAGTGAGAGGTGTTTGCTTTCCATAAATTGTATAGGGTAATATTTCATATTATTAATAGATTCATAGATAAATAGATTTTATAATATATATTATAATTATATATGAATCTATGTATTATTTGTATATATAAATAACTATTTGATCAAATTAAATGAAATTGTTTGTATTAAAAGCGATATAAAAATTCCGGAATTGGAATAACGGATTGAAGACGTTGCTATTTACGCATGCGCAACCGGATGTTGAAAACCGGAAATCTGATTGCAAACATACAAGATCCATAGACTTTTAGTATTATATAGATTATACTATCGTAATAAAAGCCTGGTATAAAATAAAAATCAACGTTACTTATTGCCATATTTATTGTGAAGTCGGATAAACAGAATATATAAGAACTTTGTATCTAAATAAAATTTTACAAAACATATTTCGTCTTATGTAATGCTAATATATAAAACTACAAGTAAGAACCATAGATTTTTTTACTCTTGTTTCATGAATTTTTAATACATACTGAAAAAACTCAAATTCTCTGGATTGGTCATCTAGTCCGCATGGCAGACAATACACTTTCGATTAAGTTTCTATCTGGGGAGCTCAAACACGCCAACCACTCTCATAGCGACGAACAGATGGTTTTCGTCGTTCCGACGGACGGACGGACGGACGGACGGACGGACGACAACAATAACAACAACAACGACGACGACGACGACGACGACGACGACCTATTGCTGCAATGCTTGAAACTATTTCTATTCCATAAAGGTCTCACAGCTATAAAACCTCATTCAAACTTTTCTATACTCATCTAAGTATTCTGGTCCTAAAAGTTTCACAAACGTATCTGATTGTGTTGTATATCACCAAAGTCCTTCTTAAATGTTATGACATTTTTCCATTTTCTGACACTTCTATTCACTCGGATTCTTGCTAACAATACATTCATATGTCTGCACGTGGGTACAAGCCTAGATGAATGAAGACTAGATTTAATTCCCAACGCGAAGATGTCGGGAAGATAATTCAGCTTAGTCAATACCAGAATGAAAAGATTTTGTCGGAGAAGGACGTAAGATTCAACATTAAGGCGATTAAACAGGAATTAGAGCTTATTAGCTAGTGTGTGATAGTGTGAACTGCAAGGTTAGATATTCTTTTATGGAGAAACTAAAAAAATGGGCGGACTAGTGGTTGGTGTACAAACCCTGATATGGCAACTATACTACATAGATGGGCTAATGGTTTCTTCGTAAGATATATAATAGTTTTATAGCTCCGTAAATGTGACCACCTTTTTAAGCCACTAAGAAGTATACTCTCTGTATTTATTCCAATTTATCTTACCTATAAATGTGAGACCAAAGAGTTTGTATGAGGGACTTCCAGAATAGTTTTATCATTCTATGTTACTATCCTCTAGTGTCTAAGGTCTCTCTGTACAAGGGTTTATTAGAACAACCTGGTATGAGGATACTTTTTCCCTAAAGGTAAAAACCCTGACCAAATATTGAAACTCACATAATATTCACTGCTCAAATAAGATCTCCTCGGTATGGCTAACTCACATTAGCTTTTATGAGGAATGGTGAACCTTTTCCAAGTGATGTTACCCCAGGTAATAGCGCAAAGCTTGATATTCCACCAGACTAGATAAATTCTTGGACTGGGATCCAGTAAGACCAAGAGACCAAAACGAAAGCTATAATACAACATGAAAATGGTTAATTGAGGTGAGAACATTATGTTCTCAATTTCTTTACTAACTCAGTATTTGAGAGATAAAGAACTTAAATGGGACATTCGATTATCTATGTATCTCATGAAGAGTTCAAGTGTTAGCCTCAAGTAGTGGGCTCCTTGATTTCGCCCAATTCCATTCGGATATATGTGCGTTACATTTATCAAATATCGAAAATAAAATGTTGTCATCAGAAATATTGTATCGCCTCTGCCCGTTTTCAAAATAAACGTAAAAAAAAGTATTTTAAATTGAATTTTCGTCTCACGAGTGATTCTATTTTATAAAAAGGTTGATATTATTAGCGTAGTACGAACATGATATTATTTAAGTAATATATTTCATAGATTATAGTTATTTTTACTTACTATTTCCCCTAATTGAGGAGGATGTAGTAAAAGTTTAAATAGGATGTTGAAAACGCAACACATAAAAAAGGTCTGCGTAGCAACCCTCATTCAGAATTTTGATGTAGGGGTGTCTGAAACAAGTATTAATAAACTAGTTTCTTTCTAAAAAGTAGAATGTTGTAAAAATGCATTAGGCAATATGCCTTACTTGTGCATAGGATAAGCAGACGTCAACATGCTGGATACGTGTGCAAGTGGAGAGAACTGAAAATATCTTCTGCCCTGTACCCAATCACCCAAGATACATTTTCTTTGTTTTAAAAATAAATACCTCATAGAATGAGAATGTTTTTGATGAAGGCAATGTATGAGGTTATCTGCTGATCAATCCCAATGAAGAGATACTGTCCAGTTGTAAAAGATCTTAATCAGTCAGAAATAAAAACGCTACATAAGATAAAAAGGGAAGGCAGTTATTTTCAGCCTTCCACAGAAATAGGAGCCATAATAAGCAGTTGAAATTGAATGTTTGACATGTCAGTTGATTTTCCTTAGAGTTTCCGAGCGGTTGGGCTTGAGTGCTCAACGTACGGTTATTGAGGATCTTGCTTAAAGACTGTGGCTATTAATCTTGTGTTTTTCGATGAAAACACCAGTTTGCAAAATTATATATATATATATATATATATATATATATATATATATAATATATATATATATAATATATATATATGTATGTATTTACATACACACATCTATCCTTTTTAATGTTTTTACCTTATTAAATTGACGATTATTAAATACATATGCACTAGCCTATACTTTTGTATTGTCAAATTTTTTAATGTAAGCTTCATATCTAATTAGCGCGGTATATCTCCATTAGAAAGACTTTTCTAATTTTTCTTTGATCCTCTCACACACACACACGTTATATATATTTATAAGTGTTGTTATATATATATATATATATATATATATATATATATATAACAACACTTATAAATAAGAAAACATAATGAATAAATGAATACACAAATAAAAAAATGATAATTATTTATAAAAATAAAAAATAAACCCAAATAAAATATGTATGTATTATTCATAATTGATAATTCGTATTCTTTATTTTCGTAAAGATACGCTTGATTATCTATTAATTTACCATTTTTATTAAACAATAATTTTTTAAAAAATTCATGCAAAAAACGATTACTCTTATTCTAATGCCGAATAATTTTCGATCTCCCAACCCTATTATAAAGGTGAGTTTCTTTCTTTAATGTTTTGGAGTAGTGGTTTTGTTCTTTGTGGCAATGAGACGTGTGTTTCGATCTAGTTAAAAACAAATAGTTCTTAAGTATATATATATATATATATATATATATATATATATATATATATAGTAATTTATAAAATATATATGGCGATTAAGCTACACTGAATATTCTGCGTTTCATCCAACTATAGGATTCGTCAGGCTTATATTCAGTGTAGCTTAATCGCCATATATATTTTATAAATTACTAACTAGCTCTACCTACGTATTGAACACTTTTGAAGTAAATACTTAAAGTTTACGCATAAATCTATACTTTCGTATATTAAATTTATGTGAATAAATGAAGTAGTTTATATATATATATATATATAAAATATATATATATATATATATATATTAGTGCTCCTTTAGTCTTTGACAGACGGTGGATACCCACGAAGGAGTACCTGCATGTGAAATTTTTGTGGCAGGAGGTGCGCAATCTCCAACCACACCTCTCCTGACTGGAACCAAATGTCGAGATAAGCAGTATTAATCAGGTTCAACATTGCTCTGACAGGAACAGGGGTGCCAACGTGATTATGCTGTATGTATGTATGTGTGTATATATATATATATATATATATAATGAAATGTGTGTTTCCTTTATATTTTATAAATAATCTTAATCCATATATTTATTTATTTATAATTTTTTGTTTATATAACCAATCATTTTTATTTTATTTGGAAACCATTACGTTCATTTTAATATGCAATAATAATATGTAGTAATAATATCTGAATCTCAGAAACTAACAAAGTTAACATTTTCAATTTAAATAGTCTCACCTCACTTTCTTATGAAAGTAAACTAAATTTATAATCGAAATATAACGACTAGAAAAAAAAGCTAGTTATTTTTCTTGTTTTTACCTCAGGTAGCAACAAATGCATCGGATGTCCACTTCCAGCATTCATGATATAAGGTTTGATAAGGAGGAAGACTGGCCATGTTGAGAATTTTATATAAAGTATGCAACACCTTTATTTTCTCGACCTTTCAACACTTACAAATGGGTCTTTCTTTAATCGTGTGTGTGCAGTATTTCTTTATTTGCTTGCGATACACATCCATAAAAGCGCAGACAGCGTTCTGTAAATTTGTCTGAGATTATTATAATATTATAACAATGGTGAATCTGATTAGTCCAATGGAATATATTCGTTGACCAATAGTTTGCTTCCTGCTCTCATCCTTAATCGCTCATAAAAGAAGCAGCACAAAAGAGCAGATAATCTTATCACCCTGAATTTTAGCCGATCACTTAAACTACATCGCTGAACGTAATCTTTGAAATCGCTTGTTTAAAAAGATCGTGCCCATCTAAATAGTTATTCCCCGTCAATCTTTATCGATGGTCAAGCACCTTCTGTTTCTTGTGGTCAGTCTCAAGCCGTTCCACGATTGTATTTCAGCAATGTGATATAGACTGGTGATATAGAATGGAGATTTTTCAGCCGATAATGATAGTTCAGCAGAGACATTTGAAGCCACTTTCTCTGCGAAGACATTGAGCGTCGACGCGACTTCTCTTTATAGACGGTTAAATATTGAGAGTACTTGGTGTTTCGTTTCAAGCCGTTTTGCGTGAATATCTCGTTCCAGGATCATCCCTGTCTCAGCTGCATTAATTTTATTCTTGAAAAGTAGAATGACGTCATTTGTCTATACGAGTTTCATGGTACCAGAAATATTTAGCCTTAAGTAATAGTAACGAATCACGGCATTGACGAGAAAATGCGAAATAGTAATATCTGATATACACCATTTGTAATAGGTAAGATCTTTTACAATCAAGCATATAAAAATAACTAACTAATAAACATTCTAACAAAATATTTCAAGTAATAAATACGCACTAATTTAATAATACACACACACACACAGATATATATGTGTGTGTGTGCATATTGTAAGAATTGAAATTGATTTGACTTACCGGGAGTGGGTCTGAGGGAAGAAAAGACACTGAACTGCTGTTTGTACTTACCGAGAAACTGTGTGTCTATTTCCTACTAAGTTAAATAGACATTCTAATCACGTTGGAATTCTCGCCACTGAGAGTTAGGATGTATAAAAGGAGCTGTCTCCCTACAGGTTAGTGATTAGTTAAGAACCTAGTTATCTAGCTTGCTAGTCGGTTGGCGTCTCTTAGACTGATTACCTCGTTACTGTTGTTCGGCAAACGTTACCTGTTAATTGTTATTTTTACAAGGCAAGAAAAGATTGCTTGTAAGCAACGCCACCATTTCGTTGCAAGCCCTTACTTCCTTTTCTTACCCCCCCTCTTCTTGTTGGTAAAATAATCTCGACATTATACAATCCCAGGTTAAAAGTATTCAAGAGTGATAACTAAGGAATTTAATAAGGTTATTAAGAGTTCTCAATAAAAGAAGAATCCATGACATGTTTACGGAAGAAAGAACAATAAGCAAAGGGTTATGGCCACCACGTGTCCCGGACTTGTCATGATGTGATTTTTATATTTGGGGGATTTAAAACAAAATCATTAAGCAAATACTCCTGACAATCTAGATCAACTAAAGAAGAATCTTACCAACGCTACTACGAGAATCACCAGAGAAGAGTTACAGGCAGTATCTGCAACCGTTCCTAAACGTTCTCAGAAATTCATTAACAATAAAATAATATTCCTTCTCTCTGCTACATTTTTGGGCTACTTTTAAGTTGGCCACCCTGTCGATGGATATGATTACATAAACTCGAATATTTGAAGAACAATTGATACATGTAGTATTATATCGAAGTTACGTTTGATTTAATAGAAGCTCTATGTAACCTTTATCTTACGTATTTATCTAAATATGTCCATATTGTTTTAATGAACACTAAAATTTTATCATGTGATAATTTATTGATTTATTTCAAACCAACTAATATTGAATGCTTAAATTATGTTTACTACAATTAAGTCTACAAAGAGTGTTTATGTTTATTTTTTGTATACTCCTACGATATGCTAGGTTTTAACCTAATCATTACAATGAATACATACATATAAGAAATGTACCCATGTATAAAGAAACCTCTATTGTACTGTATAAAGTAATTAGATTTAATTAACTTTTTTCTTGGGATTAAAGTCAATTTGTTTTATTTATTAACAATGTATCTTGCCAATTTAATGTAATGTCGGAAATGTACTCAATTACTTCTCTTCCAATAAGTTAATTAATAAACTATATTCTATGAAAATTCTTTGTGATAATTAAAAGTTATTTTCCATCCATCATGTAATTACATTATATTTAGATTATTTAATTAGGTACTTTTAATTTAATATTATTTAACTCCCCTTCTAATTTTATATCAAGTAAATCCATTATAGTATCCTTAAGCAACATGTTGATACATAACACGGTTATTTCCGGGATATATTATACCTATTTCTATGTAAACTCATATCTAAAAAAAAAATCAGTTAATAGAGAGATTTTAACTAAATAAGACTTAAAAAGAAACCTCATCTAAAATAGAAAACGGCTATATATATATATATATATATATATATATATATATATATATAGATCATCGTATAACCAGTAGATCACTCTCTGACTGACGTAAATGAACATTTAAAATTAAAATGTTTAAATTCGACGTTATTTCACGATGGATTAGGTCTTCGCTAAATCAGGCCGGAGATGTCTCGTGATGCGGGGTTCGAACCGTTCGACTGGTATTAATCGTAACACCCTGCACTGAAGATTCCAAAAAGGATGAAACACTAATGTCTGTAGGTATTTAATTATTATAGTAAAAAGTAATTATATATATATATATATATATATATATATATATATATATATATATATATATATATAATTATTATTATCATTTCTAGTAGATGCTTGAAATTTATTGGACTCGACAATTAGCTGGTCTAAATACTTATATAAAAAAATAATTATATACCAAGGAACATATCTTTTTTTTTACACAGCGATCACCGCTTATCAAGGTCCGGAAGCCACTCAGGGATAAGGGTTAGGAGAGAGGTTGCAGGGTAGAGAAAAGGACATCCCCCGCTAAGCTACGAAGTCTATTTTGTACTCTGTCAAGGCAGGATATGCTGTTTTTAGCAGCTCCTGGCCAGATATGGCAGCAGTATTCCATCCTTGGACGTACTAGCTTTTATATAGATAGAGAATTGCATCAGTAGTGAGATATCTTCTGGAGCGGTAGAAGGATTCCACCATCTTTCCAGCGACCTTGGCAACAGATTTGATGTACGTGTTCCATTTCAGATCAGGAGTAAAGGTCAAACCCAGAAGCTTGTCAAAACACGGGCCTCACCCAGACGAGAGCCATCCATCCCAATTGATGCCAGATGGGGATCAGAGCGTTGATGATGTAAGGATAGGAGTTTGGTTTTGGATGCATTAAAGGTAACCACGTCTTCCCCCACTGAAGGATAGGAGTTTGGTTTTGGATGCATTAAAGGTAACCACGTCTTCCCCCACTGAACCACGCGCTCGAGATCAGAGGAGAGAGAATCAGAGAGAACTTTGTCATTTACAGCCTTTGATGTGTTGCCGTAGATGGTCTGAGATAATGCAATGATGTTATATATATATATATATATATATATATATATAGAGAGAGAGAGAGAGAGAGAGAGAGATAGAGAGAGTGCATACTTACATATGTTTGTAGAGACCTTACTTGTCCTAACTAATTTATATGCTTCAGTTTTTATAATGAATATTTACTATGAAAATTGAATATTTAGCACCACCTATGCTATCAATATATTTGTTTGTTTTTCTACTAGGATTTTCTTACATTATATTAATTTCTATAAGCATAAATTTTAGCAACCAAAGCCGTTTTAATTTGTATTTTTTTAATCAATTAAACCCATTTCTATGTAAACAATTATAAATGCTTTTTGTTAATAATTTTTAACATAAGCTTACGATTTATTATGTTAAACCTTATTATTATCGAGTATAAATACCTTAACTAAAATACACTCATATTCAAACAAATATATATTAACGAATATAATGCACTTATCTTGAATACATTAACTTTATACTCATATGTGTGTAAATACACATTTCTGCGAATGAATGTTTAATATGACTATTAATGATTCCTCGCTATAATTGTATTTGGGTTATTTAATTGGACCCTCCTAACTAAAAATTTAAATTCTCCTCACTAATTTCTTACTAAATAAATTCCATATATATAAATCATTAATATACACTAAAGACCCTAATATGGTTTTAACCGACACAGAGTATACATAGCATTTTGTAAGAAAAATTTGACCAGCGCTTGTCTTTTATTCAGTAAATTTTTCTTAAACCTTATTAAATTATATGATTCTAGAGTGCAAGGGTTGTAATGATCAAATTTATTTGGTGTGTATTTATCAGCATGCCATTTCAATTTGTATCCTGTATTTCTATTTTTAAGTCCCTACCCTGCTTAGCTAAAGCTGTTGTGTTACTGTTATGTTTTACATAAGTTAGTTTAAATGAGGTTATATAGTTACGGAATTTGTCCTTGAACCAAAAGCCGTGGATATTACGTATGTCCTAATTCGGTTATTATCAATGACTTCACACTGATATACTACTAGCAGTTCAGCCTAGCTTTGATAGGGCCCTATGTTCTGTTCATAACTTTATGCGAATATGTATATATATATATATATATATATATATATATTTGACTCATGTCCAGGTAATCTACATCTAAAATTTCAAGTGTTTAGACCCAAATTTGACGGAGAAGTTTAGTTTCTTAAAATGTCAACACTTTCAACTTTTATCTCTTGGCAGTCGGATTTCGCCTGCAAACTGATTAAAAAGCTTGGTGCATGTCTGACAACCCTTCATGTAAAACTAGCATGGGTGCCCGGCGTTGCCCGGATGTGTATGCTGAGCAAAAAAAACAAAACAAAACAAAAAAAAACGGTCAATGTTTTTTTTTACTTTGGCCCCTATTATGATCCCTTAACATTTATTGTCTAGGGCTCAAATCAAGTTATTAAGTTAGGTATATGCCCAAGGAACCTATATTTAAAAGTTCAAGTGATTAGACTTAAAGTTTTCGGAGGAGTTTGGTAGAGTTCTCAAAGGTAAATTGTTGAACTTTGACCCTTTAAGAGCCAAATTTCTGGCCCAAAATTCGATCACATGGATTTATCCAAATCTCAGTACCCTGTATATCAAATTTCGAGTCTGTAGACTAAAAATTGACAGATTTATTGCGTAGAGAAATGTACACAGATACGTTCACTTTTATAGATATACTAGCATGGGTGCCCGGCGTTGCCCGACTATTTGGAGGTGTATGTTGGGCAAAAAAAAAAAAAAAGCGGTCAATTTTTTTAACTTTGACCCCTATTATTCCGCCTTAAAATTTATTCTTTTGGGCTCAAATCAAGTTAAGTTTGATTCATGACCAAGAAACCTATATCTAACATTTCAAATCTGTAGACTAAAAATTGACAGAGTTATTGCCTAGCGAAATGTACACACGTTCACTTATATATATATATTTATATATATATATTTATATATATATATGATTTGTTTAACAAAAATATATACGTATACATAAATATATATGGAAACAATTTTGTATTTGCTATAAACTTTTTTCGTAAATATTATGCAAGTACAAATCATGTAGAATATCTGCATGAATATAATTATTGGTAATAGTTAACTAAAGATGATTATCCCATTAAAAAACCGAAGCAACTAATAGGGAATTAATTAAAATGGATGTTTAAAAGAATATGCAAATTAGCTAGATCTTTTGTCTAGTGAATGCAATTCCACAACCAAGATATAAGAATATTGTATTTTCTTATTATATAAATAAAAAAGAGGGTTTTTAATATGCATATCGATACACACAAAAGAAGAACGAATTTATAGGAGTATAGAAGAAGATATATGACCCCGTTCAGTCTTGGCACACTATGTATACCTACTGAAGAGTGTCTCAGCTTTATATTTTGTGGCAAGCAAAGTGCGATCTCTAACTACCCGTCTCCTGACTCGGCACTGTTTAAATTCACAGAGTACAAATTTCAAATGTTTAGAAAAATTTTCTTTGGAATAGTTAGCAAAGGTAAAATCTATTGAACTTTGACCCCTTAGTAGCCAAATTCGTTGCCAGAAACCTATTATAAAGCTTGCCCTTTGTCTGAATACACTTTATGTATAATTTAAAATGTTTAAACCAAATATTTTTTAAAACTTTTTTAAACAATATTGACCCCTTAATGTTTTTTTTTTGGCTCAAATTAAATTAAAAAGTTTGATCCATGTCCAAATTACCTACATCTACTATTTCATGTGTTTAGAACCAAATTTGGCGGAGGAGTTTGGTAGTGTTTTCAAAGGTCAACTCTTTGAACTTTGGCCCATTGAGAGCAAAATGTTTGGCCGAAAACTGATTAAAAAGAGTTTCCCAAATCTCAATATCCCTTATGACAAATCTCGAGTCTGTAGACTGAAAATTGACAGAGTAATTTGGCAGGGAAATGTACACACAAGCCATTTCACTTTTATAGATATAAGAAATGAAAAAATTATCTTTCCTTGTGCATTTGCTTAAATTTCTATAGGTTGGAACAATAAAGTTGTCCCTCTAAAAAAAAGAACACTACAGGTTTATTTTAAAACTTTTATTGAAAAAATCATCTGAGAAAACTTTATAATGGAATAGAGCTGACATCTATTTAATGTAGTCGCTTTCAGCTTCATCACGGCCTGGATACGGGTCTGGAACTGGCAGCATGCCTTTTCGACAGCATTAGCGGGAGCTCGCCGGATGCTGGCGATCATCTGGCTTTGGTGTTGTGGGAGGTTATGTTGGTTATGTTCTCGATGTACGACAAAACGATATAGTGGTTTCAGGTCGTTAGAGGAGGAGGACAGTGAGAGAAAGGAACAAAGGCGTAACACTGTTTCTGAAGACAAGCCGAGCTCTCATAGAACTTCTGGGCCAAGGCAGAGTCCTGCTGCGAAACCTATTGTTTGCCAGCCGCCACCTTATTGCACCAAGGAATAACCACACTCTTTAATACTCTCAGGTACACTTTTGGTGTTGACTTTCAAGTTGATTTTTAGGTGTGAGGTGGCATGATGTATACCACCCCAAAGACCATACCCGTGGCTTGAAATATTTTTTTTTACACAGTCGTCACTACTTATCAAGGCCCGGAAGCCACTCAGGGATAAGGGTTATTGCAAGTACATTACATTAGTGTGGAGATTTGATGAAGTGTCTACTTAAGGGGGCGGTTCATTAGGAATTTGTTAACGTTGGACTTGAACACATCCAAGTTGTAGTAAGGTGGGAAGCAGGCAGACGGAACAGAGTTCCGCAGGCGTACAGTTCTAAGAAAGAAGCTTTGTTCATGGAATCCACATTTTGATTTAGGCACAGATAAAGCGTGGAGGAAATTGTTCACAGTGGATTCAGCTAGACGGGTGTTTTTCGTAAATGATTGGCGAGGGGGGATCAGAGATTGGAGTTTAGACGAGCACCTGCCATGGAAATAACGATAAAACAAGGATAGGCTCGCAACGGCGCTTCTGTGGGAGAGAGGTTGCAGGGTAGAGAAAAGGGCATCCCCCACCAAGCCACGAAGTCTATTTTGTACTCTGTCAAGGCAGGATAGGCTGTTTTAGCAGCTCCTGTCCAGATATGGCAGCAGTATTCCATCCATATTTCATCACCCTGGGCACACCCCTGTTATTCATGGCAATGATAAAAGACTTCTATCGCTCCAGGGATTTGTACACAACTGTTCAACTAGTAAATCGTCTGCACCAACAAATAAACCTAATTTTTATCAAATGGAAATGGAATCATGTTGTCTTTGTTAGGGCGATAATTTTATCGTTCCACCCTGTACATTTATAAAGTGATTCATCTTCAATACGCTGGCTTATTCTGGGCCACCATGCTCAATGTTTGTATGTTTGCATTGTTAATACTTATTATCGTTTTCACTAAGTAGTTGTTACGAATGATAATTGAACTGTATTTCGATTTATAAATTTCTTAAGTGAATCCATTGAGACAATTTCTTATCGAGACTTTGATAAAATGTCTTCAGTAAATCATTTTCTATGTGCGTGTTGTAAGGCGGATTATATCATATGCTATTATATATCGCGAGGTCCTCCATATTGTTTTATCGAAATTATTTTTACTAGAAATATTGTTCTTATAATTTGTAGACAAGGATGAACCATGACCTTATTTTACGAAGCACCATGGGATGGTTTGCATATTAAAATATTCATGTTTAATATAATTTATTTCATTCGTATATCTTGATCGAGCAAATGCTTTGTTATATTTTCGTACTATTATATATTGGATTGTTATAAAATAATCAAGATATTCTTCTAGATATGATGGGGGGATGATAACTTTGTTCAGTGAGTTTGTACTATTTTATTTATAATCAATATAATATAACGTTTGATGAAGTTTGTGGTATGGTTCATATGTATTGTCAATTAAATTAAGAGTGTTATCTAAAAATCACATACCTTATGCTTAATACTGATTTCAGTCAGAAGTTATGTAACAGTTTGTTTGTATTTATCTACATTTCTATTACCGAGTTTTAAAAAAAACTAGCATTACTTCTATAATACCTGGTACATTTTTAATGATTTCATTAAAAATTCAAATACTTCTAAAGTGTGTTAATCTGAAGAGTCCAAGACACCCACAATTATATCAGAGTTTAGTTTTCTATTTTTTATAGTCTAATATGTTCGTTGTATTTTATTATAGTTCTAGCTAAGTTTACTTTTCTAGTGTAGTTGTATTCATCTCAGCTTTCCAAATTTCTAACGTCTTATGAATGTGCTCCTTATACTCTTATACTCTCTAAGATTGTGTATATTGTGACATAACCGCCCTAGGAAGCGATTGGGCTCCCCACTGGTGGGAGGGCTGAGATGATTATTTTATTCGTTAAAGTACTGTTGTATGCTCGGGCGACAGCAACCAACCCTGCTGAAAGGAACAGTTTAATTATAAACGTTATATTTTATGAAACAGACTAATAAATCTGATTGCTTGGTGAAAGTGACAATTTGCTGTCACTTAAAGAGATATAACGAAATATAATTTAGTTTCCGGTGCCAGCGAGCCCTGACTCAGGGTCGTCTGACCTCTGAGTACAGTACCAGACCGAGACCTCACGGGGTTAACCTTTTTCGATCGTGAGAAACAGGCCTGAGAGAGTTTCCAGATTCACAAGTACACACGGGAAATAGGGGATCCCTCTAAGGTGACGTAATTAGTGCTGATCGGTCTAGGCGGTAACCCGAGGTACCCCTGACCTCACTACATAAACGGGTCCGCATGAAAAATCTGCAGTTAGAGCTGAGATTCGAAAGAAATCAAATATAATCGAAATAATCCTCTATTCCCAAACCGTCGACCGAAAGTAATTAATCTAATCAACAACTGAACAGTTGTATATAATTTTATATTGTGTATATCTATATTGAATGAACCAGTAGAATAAATATAACCGAGTCTGTCTTTCTTTTGCGTGCATGAAATTGATTTATTTCCAGTGTGATAGCTCGACACCCGAAAAACGAACACACGTCACATTGGGGTTTGTGACTGAGGATTGACCCGTATGTGACAAAGAAATCCCTATTAATGATCGGTGAGGGTTCACATATAACGTAATATGCTCATGCAATAATGCTTCGATTCTAGAATTCTTCCAAATCTTAAATCTATGGACTTAAATATAAAAATATATTGGGAGTTTTATATATTTTGTGATATAAAGATTGCTATGCTCAATAAAATATAGGATATTTTATAATCTCATTTGCGATAATTTACTGATTAAAAACTGATTGTTAATGCGTTACCAAATAGGCACTGTTAATACTTAGTTTAAGTGAATAAATTATAAGATGAATAAAATCTTAGAAATTTTGAAAATACACGTTTATTTGTATATATATATATATATATATATATATATATATATATATATATATATATATGTGTGTGTGTGTGTGTGTGTGTGTGTTTTACAGATTAAAGTTAATTAATGCACTTAAGGAGTTTGATGAATATTGAAACGCCCTATTACCTACACACTGAAAGCTTGAACAATTATTTTAAATATTCTGTATTATATTTAAAAATATTTTCTTTGAAAAATATATTACTCATGTGAGTTATTGTATTTCATTTATAAATATGCATTGGTAAAGCATTGGAATAAGTAATAAAATGTTTATATAGAAACGTCAACTATTATATATAAACAAATATATCATGATAAAATCCTAGAGAAATAAGAATTATTTCTTGTGAAAACAAAACCCATCCTTTTTTACTTCATATTTCTAGAGAGCTACGTATTGCAATGTCTAATTTACACTTGACTCAAACGCTCAGCCCGCCATGTTACATGATTCTCTTCTGACATCCGATGATGGAAACCAGTACAAATTCTATCCAACAGGGATAAATATTTACCTTTTAACATGGCGTCAGTAGTGGCCGCGCATCCAACTTGATGATTTCTATTACTGGCTGCGTTTGATGCGAAGATTGAAACATAAATGCAAAACAACCTTGCCCGTTCAACCCGCCACACGCAGATATGTATATATGTGTATATATATATATATATATATATATATATATATATATATATATATATATATATATATATATATATATACGGTAAAAATTATGGGCACAATATCCAAACATGATATTAATATAGAAAAGAAAAATATAAATTGTATTCAATATTTGCGTTTGTAATATGGAAATGATATTTTGTCTTTTTTCGAGCAAAACATAGCGGTTAGAATTTTTAAATGTCCTGTGATTTGATTTGTAAAAAAAAAATGTTCTTTTGATTTGAACAAATCATTGTTATCAAAATTGACAAATGTGTGATGTGTTTATGGAAAATGAATTAGTAATTTTATATTTAGTTGATTACAGATATTATTT
This sequence comes from Euprymna scolopes, assembly GCF_053919585.1. Classification (NCBI taxonomy): domain Eukaryota; kingdom Metazoa; phylum Mollusca; class Cephalopoda; order Sepiida; family Sepiolidae; genus Euprymna; species Euprymna scolopes. Next base: position 91,485,736 of record NC_136504.1, read on the forward strand.
TTCACATAAAATCTCTAACCTGGCTCTAAATTAAAGTTCTGGCCTGATATTAAAATATTGGCAACTAAGGGGACGAATCGTAAAGGTCATTGCGTTGTTTCATTGTGTTATAGTTTATATAACGTCACCATGCTGCAATGCACGGGAGAATAAGGGCATTTATGGAACTCATTGGGAGTTCCAATAAAATGTATACACTCTGTAAATGATCATAAAACCAACATTTATTATAAGAAAAAAAATTCATACATCAAATTTCTGTGAACAAATATAGAAACCAGCTAATGATCGAAAGTGTGAAAATTGTTGGCCATAGTGGTCCATGAGCAGCTAACAACGCATACTGATTGAATCGAAAACGTTCTTAATCAGTCCAATTGGTTTGTTGACGCATCTTCCTTAAATGGTTACTTTCAACTCATTAATTGTAGCTGTTTTGTAGTGTGACTCATGCGTTTAACATGCCCTCCTTATCCCCATTCGCTCTTCGTGCCTACCTATCTGTTTCACAGGTGACTATCAAGATATTTCTTACGTTATGATAATAGTAGGGAAGGGCTCCACCCTGCTGAAAATGTCATTTCGTATTCCTAAACATCTCTTGGGAACGTGGTATAGCCTATTCTTGTAGCAAGCTGAGATAACACTGTGCAACACTAAAAAAAGTACAGAATATCTTCAGCAATTTTTGTATACCTAGTAACGTGGAAATTTTATTTCTGGCTTTCTTTTTGTTGAATTAGGTATAATTTGTGCAAAATTGCCACAGTCGTAAATTTCAGTAAAAACGTCAAAAATGGGTTACTGACGACTTTGCAGTCACATATTATGTGCATTAAATTATAAATTTTAAGAGAAAAACACAGTTTAATATACACATATTATATACATTATTTGTTAAATCATTTATTTGGATCATTTATTTGCTAAAGTCAGCCGAAATGAGCTATTTTTCCAGATTTAAGAGAGCTAGATGACAGAGCTAGCTTGGTTAGCATAATATTTTCTAGACCAAGGATTAATTATTTCAAAAGTAAAAACATAATGCTGTAGCACATGGTTTGGTGTTCACCACCTTCCGAAAAGCCATGGTATTCGTCAAGAAAGGCAGTTTTTAATGTAGGCTAAAAAAAACCAAGGAAAAGAAGCTAAAACCTGCCTCAGAACCTTATTTGTAGGGCACGGGAAGAAATCTGAGGGTTAAAAATAGATATCCATTTAATAAAGTATTTTTTAACTAAAAACTACAATAAAGACCGGATTTTTGTGTATTTAAATGTTTTAAACATAAAGGGACATTTTATACATTCTTTTCTGAAAATTTACTAAATTAAATGCAAAAAATAGAAATGAAATTTTATCAACCCCTTACTTTATGTACGAAAGAATCTAATAACTTGCTAGTGGGCGTTTATAATGGCTTAACATGTTCACATTATGGAATCCTTATTTTAACAATTTACTTTTTTTCCTGTCTTTATTCTTTAGATGCAGTATAGGCTTTGACGATGACTTCAAGACAGTGCAAAAATGATCCAAGAAAATTCTGCTACATATGTGGCGAATTACTATTTGCTAAAGAAAGGCGCAGCGTTACCAGCCATATCAAGAAATTGTACAAGGCGTACTTTCATTTTGATATAGGAGACCAAGACAAGTCATGGGCTCCTCATGCCTGTTGCCTTACATGTGTGAAAACATTGAGCGCATGGTATGCAAAAAAGAATGTTCACATGAAGTTTGGTGTGCCAATGATTTGGCGAGAGCAGAAAGATCATTCTAATGATTGCTATTTTTGTCAGCAAGACTATACGGGCTGTACAACAGCAAAAAAAAAGAAGCACATTGTTTACCCAAATTTGCAATCAGCAATGCGTCCAGTTCAGCACTCAAAAGAATTACCTGTACCAAAACCCCCTGACCAGGAAATGTGGAGTTCAAGTAGTGGGGATGAACATTACAGTGATGAAACAGTAGAATTTTCTAATTCAGAAAGCAATAATAAACCAATACTATTTTCTCAAGATGCTCTAAATGACTTATGCAGAGATCTTTATTTAACAAAAGACAAGAGTGAACTTCTTGCATCAAGGCTTAAAGAACGAAATCTACTTAGAAAAGGTGTGAAAATAACATTGTACAGAAAACGTGCACACAACTTGCATGTTTTGTTCACTTTGACAGATGATTTATGCTTCAGCGATGACATTGTTGGACTTTTTGAACAGCTGGAAATACAATATGATAACACCAACTGGCGACCCATCATGCGATTCCTCTCTTAAAACTTAAAAAAAAAAACAGTATTGTGTTATGTTTAACAAATATATAGTTTTTTCCTGATTTTTTGTTATTCACTTGTTATGTTCTTATATTTATGATTTACTAGCCTGGGTGCCCGGCGGTGCCCGGGTATTTGAAGGCTAGTGTTGAGCAAAAAAAAAAGAAAAAAAGAAGCCAGGCAAACTCGAAGTCGTACTGCTAAGTAAGACAAGAACATAAAAAAGTGACGTCTTTACCATCGTGTCCATCACCAAACCTGAATTAGCGAAGGTTTAAATTAAGGCCAGTTAACAAAAAGAGAGAATTTCCGAAAATATCGGTTTAAAAAAGCGATCCGTCCTTGTAGAAAAAGTGTCCAACTGAGGGTGAAGGAATTAATGTTTTTAGCCAAAATTTCAATATATGTCGTCCGAAGGGTCGACTTTCAAAATGATACCAATCTCGTGAAAATCTGTCGCTTCTGTTGAAAGTTTAAGGCAGATATACAATCATACATACATACATTTAGACAGACACCTGCTATTTATTTTGTAGATTTTTAAACATTAAATCAATATTTTATATTTTCTCTGAACAACGTCGAGACACGTTCTGATGAGTTGCGGAATAAGGAATATCCGATAGGATTTCAAATAGATCGTGATTCGGAGAGCACGACTATTCTTTCAGTATTCATTTCTTCTTATTTAATTTTCTATTTTGATATTCCTCTAGTTATATTCTTTAGGTGAAAGCAAGAACATTAACTATTTATTCAGATTGAAACAAGTTTGTTGCCTATCCCGTATTTCCGCATTCTGAGATAGAGCGGAATATAACAATTAACGAACAGCTTGCCACCTGCTCTTTGAGTAGATTTCGACATGTCAGCTTCTGCTTAATGTCTAGACGCTATAATTACTTTTTCTGAATGAGATCATATTGCTCTATTTTTAAAACTTTAATTAGATTGTAAGAAACAACATCTTACGACAGTGTATATGTTTCGCAAACTTTTATTATAACACTTATTGTAGTTCGGAAGAGTTTTTTTTTTTTTTTTTAAATACAGCGCAGAAACATTGTACAATAAAAAAAATCACGCTTGGGTAATGATTTTTTTCAAGAATGTAGTTATTCCTGCTTTAAAAAAAAGAACTTTAAACATACAAGTGAAAACAAATTTATAAACGGCGAGAACATTTACATATTTCTGGAGAGAACATCATAACATACTGTAGGTATATTAAGCCGAAAATATTTACTAACTTTAAACTTTTTCCAAAGACTGAGAAATTAAAAATAAGCGATATGCCTTAAGGAAAAGTTTTTTTTTCAGATAGCAGATATATTTCTGAAACTTTTAAAGAATACTTTCCGAAATAATAAAAAAACAAAACATCAATAATGAGATGTTTTCATTTTCAACTAAATAGGCAAAAAGTGGGTAGACAATTTACATAAACTTTATATGAGAAGCAGATCCATTATTGTTAAAATCTAAAACCTTAAATTGGTTTTCAATTTCTTTTCTGCAGATGAGTTTTTTTATGTTGTGTAAATATAGTCGTCCAAGAAATGGGCGTTATACTGTTGTGGCGAAACTACTTGTGTTACCTACGAATGAATTTTTACATACGCAATAAATAGATGAAGACAAAGCCGTAAAGCGAGAATCGATATCCGGTGGACCAGTCAAGCTTGTTTGTCTGCTAGACGAACACGCCTAACTTTAGTCTGTTCTTATTAATACATTGTAGTGTTTGTAGCTCGATATCTCGGAAGACAAATATAGAAAAATTGGGCAAAACCATTCATTCCTTCATCCTTAACGGCTCTCTTTTTTACAGGTTTTTAGGGGTAAAAATGGTATCTTCATGACAAGATGGCTTTACGCATGCATCAATACGCGCAAAAGGCGTTGCACATTGAATTCGTTTTAAATATAAAAACCGACCTGCTTTCATCCACGCGTCTATAGCGCGATGGGTTAAGTTACAGCGTCGTTATCTAAAGATTTCCGGTTCAATCCCAGTTATAAGATGTGCTTTTTTTCTCGATTTTTAAACATTTAATATTGAAACGAGATTAGTTATACCATTTTTTTTTCGCTTTTCGCTGTTCTTTTTGGTTTTTTGTTTTCCTTTCTTGGGGTTTTTTGTTTATCCGATTGTTTTGAAGAAGTTTTACGTCCGTTTGCTGTTTTATTTGTTTTTTCCGATTTTTTTTAAAAAGTTTAAACAGGCTTATTAATTCGCTTTACGTTCGTTGGCTGTTTTTTTTTTGTTTGGGTTTTTCCGATTTTTTTAAAGAAGGTCTTTACCCCCCGCCCTACACACACACCTTAAAACACCCGGGCAACGCCGGGTACCTCCGCTAGTTACAGATAAGTACACAATAACAAAAAAATAGGTGACACTTTTTAAATTACTAATACTAATATATAATAGCGATCAAAAAAGAGATGAAATAGCTAGAGATCTGCTTTTAATATTTCGGGGTCTGTTCTTGCGCCGGAGAATTAACTTAAGTTAGCTTATAAACTTTTGAAGGTAAGATCATTTAACGATTTATGTGGTACGACCCTCGTAGTTACTTGGAAAACGCCAGGACAGGGGTAAGCTAGTACACATACACACATATGTATATATGGAGAGAATATGATAGATAGATGTACGTGTATTTTTGAGTCGCTCAAAGGAAAATATTATGCTTCGTCAGCGTTCGCACTAATATTTACATACAATTAGAATTATGTCATTAATAACTATTTTGTATATAAATTATCATTTCTAATTATTTACAGGTAAAAATCTTCTAACCTAGACTGGACAATTTTTTTCGAATTCATTGGAGGCAGCGTGAGTTATTTAACTTATTTGTTTTTATACGTAATAGATGTATGGAAACTAAAGCCGTTTTCAGGACTGCCAGCAACCATTGTAAGAAAGTAATAAGGAACGCAAGAGAGTTGTATGCTCAATCTGTTAAGTCCAAAGTAGCTGAGCAGCGGCTTGGTTCCCACCAGTTTTGGCAAATAGCAAACAGAATCCTGAACAGAAGCGTGTGCTCCATCCCAACTATTATCAATGGACCTGAGGTAATCTCGTCAGCATCAGACAAAGCCAAACTCTTTGTCAAGAACTTTGCAGCTAATTCTACCCTTTGCGACCAAGACCGCCAACCCCCAATATTTCCTCCTGTATCAGAAAACACGCTATGTGATATACGTATATCTGTACGTGATGTTGCCAAGCTAATCAAAAACCTTGATTCCAGTAAAGCAACTGGCCCTGATGGTATTCCAATTATAGTACTCAAAAAACTTCAACCTGAACTAGCGCCCATACTTACAAAACTGTTTAAACGTTGTCTTAAGGAGAATAGTTTCCCATCTCCCTGGAAAATCTCATCAGTATGCCCTGTATTTAAGAATTCAGGTGATCGCTCATCCCCCTCTCAGTACAGGCCAATAAGTCTCCTGTGCGTCATGAGTAAGTTGCTAGAATCTGTGTTAAATACAGAAGTAATCAAACATCTCAACAAAAATAACCTTCTTAGTGACACTCAATATGGTTTCCGTTCTGCTAGATCTACAGCAGATGTCCTTACAGTTATATCGCATAGGATTAGCAAATCTCTCGACGGTGGCAATCTTTCTAGGGCAATTGCTCTTGACATATCTAAGGCCTTTGATAGGGTATGGCATAAAGGTTTACTTCATAAGATCTCTAGCTATGGTATAGCTGGAAAAGTCTTCTCAATTATTAAATCATTTCTTTCTGATAGGTTCATAAGAGTAGTAGTTGAGGGGCAAAAATCAGAAGCTCTCAGTATTAATGCCGGTGTCCCTCAGGGATCCATCCTGGGCCCAACTCTTTTCCTGATCTACATTAATGATCTTCCAAATCATATCCTTACATCATTTGTAGACATTTATGCTGACGACACTACCATTTATGGTACCACATCTAAGACAGTAAACGAGCAAGTACTCTCCAATTCTCTCTCCTCTGATCTTGAGCATGTAGTACAATGGGGAAAGGAGTGGCTGGTTACTTTTAATGCATCTAAAACCAAGCTTCTCTCTTTACATCATCAACATTTTAATCCACATTTGTCATCAATTGAAATGAATGGCTCTCGTCTTCAGGAGGCCTCAAGTTTTGACAAGCTTCTGGGCTTGACCATTACTCCTGATCTTAAATGGAACACGTATATCAAATCTGTTGCCAAGGCCGCTGGAAAAATGGTGGGATCTTTCTATCGATCCAGTAGATATCTCACTGCTGATGCTATTCTCTATCTATATAAGAGCCAGGTACGTCCAAGGATGGAATACTGTTGCCACATCTGGGCAGGAGCTGCTAGAAAGGACTTGTCCTGCCTTGATAGAGTTCAAAATAGACTTCGTAGCCTCGTAGGAGATGTCCTTTTCTCCTCCTTACAACCTCTATCTCACAGAAGAGATGTTGCGAGTTTGTCTCTGATGTATCGTTATTTTCATGGAAAGTGTTCAACTGAGCTTCAATCTATGGTCCCCCCTCGCCAAACTTTCACAAGAAACACTCGTCTAGCTGTAAACACTATCAATAATTTCCCCCACTCTTTATCTGTGCCTAAACCTAAACATAGATTCCATGAACAAAGCTTCTTTCTTAGAACTGCACGCCTGTGGAATTGTCTTCCGTTTTCCTGCTTTCCGGCTGACTACAATATGGTTGTGTTCAAGTCTAAGGTAAATAAGTTCTTGATGAGCCGTTCCATATAAGTTATTAAATTTACCAAATTTTCATTACTAATGATTACTATATTGACCAACTTCTACTGTACACTCTTTAACCCTTATCCTTGAGTGGCCTCTGGGCCTTGATAATGTGGTGATGCCTTTGTAAAAAAAAAAAAAAAAAAAAAAAAAAAACGTTACATCACTAAATTAAATGTTTTAGTCTGAGGTCTTGAGAAAGACATTTTTATTCCTTTCCCCGTCCATATATATATATATATATATATATATATATATATATATATATATATATACATATACACGCATAGACTTTATTATAGAGGGTAGGATAGAGTGAAATATGATAATGTAGACGGATGGGATAACTGATTAGTTTGAGAGAGAGAAGGGCAGAAAGACGAAGTAGCTATGTTATTTTTAACTTGGCAACACCGGATATTCTTTTTTTATAATATGAATTTCATACATTGCTTTAAATAAATACATTCTGGCCACATGTTTCTCGTTATTTCTGTTTCCCGAGCGAAAACAATTTGCTGTAATGCGCAACAGCTGTATAAATCTCTCTAATCAACCTGATTGAATACTTGTCAGTTAAAAATGCTAAATTATAAGTTCTCATATGCTTGAGAATAATTTTCTCCACTTACGTTATATTAGCGCCATATTTTTAATGACTCATTTGATGCTTAGAATATCTTCTTTTCGACTTCCTAACATAGTTGTAATTACAGAATTTGTATGTGCAGTTATGATTTATAGTTATTTACTTGAAAAAAAGAATCAACTCATTTGGTACGTTCCTTTACTAATTCTACCGAGAAATTTTCAAAACGCGTTAATCGATTTTAAGATCGTTTTGTGTGATTTATAGCGACATTTTTAAAAATCACTATTTTATAGATAATTATCTTGGGTTTTTATTTTATGTAATTGTCTGAAAATGTGGAATCTAATTTTTATGTTTCGGTGCAGAGGCTGGTTTAAATGCTCGAAATTTGCCCATTTTTATGTCATCTTTTCCATAAAAGACGTCAATAAATTATTTCAAGAAACAAGATTCTTTTTAGAAAGTAATTTAGCAAATAATCGTGTTGACACACCAAATCTCGTTAGGTAACCGAATTTAAGTCACATTAAGTCTGATCGTTATCAGTTTGATGATGACCATCTGGGAATACAACCCCTTGTGTGTTAAAGAAAAACAGGAACTTTTCTTACAAGAAATACAAAACCCTTACTTTCATAAAAATATTTAAAAGCTTAAAATCTTCAAAAAATTGTATCTCTGCCAGAGATATACATGCAGCTGGGAACGATTTCTGAATTGGATATTCCCCTAAAATATTTCTATCCCAGATGAAGCGGAGTCAAACCATCCAGGGTGTACCATCAGAATTTATGCACTCTTTAAATGACCATAAAAGCAACATTGTAAAAAGTTTCCTGCATCAAAATACTGTAAACAAATATAGAAACCAGCTAATTATTTAAAGTGTTTTAATTATCGGCCATTGTGGTCCATGAACAGCTGACAACGCTCACTGATTGGATCAAAAACGTTCTATATCAGTTCATTTGGAATGTTGACACATCTTTGAATGGTTGCTTTCAACTCATTCATTGTAGCTCACTTTGTGGTATGAGCCCTGTGTTTAACATGCCCCCTTCACATTGCCCACCCCAAAATAAAAATCTAGGAGAGCTCAAATTCAGTAAATGTCAATAGTACTCGATAAATCCTCTTCCTCCTAACTATCTGTTTCACAGGAGACAATCAAAATATTCACTTACATGATAGTGGGGCCCTGTCGGTGGGGCATTAGAATACACCGACTGTCCCCCTGCAGAGGGTAAAAGTCCCTCAATGGGGGTCCTGAATATGACCTTAAACAATATCCAGTGGTGAGGCCCCAGCTTGCGGGCTTTGGGGAGTGTGGAGCCACCCTTTAATTACCATTGCTCCCAGGTCCACTCTGACCCGGAGTGGTAGTATCGGTTAGGGTTCCAACTATGGGTTAAATAGAAACCGACTTGAAAACAAATATATTCTACTAAAAAAATTTTCTTCAAAATCTTTGGATTCGGCATTAAATAACCCGAAAAGGGTTGATATGCCGTAAAACAACCAACCAACCATGATAGTGGAGAAGTGCTCCATCCTGCTGGAAGTGCCATTCTTTAATCCATAAACATATATCGGGGACGTGGCATAGCGTATTCATGTAGCAAGGGGAGATAATTTAAAGAGTGTATACATTTTATTAAAACACCCTGCATATTTGTTAGTAAATGAAATTAGTACCTGTCTTTCTGAAGTCGAACGTTCGTATTACTTCTATTAATATACTGTTGTACTATCTTGTATTGCTCAGTGGTGCGTATTGTAGTATTTGTCCAATTGTCCTGATAACATATCCCCGGTAATTCCTTCACTTTTAGACGGAAGATGAATAGTGTAGTAGCTTTTTATGGTCATACGAACATCTTTCCAGCAATTACACCTTGCCAAGATGTGTTTAATGTAGTATGTGCTCGTTTTTATACTATCATCATAGGCATACCGGTTTCTTGTCATGATGCAAACATCTCAGAAATTAACTCTTCTTTTGTCGAGTAAAAGTGGCATAATATATATTTGTCATTATACAAACTTGCTAAGTATTATCTTCCTATTTTGGGACAGTTTAGTATACGTATATTAACATTTTTTCAGTTACATACTGGCTATATTATTATTTTGCGGACAGTTATTCCAATCTTCATAGTGGTATTTTTTCACCGCGTTTCCTCAACTCATTCTATGACTTCTTCAGGTGATTAAAGAAAGATAGATGATTAGTTATTGTTTTACCACGTTTCGTCCAACTAATCTTCTAGCTTTTCTTCAAGTTAATCACCTAAAGAAGGTCAAAGTAAGCATTGACCAAAACTTGGTGAAAGGATACCAACTATGGCATGAGAATAATAATCCGTATAAAAATGAATACACACAAAAAAAAATAATAATAAAGAAATATAATACCATTCTGAACAGACCCGCTTATCTCAGCATTGTTTTTAGTCGTTCGGAACCTCAAGTTGCCACTGGTATTCCACAGGGCCGAGTCAGGAGATGTGTCAGTGGAGATTGCACAACTCATATCACACAAATTCCACGCGCCGACACCCTTAAAGTGGGTATCCATAGTCTATACAGACCGAAGAATGCTACCATATATATATATATATATATATATATATATATATATATATATATATATATATATATATCAAGCAGGCTTTTTCAGTCTTGGACAGACTATGGATATCTACGAAGGGTTTCATGCGCGTGAAATTTTTGTGGCAGGAGGTGCGCAATCTCCAACCATACCTCTCCCGAGGCAACATTGTAAAATACCAGTAGCAAGTGAAGTACAGGACGACTGGAAACAAATGCTGAGATAGGCGAAGAGCACATACAGCGCCTAAAATTACCAAATGGTAATCCATCTGATACTAACCAGGCTAAACGTTGCTTAACTTTGGTGATCTGACGAGAACCGGTGTGTCAACGCGATTATGACGTGTATATATATATATATATATATATATATATATATATATATATTTAAAGAACTTTGTGTTAGAGATCATTTCCTATGGACTCGAAAACGGTGGGGAGATATTTATAAAACTTAAGACAATGTGCAATGTGCTTAGATAGGTTTTGTATCGGAATGTCTTCGATAACTATTGATTATCGAAATAATCCGATAAAAGAATAAACAGATGATTTTGGTAAAAGTACACACTTTATAGTGCCTAATCTCACAGGCGCATTGGAGAAGTTTCATAACCACAGAAGCCAAAAGGTTCGACATGTAAAATTAAAAGTACTTTAATACGATAAGCGCAGATTCGAAACGGTTTTCTGTTTAAAGCATAATTTCAGCATGATAATTTAAATTTACATTTTAAACTTTAATTCAGGCCATTATCACAACACAAGTTGTAAGACCAGACACATAAAATCAACAGTAGTCTCTGATCTGACAGGATTTGTTCGAATTGAATTCTTCTGCTTAAAGAGCAAGTGAACCGTGATACTGATCTTTGCATTGTAAACTTTAATTCAAGCCGTTACATATAAAAAAATAATTTTATAAAACGATCAGTGCGTTCTCTACAGTGCAATGTATTATGGACTAAGTCACGGCAGGAAGGATGTTAAACTTCCTCCCTGTACATCGCAATGTGACCTCAACTACAGCAGGAAACAAATCGATTTCTTTAAAAATGGGCGATTTTACTGATTTCAATGAAAATAAAAATGCATGATTGTTAAATATTCTTTGATCATCTATCAATCTCGGTCAACGTCGGTTTCTCTGCTAGTATTGAATAAATTAAATAATTGAAGGAATAATTATGAGACTAAAGCATTTTCTGCATTAATAGACTGTTGGAATCTGAGATCTATACGAAGATTTCATTTTCCCAATTGCTTTATTTCTATTTTAATATTATTTTCTTAACATGCAACCTATGAAATTGTACTTAGCGATCCACGATCGGATTCTAATTAATGCCACTCTGAAAAATTAACGGACAAAATAATCACCTCCGCTAAAGTAAATACACCATTGCAGTAGAAACCTACAGGTAGACCTATTATTAAAGTAGAAGTATTTACTCTATTAGATTGCGTAAATTGTTCTATCGGGAATTCGTACTAGATTTAAAATTACTAAGCATGAAAACAACTTTTTAGTTCATTAATAATTTAAACACCGGTGGGACGAGGCGCTTGTGCAAGTCATTTGGAGGTTAATTTGCGAAGCGAAGTTTTAACATTTAATGTTACACCTGTCGTTGTTTGCACTTTCTAACTTAAATTTACTTTGCATGCAAAGAGAAAGGTGACTTGATTAGCGATATGACTTCTGGGAATTTGAGTCTGCCAAGTGTTTTTTCGCAGTTTTCGTATTGCAATTGTTCTGCATTTTAGAATGACTTTCAATCTAATTTTGTTCCTGGGGCATCACTAGTAATAGCAGCTAATTTGTTTCCAAACAACTGAAGATGGAAAATAGAATTACACTGTTATTTTGTAGAGATAAACGTGCGAAATAACTGAGACATATCATTACATTATGAAAATTCATTTTACGTTTTCTATTTCTTTTTACACATATATATGCGTATATTCAAATCAGGAGGTTAGAAAAACGACCACGTGCGGATTTTCCCTAAAATAAACAAATATTTATTTTAAACTTTAATAAGATGTTTTTTTTATTTAAAAAATGTTTTAATCCAAACGTGGTCGTTCTTACTTACTTCACGCTTTGAATTTCATTTCTTCCGTGTTTCTAAAAAGTGGATTACTTCTCTTTGCTATATGTATAGGTATTTGAATGTAACGTAACACACGTGTGTAACATGTGGTCACCCGGGATGCAACAGTACACCAAGCCAATTCGACGTTAGATATTATTCGACTCACTTATTTTTCTGTTGAACGAATGACATTTATTTCCTGGTACAAGCGTTATTGAGAGAGCAAACAGCTGCAGTATTGCAACCACCACCATAAGGCACGAACTCCGTTGGTCGGGGCACATCCTCAGAATGGATGAAACAGCCTCCCTCGACAAAACCTGTACTCGGAGCTAGCCACAGGAAAAAAGATCTATCGACCGCCCTCTACAGCGAGACAAGAACCAACTCAAGTCCACCCTAAAAAACACCGGATTTGATCTTCACATCTGGGAAACAACAGCTGCGGCACCAATGCATCATACACAGTACGAAATGATACGAAGCAGAAAGAAGAAAGCTAGGGGAGATCAAGAAGCAGGAAGAAAAACTCGTGCTGAACAACATTGCCTCCTGCCAAGCATTGCTTACCTTCTCTGTGCACGCAAATTCCATGCTAACCTTGGTCTGAGAAACCATCTGCGATACAAACACTGAAGGAAGAGGAAACTAAAATTCTCGGATACGAGAAATCGGCCGAGGACTTTCTCGAATAAAACGTGATCGATATCTCCGGTCTGTGCACACGTTCTTCTTTTTATATTTTTTCTTTTCTTCCTCGCAGTGACGTCACTTAACTCATGGCTCGACATTTGCATACAATCACTTTACGGGTGTCCGCTCTGTTTCATATGCACTAAAGGACCCACATCTTAATCTTAGATGAACCATTTATTCTACACATTCATAAAAGAAAAAGTGTGTGCCACCATATGCTAAACAGGACAATTCATAGAGTAGAAGTCAGCCGAACTTTCGTCTGAGTAAAGTCCGGCCATTGGCTAATAAAAATTTTATGCTACGAGCAAAAAAAAAAAAATCAATCTAGTTTGCTAACTAGCTTAAGTAAACATCATGTGGATTTACAAAAACATCAGATAATACGGATTCGATGTAATTTAGCTTGATGACTTCATTGTGAGGATGAAATGCGGGAGATTATATATATATATATATATATATATATATATATATATATATATTTATACATTATTAATATATGATTTATTATTTCCGGCATACACATATAATATAGTTATAATTATGTACGGTGATGCTGCATGGATCGTTAAAACGATTATTATACATATATTGTTAAGTCGAATAATCTATATAAATAAAACAGTAAATGTACGTGTCCGTCTTTCTGTGTGAAAATATTTCATCGAGTAACTCTGAAACGACGTGTCACATAACAGTGAAATTAACACGGAAATAGTAATCATACACCAATGGTCGTTTATAATAAATAATATCTTGGATAGATAACTCACACAGAAATATGTCAGCAATTTGAAATACAAAATGTTCATCTGAGCTTGCCGACATATTCTTCTAACTTGTGCGTGTGCAAATTCATTCGTAGCTTGAAGTGGTTAAATTTTAAATATTTTTACCTATCTTTTGATAGCTCAATGGTAAGGAATGCGGCTGGATCACTAACGTTTTTTGTTCCGATTCTAGCGGATGTCACCTAATTGAATCTTTTTTAACTTTAAAAATCCAAATTAAATATATATATATATATATATATATATATATATATATATATATATATATATATATATAATACACAATTGGTTATATAATAATAAATACGAAATCTGAACACAATAAAATATATTAAGCATATTTTATGAACCAGTAAAGGCGGGGATGAATATGAAAATGTCAGAGCTTTCTTTTCAAATGTTATTTGAAGTATTAAACATTTATAATAATGAAATTAAAAAAAAAAACTCTAAAATACTTTTTATCGATAATGACATTGGATCGAAAACACTGACTTGAACCCTACACTTTGTTTGACTCTTTAATAAACTATTTAACTGCAAGGACACAATGCATATAGAGATAACTTTATTTAATATGAGAATAATTAAGACTCGTTTGTCATTGCTTGTTTTAAATTAGCCACATAACCATTTGGATACGTGTTAGTTTGTGTGCAGAATAATCACGTTTATACATTGGTTCCCGTAATTTATCTGAAGTTAAACGACGTTTAGCCTCGTCAGCGTTAAATAGGTGACCAATTCGGAAAACCAGATCTGTTCTTTCGGTGAAGGTCGTAAATTCCTGCAAAAATAAAGCTCTAGAAATGGCTTCAACATGTACCACAAATGTATATAGAACATAAATGCCACACAAACTAATTTTCTGTTCTCTTCTAAAGGGAGATGATGTGCAGTAAGAGTGTCTTTAATTTAATTTAAATTTTAACAAGGCAAGACATTGGTCAAACAATGCCATCAAGGAGCATGTAAAATGTTTTAAACTTGAATTCTTGTATATGGTATAGATTTTAAAAATATATAGCGTTCTTGAAAATCTTGTGTTCTTTTTTTAACTAGTGTATTATTTAAAATCTACTGTGCTTTTTATTATTGTTTTACTAAAAATCTATTGTGTTATTTAAAATGTATTGTTTTTTCAAAATCTAATGTGTTATTTAAAATGTATTTCGTTTTGGTTAGAACATTGTGTTCTGTAGCATTTAGTGTGCTCTGTAATATTGTGTTTTTTACACTCTGTTGTGTTCTTTTAAATATATATTTTTTCCAAATTAATTGTGCTCTTTAAAATCTGTATTTTTAAAAGTTATTATTTTCTTACATTTCTTGTGTTGTCGCAAATTTATTGTATTTTTTAAAATACACTGTTTATTTCAAATATTTCCTGTGTTTATAAAATCTATTGTGTACTTGAAAATCTATTGTGTTCCTTAAAATTTATTGTTTTCTTTAAAATCTATTGTGTTCTTTAAATCTATTATGTCCATGAAAATTTATTGTCGTTTTAAAATCTATTGTGTTTTTTAAAGCTGTTGTATTCTTTAACATTTATTGTGTTTTGTAAGTCTGTTGTGTTTTTTAAAAGCTATTGCGTTCTAAAAAATATTGTGCTCTTTAAAATCTATTCTTTAAGATCAATCGTGTTTTTTAAGGTTTACTGTGTTCTTTAAGATCTATTGTGTTTTTACATATATTGTTTTTATCTATTGTGGTCTATTAAATGCCTTGGGCTCTTTAAATTAAGAGTATTCTGTAAAATAAATTGTGTTCCTTAAAATCTATTGCGTTTTTTTTTTACTTTATTGTGTTCTTTAAAATCTATTGCGTTCTTGAAAAGCTATTGTGTTTTTTTAAAAATCTGTTGTGCTCTTTAAACTCTAAAGTGTTTTAGAAAAATTTATTGCGTTCTTAAAGATCTATTGTGTTCTTCAAAATTTAATGCGTTCTTTAAAGTTTTTGTGTTCTTTAAAATCTATTATGTTATTTTGAATATATTGTGTTCTTTTAAATCTATTGCGTTCTTTAAAATTTAATGCGTTCTTTAAAATAATTTGTGTTCTTTTTAGTCTATCATGTTCTATAAAATCTATTGTTTTTTTTTTTTAATTTCCTGGACATTGTACAGTATAAGCCGGAGCAATTTTTACTTTTGTTAGAGGACGTATTCTCGATGACAATGTTTTTTGTTTTGAAGAATAGGAAATTTAAACTTTATTTTGCTTAAAATTCCGTACTTAAATTATTGAATGCGCAAAACCAACTATTTTTGACCGAAAGCAATTTTCCAATCTCTTTTGTTAGGAGATAATAATGCAGTTATACATAAATTCTAAAATTAATATTAATTTGGTACAAATTAATCATTTATTCAATGTAATCATATTATTTTCCCTTTCTAAATTATCAACTAGCAAGAACTTATGTAACACTTGAGGCTCCCGAGAAAAATTTGTCTATTTTAGAGCCGAGTAACGCGGAATATTGCACTTTCCCGGGCAATTCACAATATTGTCACAAGGAACTCATCTTGGAAATTGTTCCGTGTAGCTAAAAAAATTGTGAAGACTAGATGATTAGCTGAGAAATAAATAGCCAGACTAACTTTTCTTCCTTACTGTATCTGGGAAATGCGGGCTGAGATACTAGTGTGGTATCTTTTTTGATGCTAAACTTAATTTGCTCTTAGAAAATTTTCTATACAAAGGATTTTTTTTTATTTTTGATTACTGCCAGAGTGCCCCTTCTTGAGGAGCTAATTTTCCCCCACATAAAAAACCATATGAATGTGACATTAATGTAAGATATTGCTCTCATAGAGAAGCAATTAAATACCAATAAACGTGAAAATGTACACGTGATCACTACAGTCAGCTAAAACACAACCCTTCTCATGACGCGTTATATAGTTTAACCAAACAAGTATCTTCTCTACATGAACAAAATTTGTTTTATTAATATTTTATTTTATTTCGTCAGGTGGTAACCGCAGCGAGATAAAAACCCCGAATCTCCTAACTGTATTCTCAGCAATTACTGCACACCCGCAGTGGTGAGACGACAACTATGGATGGCAGTAATTGGTGGAAATGCAGTTAGGAGATTCGGAATTCCTATCCCGTCGCGGTTACCACCTAAAGAATGCCAGAGAAATAGTCGGTCGAAACGTCGTGAAACGATATCTAAGAAAGATGGGAATAATAGTCCGCAATAAAATAAATTAATAAATAATAATCATCTCAATAATGAATTCCAATTAAAATATATAAAAGCTGCTTTGTTTATATTTTAATTAAAACTTTCGAACTTAAGTCAGAGTGAGCCAAACTGCAAGCACTTTATTTCACTAAAAAGTGTAATTCATTCCGTGATATTTCGTTACTGGAGTATTTCTATTAACAGCTCTACGTTTCTATTCGTCCCTTCTTTCTCGGCTTTTATAGTAATCTTCCTACAAACGGCTTCATTCGCAATTTTCACGCCGTGATTGATTTTGTTTACATCTTATATTTTTTTAATACGTTTAATCTTAGAATTAAATTAAGCGATTCGTCTTATAGGAGACTGCGGCATTTCTATTACTTTGCAATTTAAATTTCTAAATGACACTGAGCAGAGTGCGATAATCGCAAATCCTGACTTGAATGCTTCTATTTTACTTATTGAGAGGTGTGGTCGTTTTTATTATTTGAAAGACAGCTTGGAACAAAAAACAATAAAAGGTAAAAAAAAAAGAGCAATTATTTCCCAACCAATTTTGTTTGTTTATCTTAATGTTTTGTATACCTTTTATCAGCAGAAACATAATTTATAGATCATGAAGTTTAAAGAAGAGAATGTGTTTCCTATTCGACGAATATATCAGTAGAATTCCTTTCCCTATAGCTTGTGCGTTTTACGCTGTATGAACACTTTCATTGGTGATTCACTGCTGAAAGACATGCCATTTTGTAAATTGAGGCTGAACTCATTATGTTAACAATTGCCTGTGTGTATAAATAAAAATAAACTAAATTTATAACGGGCACAATCTCTTATTCACTATCTGATTCACAATAGACTGTTTCACTGGTTTTCCCGTTTTCTGCCCACTCTGTTCTCCTGCTTATGTGCTTTTTTTGTCAGTTTCCGTTGTTTCACTGTGAAACACTCACCGCCTGGTATATACTACACACACACACACACACACACACACACACACACACATATATATATATATATATATATATATTAGACAGAGTGAATTGTGGATGTGTCCCTTCAGATTAAAAATGTTGGATAGATCGTCTTGTTTAGACTCATGTAAATTATTAGAATATTTACCAGACTTGAGTATATCGGTTTTATTCGTAAAACCGATTTTTTCGTCAGATAAATACATGTTTGGTTGATACGAAACCAAGTGAAATATTGTGAAGCATTATACGAATGTTATCCGTTAATGCATTTTTGAGAACAGATTCATATTACAAATGTGAATATCAAAAATGATATATTTTCCCATTAAGCTGAACATAACCGACAGGTCTTTTTCACTAGGATCAAAGTGTAGTGTTATTTCTGATGCTACACTTTATATGCTCTGTTTACATTCACTGAAGACGAACTGTTTTTAGACTTGCGCAATTTTCTTTTTTACATAAGCCATAGTAATATTGTTGTAGAGCTGAATTGTCCCTGACTGCGTACTTCCTTCCGCCCTTGTAAAGATGCAAGTAATTTGGTACACAAGTCAGCTTAGTCATTTCGCTAGAAAGAAAATTTTAGTCCCTTTAATGATATTTAGCTTCCTTTAGTCTAGTACGACCAACGAAACACATCTCCTTCCGGACTGAACTAATTTTTATTTCTTGCTCTAAATTACGTGCCTCTCTTTGCAGAAATTGATTTGTTCCAACATAAAAAAAAACAACTTCTGTGGAGGCAAGAGAATTTCTTTAACTTATCGAATATATTTTTGCAGGTGGTTTTCATGTTTAAAATAAAGATTTTTTAAAATTTGTTTGCTCCAATAGAATCAAATAAAAATTATTATTGCACATATTCCTATCATAAAAGGCATCACATTCTGGAACTAGAACAACATTTAACACAATACCGACACACCTGAAATAGTTTTATTTGCAAATAGGTAATTTTCCATTATTATGCCATCTAAACTCCATTAAAAACTCTATAATGAAACTTACACTAACCGCGACAACCTGACGAAGGCCAGAGGAATAGTTGGCCGAAACGTCGTGAAACAACAACTTAAAAAGATGAGGATAATAGTCCGCAATAAAAAAAATTAATAAATAATATTCATCTCAATAATAAATTCCAATTAAATGATATATACGACTTTTTAAGTAAGAGATTTTAGCAACCCTTACACCTAGTAACTCTGTTTTAAAATTTTTAACGATTGGTTAATTAGTTTAAATGTTAATCTTATACACACAAATAGACATATGCATATGTTCCCGGTGTTTGTTTTTTCGTATAAAACGGAAACTAATCGAAGCGAAGGCGCATTCCCCTGGCCTACGTGGCCACGACGTCCAGAAAAGCAAACCTCGATATGTTATCTATAAAAACGGATATATACAGTATAATCATGTTGTCATATATACACACAGAGTTAACAGGGATCTCTCATTCTCTCTTTGACGGAATGGTCACGAATCCTACCCACTGACTCCCGTTCTGCACCATTCTGAGCAGCTCAGCTATGTCCGTCACGTTGTCCGACATTCTGGTTTCAGTCTTTCACGCTCTTTTTTATCAGAGGTTGCACCAAAGAGCAGATCTTTAGTTGAGCTATATGTTCTATCCACATCGCAATTTCCTGCCATTGATGTTAACCAGAAGTCTTCAGCATGGTCCAATATTATCCAGAACAAATTCTGTTTGTACGTTTCTCCACATAGCTTACACGAAGAAGTCTACGGTAGCACCACAATACAAAAGCAGCAATTTTTCTCCTGTCGATTTTCTTCCAAAGATAATAACCATTAAAAGCGATGTCTGCTTTTAAATTTGCAAGAGGTCAATGTAGGCATGCAAAAAAACAACAAAAAAAAACTCTTACGTGTCAATGCCTTTTGCATTTACAATTATAAACCCTTACCTATTTACAAAACGTGCTAAACTCTTCATAAAAGAATTTCAGAAGGACACTTATGTCTTCTTAGCATATCATTAAAAATGTTATTTATCGAAACGGTTGAAAAGGTGAAGACACTTAAATGGTAAGCAAGATATATCTAATTGTCAATTGGCTAATGCGCCCAATATACAAACGGCAATTCGCAAATATACTTACCAGAGAGAAACATGCATAGTCTTGCAAAAATTAAAAAAAAATAAAAATATTAAGTAATAATCAATTGCATTTAAATTATACATTAGTTTTGTAAAGAATATGTCCATACCAGTTTCTACGATAAATTATCAAGATCTGACAATTAATCTTATATTTGAGAAGCATTTGTGCTTTGATAAGTGCTGAGCCCCTTGTAACACAAGATGTTTGTTTGTAAAAATAAACACCAAATTTCATATTCATGGCAGGTATTGAAAAACAAAATCTAATTATATTCAAATGTTTGTAAAATCTTTAACTTTTTCAGTTAAAGAAAGCAATTTGCTTCTCTTTATGTCGACTTTAATATATAAGCGACAGTTTTTTTTAATTTAACATGCTTGTATTCCACACACAGATGCGCCCGTCCTTACACTATATATATATATATATATATACATATATATATATATATATATATATATATATAGTAAGACCCCGGGATACGGCTTAATAAAATTATTAACAAAATAGAGTACAACATATAATCAAGGAACATTATATATAACACCGTAATGTGGGGCAAATACCGTAACCCAGACCAGAAAAAAAAGCGTATTCCACATCGTAACCTGAAAAAACCCGTATCCTATAGTCACCGTGTCCCGGGGTTCCACTCTAATATATATACAAGTTAGAAAAGCATTTCATCCAAGGTATGAAAATTGTTAAACAAAATGTTTTTACTATAGCCTTTAAAAATAAAGATACAAGATTCAATTTGAAATTTATTTATCTTCAATGTGCACTTTATGAATTTTACAAAGTATGGTATAAAAATTTAATTTAAATTGAATCAAAAAATTACCTTAGATTTATTTTTGTAATGTACATTCTGTTGGACTTTTTAAAAAAAACGATTGAAAATTTTATATCTATATCATTAATCCCTAGATGAAAGATAATGTTTTTAAAGTGCACCAAAAAAAGGACTAATATATAACTATTTTTTATAAATATTAATAAATACATTTAAACAAATGTGATATGCCGTTTACATCAGTGTAGTAAATGACAAGTGATTTTTTACCCCGTAATCTTGTAGTCAATATCTAGGGTACAAGTATAAGATTGAAGGGAAATTAATTCATGTGTTCACCCATTAGGCGAGTGTAAACAGTAAGCAGTCAGCTAGTATTCAACGAGTTACATCACACTATTACATTTTGCTAAGTTTGATCACTTATTCTGAATTCATTAAATGGAGCTCATTTCATTAGTTGATACAGTTTTTTTTAGTTGAGCGAATTTTTAAAAAATTCAGAATCATCCATATTATAAAAAACAACCTACTGTTTTTATTTATTAATTAACATTAAATTTCTCCATATCCCGATTATTGTATAGTGATAAAAATTAAGGTCTCACAGGAATGTGATATAAAAAAGTATGAATAAAATATGAATTTTCACTTTAAACGCAGTATATATATATATATATATATATATATATATATATATATATATACACATGGAAACATATTTCGTATTTTCTTTTTTATGAATGTTAAGTGCGAACACGATCCAATACTGTTGTATACTTTTATATTCATTCAAATCTCACAAAAAATAAATATAATCAGCAACTACTATATACATGAATGCGTATATGTTTATACTTGTCTATATGTATGTATGAATATATATATATATATATATATTATATGTATGTATAGAGATATTTGTGTGTATGTATATATATGAATATATATATGCATATATGTATATATGTATCTATATCTATACCTACACAGCACTAACGAATTCTCTACATTCTAGTTCCTCCATTTTCTTAATACAGACCTAAGCCCAATCCTCTCTTACAATTATAAACCCCTACCTAATCTTATTATGTACATCTCAGAATACATACTTCCATCGGATCATCCGCTTTTCGCTATTAAAACTTGCATATTTAATCACATCCCTTTCGCTAAAAAGCCATCGAAGGGGAAAACATATCGATCCTCCCTAATAAGAAACCTCAAGACTAGTTACACTAATTATTCTTTCATCTATATTTAAAATGTAACATTTTCACACAGGATTTAAAGGTTGCCATCTATGCAACGCTGCTACTATCGCTATAGTCACAGCACCTGGTAGGCTCAATGCCATAATTTCTAAGACTGAAATTATTGCCTATTTTATGTAAAAAAATAAATGTAAAAGAACTCAAACTCCTTTATATGTTCTTATTATTATCGATCTTTAATTCTCATATTTATATACCTGTTTAATCTCTATTCCAATTGTAGCCTATGTATACTATATTTCTTACTCCTTGACCCTCTTAGATTTTCCCGGTTTCTAAATTTTTCGTATTAAACTTATCCACATGAACCTATAAACAATCTATCTTAGTTTACCTCACATTAGATAATAAAAATAGGAATTTAATTTTCATTTCTCCTACCCTATTCAAATCCAATATCTAATTGCATAGATTTTCCATTCATCATTGTTTCTGATATAACACATTACTTAATCTTAAATACTTTTTCCATGAACCATTTCTCTGCAGCTCTATTGTATCAAGCACTATTTTAGTCACAACAATTCCTCTGTAGCCTCAA
>NC_136504.1:91515977-91580977 GCF_053919585.1 Euprymna scolopes
ACATTGGTAAACACTGTATTCTTTTCGAGCTGAATAAACATGTTAAATTGAATAAAAACACGAAAAATATATCCAGTTTTTATCGGTTTTTTACCTTCTCTGCAGAAGTACAAAAAAACAAAACAAAAAAAAAAAAAACGGAAGGTACTTTTACAGAATGTTAAACTAACCCTAACCGATGTTTTATGTTTAGTTTAGGAAAAGTCAGAAGAAATAAAAGTCATTATTGCATGAAATATACGTATTTAGTTGAAGTATTGTTTATGTCAATTCTTTCGAAGAAATTTAGCAAGATTACCTGTAAACCAGGAAATCGGTAAAATGTCATCATGGATGAATACTTGTCTATTATAATTTCTACCCTTGACAAAAACTTAGCCATAACAAAAGAGATTTATTGTTCAGATTGTTTTTGAGATTGATTTCTAAAAAGTTATTTTATAAATAAAATCGACTTTAAAATTAAAGACTTAAATTACAATAATTGAATTTAAACATTCTTATTTCAATATTTGGCACATAACACCTGCAAAAATGATCACAATGTCAGGATTTCATTTTATTTCAGAATCGATGGCAAATACTAATATTTAACATTAGTTTATCATTTAAGCCGATAAAAAGCCCTTTTTTTTCCGAGTCATAAAAGGATTTGGAGTTTCCTAATCAACCTTTCGGGTGCAGTTGCACGCTCTCAAAATAACTAAAGTGTTGGCTTTAAAAAAAATTGGTTCATTAAAACTAAACAGGTTTAGTTTTAATAAAAAAAAAAATTAAAAAAAAATCGCTTTGGTAATTAGATATGTCGTATGGTTATCCCTAATCGCTGAATAAAACCGCTAACGAGTTGAATGATTACGACATAAAATTAAACTCGGGTTCCTGAAACGGAAACTTCGTTTGTTTTTGTTTTTTTCTTATCAATATATTTACATTGTTATTTTGTTTTCATTTTCAATCATTCGAACAGTTTTCTTTTTCAAGTAATCCAAGTTACAAAATTCCCACTGTTTACTATGCTAAAATCACAATGACTAATGTATACCTATTAACCCTTATCCTTGAGTGGCCTCTGGGCCTTGATAAGTGGTGACACCCATGTAAAAAAAAAAAAAAAAAAAATCACTCGAACAGTTTTCTTTTTATAATGTACAGTTTTAAAAGTTTAAACACTATATAGTTTTTACTTCAGGAAAATTAATGGGTCAGTTTTTACGATGTGCCCTGTTAAAATACTGTTAAAAACTCGCTCAATATATGTTACCGTGACATAGGTTGACATATATTCGGCGGGTTTTTAATAGTATTTTGTATAGTTTTTTATTTATAACACCTTTTCCCAAACTTACGGTGTTAAAGAGGGTGTGAGACGCCATCTTGAATTTTCCAACACATCGGTAAACACTGTATGTTTTTCGAGCTGAATAAATATATTACATTGAATAAAAACACAAAAAAGATATCCAGTTAGGTAGAAAAGTAACTTATCTTGCCTTTGATAACATTTATTTATATATTTGTTTTTGACTATTTTTTCGAATCTATGTGTACAGTAATCTTGCCAGGATGCGGAGGAAAATGAATGAAGGGGGAGGGGAATAAAATAAAAACATTTTGGAAACAGAGTAAGTTTGAAAGAATTGCTTTGCACAGAAAGAAATTAATGAAAAAATAAAATTAAATTTCTTTTCTTTCTTGATTTTTTTTTTAGTTTTTTATGAAAAAGGAAGTCAAAATTAAGACTATAAAAAACAATTTTTATTAAGAGCGAACCTCAGTCGTCAGGTCTGTAAAAAAAAGACGTGGAATAATAAATGTTTTCTAATACAAATTGTTTTTACTTATGTGTTCATTTGTCTCTTTGAAGTTCGTTTGTTTAATATATCGGTTTGCAATATAATTTTGTCATTCTGTCAGACTCAAATTTTAAATCTATATATCTATAAAAGTTAAAGTGTGTGTGTGTGTGTGTGTGTGTGTGTGTGTGTGTCTGTGTACATTTCCCTACGAAATAACTCCGTCAATTTTTAGTCTACAGACTCGAAATTTGATATACAGGGTACTGAGATTTGGAAAAATCTATGTGATCGGTTTTTAGCCAGAAATTTGGCGATTAAGGGGTCAAAGTTCAACGATTTGAGCTTTGAGAACTCTACCAAACTTCTCCGACAATTTTGGGTCTACACACTTTAAATTTTAGATATAGCTTCCGTGGACATGAATCTAACTTAATAACTTGATTTGAGCCCAAAACAATAAATTTTCAGGGGTCATAATAGGGGTCAAAGTTTAAAAAATTACCCCCTTTTTTTTGCTCAGCATACACCTCCAAACACCCGGGCAACGCCGGGCACCCATGCTAGTATACATATATATATATTCACATATATACATATATATATATTCACATATATACATATTCACATATATACATATATATATATTCACATATATACATATATATATATATTCACATATATACATATATATATATATTCACATATATACATATATATATATATTCACATATATACATATATATATATATATTAACATATATACATATATATATATATATTAACATATATACATATATATATATTAACATATATACATATATATATATTCACATATATATATATATATATTAACATATATACATATATATATTAACATATATACATATATATATATTCACATATATACATATATATATATTCACATATATACATATATATATATATTCACATATATACATATATATATATTCACATATATACATATATATATATTCACATATATACATATATATATATTCACATATATACATATATATATTCACATATATACATATATATATTCACATATATACATATATATATATTAACATATATACATATATATATTCACATATATACATATATATATATATATTAACATATATACATATATATATTCACATATATACATATATATATATATTCACATATATACATATATATATATATATACATATATATATATTCACATATATACATATATATATATTCACATATATACATATATATATATTCACATATATACATATATATATATATTAACATATATACATATATATATTCACATATATACATATATATATTCACATATATACATATATATATTCACATATATACATATATATATTCACATATATACATATATATATTCACATATATACATATATATATTCACATATATACATATATATATTCACATATATACATATATTCACATATATACATATATATATTCATATATATACATATATATATTCACATATATACATATATATATATATACATATATATATTCATATATATACATATATATATTCATATATATACATATATATATTCATATATATACATATATATATTCATATATATACATATATATATTCATATATATACATATATATATTCATATATATATATATATTCACACATATATATATATATATTTACATATATATATATATTCACACATATACATATATATATTTACATATATATATATATATTCACATATATACATATATATATTTACATATATACATATATATCCACATAATTACATATATATATTCACATATACATATATATATATTCACATATATATATATTCACATATATACATATATTCACATATATACATATATATATATATTCACATATATACATATATATATATATTCACATATATACATATATATATACATATTCACATATATACATATATATATATATTCACATATATACATATATATATACATATTCACATATATACATATATATATATATTCACATATATACATATATATATATTCACATATATACATATATATATATTCACATATATACATATATATATATTCACATATATACATATATATATATTCACATATATACATATATATATATTCACATATATACATATATATATATTCACATATATATATATATATATATTCACATATATACATATATACATATATATATTCACATATATACATATATATATTCACATATATACATATATATATATTCACATATATCCATATATATATATTCACATATATCCATATATATATATTCACATATATACATATATATATATTCACATATATACATATATATATATTCACATATATATATATTCACATATATACATATATATATATTCACATATATACATATATATATATTCACATATATACATACATATTTATTCACATATATACAGCTATATTCACATATATATTCACAAAATTACATATATATATATTCATATATATGCATACATATATATTCACATATATAATCACATATACTTAATCACATATATTTTTACATATTCACATATATATATATATACATAAAATCATATATATATAATCACATATATACATATAATCACATATATATATATTCAGATATATACATATATATTCACATATATATAATCAGATATATACATATATATTCACATATATATAATCAGATATATACATATATATTCACATATATATATATATATATAATCACATATATACATATATATTCACATATATATAATCACATATATACATATATATTCACATATATATAATCACATATATACATATATATTCACATATATATAATCACATATATACATATATATTCACATATATATAATCACATATATACATATATATTCACATATATATAATCACATATATACATATGTATTCACATATATATAATCACATATATACATATGTATTCACATATATATAATCACATATATACATATGTATTCACATATATATAATCACATATATACATATGTATTCACATATATATAATCACATATATACATATGTATTCACATATATATATATATATATAATCACATATATACATATATATTCACATATATATAATCACATATACAGATATATATTCACATATATATATATAATTACATATACCCATATATATTCACATATATATAATTACATATATATATATAATCACATATATACATATATATTCACATATATATATAATCGCATATATACATATATATTCACATATATAATCACATATATACATATATATTCACATATATATAATCACATATATATATAATCACATATATATATAATCACATATATACATATATATTCAAATATATATATAATCACATATATACATATATATTCACATATATATATAATCACATATATACATATATATTCACATATATATATAATCACATATGTATACACATATATAATCACATATATTCACACACATATATATATTCACATATATACTTATATACATATATATTCACACACACACATATATATTTATATATATATATAGCTGTGTATGAAAATTGAAATTAATATTATATTTTTTCATTTATGCATATAACCGTCTATGGTCATTTATTGTCTCATATGTATAGTAATCTATGCTGAGAAGTTTCATTTCCACCCGAAAACAGTCGCAGTTATTTTCTGATATGAATAATAAAATATTTGTAACTACTGCTTAATTTATAAAAACATGTTTTAGCTTAGCGCATGACATAAAATGATTGAGTTCTGCGCAGTTCCAAATCCTGTCCTTTGCGCATCTAAATCGCTGATGGTAGCAATTTAGAAATATCAGTTCATTAGAAGGTTGCAATAACTTGTAATATAGAGGTTTTTGCGGATGATAGATTGCTTACCAGCTAGTTGTAGCGATGAAGTTGCAATCAGTAATAGCCGGAGTAATCGCCGAAAATTCAAAGCTAATAAAAAGGCTCGAATTATTCCGAGAAATTGAATCATCTGTATCCTCTCGAAGTATTGGCATTGGGTTTTTTCCCTTCATTAGATATCGGACAATCGCTGATGTTACCGTCTATGATAGGTTTCTGACCTTTATTGCAAACTTACTTGGGAAACATGTTATTACTTTGTGTTACAAAATCGATCACGTTGTACTTTGTATTATTTGGATTATCCAGTTTTCTATGATAATCCTGGTAGTTATTTTTCCCGTCTTGCAGCCAATGTTACCCCCCGGCATTTTAAAAGTTATATATATATATATATATATATATATATATATATATATATATATATATAAGTTATATTAGTTACTAGCAATAAAGCCCGGCGTTGTATGTTGAGCAAAAAAAAAAATAAATAAATAAAAGGTCAATTTTTTTAAACTTTTACCCCTATTATTACCCCTTAAGATTCATTGTTTTGGGCTCAAATCAAGTTAATAAGTTATGCCCAAGTCCAAGGCACCTATATCTAAAATTTCAAATGTTTAGATCCAAAATTGGCGGAGGAGTTTTCTGAGGTCTCAAAGGTCAAATCGTTGAACTTTGGCCTATTTACAGTCAACTCTCTGTCCGAAACCGGATTACAAAGATTTTCCCAAAATCTCAGTACTCTGTATATCAAATTTCATGTCTGTAGACTGAAAAGTGACAGAGATATTGTTTAGGAAAATGTGCAGACAGACATACTTTCACTTATATACCGAAAGTCTCTTATATGAAGGCCTCGTTAAATATTTCGATGAAATGAATATCTAGTTGATATGGTCAGAAGAAGGCAAACGTGCTTTACAAAAAAACGTTAGCGGATATATCGTTACCACATGTAGACTCGAAGAGGAAACTCATTGTAGAAGCAGATCAGCATAATAAAGGTATTAATATACGTATACATAATAGTAATACCGGCTATTCTGCAAAATAAAATTCTAAAATCAATTACCACGGGCTATTAAAAGGTTTCAGGAATTATGTTGTCAATGGGGAATTATTGGCCGAGGATATGAAATTTGGTGAAACAGTGCGGAGTATGCGAACTGGTAACGAAGGAACCAATCAGTAAAATTCCACAATGACCAAATACAGATGTCTCGTAAACCGATGATATATGTACTCTTCATAAATAGAGCCTATCATGGAATCATTGTCGACAGTTTCAGTAAGTGTCCAAAAATTGGTAAATCCAAACATCCGGTTGCAACAAGTATCCGTTGATATAATTTCTGGCAAAATATTTAATGACATTATTAGTTGTTTTGGACTCCCGAAAATTTTAGTCAGCGACAATGAAACCCAGTTCACGGGGAGTGGAAATTTTGTAAATCAATCTAAACATACCACCCAAGTTCCAACAGATAGGCGGAACAGTGTTGGAGAGATTTAAACAAGCTTTAAAGAGAATCCAGACGTGAACCCAAATGAAATAAGTATTCAGAAAGTGTTGCTAGTTTTACACAATCACACCAAATCTGAAAACATCACATTTCTCTCACAGAGTTAATGTTTGCTAGAAAAATACACTGTGTTTGTTAGACATATGCCAATTCGGATGAAGACACATGAAAAATCTTAGCATAGATGACTAAAAACTGTAAGCAAAGTGACAAATGTTTGTTCTCAAGAATGTATAAGGAAGAAGGGACAGTAAGCAATACACTTGGACATGTGATATATTAAACGAAAAGAAAACATACATTTCCGTAAAGAAAAATAGAATCAGTTAAAAGTATTTTAAAAGCCACAGAAAATACCTAAGAGATTCCAATTGGATGTCTTGTATTACGCGTTTGGAATTCCTGTCCTCTATAATTTAACGCTCTCCAATGGCGGTATCCTAGAACTCAAGATCAGAGGTACCAATCTGTCAGACATCAGGACTGCAAGGAGGATCGTGTGTAAGAATAGACTGTAAAAATTGTGAACACAACCTTCTTTTTTACAACATTATAATTGGCTGATTAAGCCATTAATATCGACCGAGAGAATCACCTAAGAACGACGTCGAACATACGCCGAAAGCTTCACACACTAAGGATATTTGCTACTTCCACTACAAACTCGTGCAGTATGACGACTTACCAGATTTTTACACGAAACCGTAGCAAGACCTGCTCAGCTATTTAATACAATATATATCACTTTCGAGCGACATATCTGCGACGTAACACCTCGTCTCTCTTCTATGCTCCCCGTATGCAATAGCTGTATTGGTCGAGACGTGTTTTATATAGCTATGCATATTAGTGTTAACGATGGTAAAACATAATATTTTTGTTTTTGTGGACAGAGTGCGTACACTATTTTCGTATAAATGTCCTTCGTACCTCCTGGTTTTGTTTCATTATAAATCCAGAAATAAAACTAACTAACATGTTTTTTTATGCTATCCGTTTATTTTCTTATTTTCTAACTTTATTCTGTATTAGACTTCTTTTCGGAATTTGCTTTTCATACATCTTTTTTTTCAGATTTCTTCTTCCCTAATTGAATCCCGTAATTTGATTATTTCTTTTATTCTTTTCTACTCTTATTCTGTCTTTTATTCTTTCATCTTAATATCTATGTTTTCATTGTTATTCAATCGTTGTTTTCTCCTTTACAGTTTTGGTTCGCTCTTCTTTATTTTCCTCTTTTAAAAATACGCGCTTATATATTATTTCTCCTGTACTTCGTTCTGCAGGCAATCTTCGATCCTGCCTCATCATTCCGTATTCTACTTTTTTTGTCTTAATTATTCTGTATTTATTTTCTCTATCTGTGTAGGTTTTTCAACTTACCGATCTTTTATTTCTACATTATTATGCTTACATTTCTTATTTCTTTATAAGTTATTCATTCTCATGTTTATTCATCAGAAATTACGCCTTCATTTAAATCATTATTCTTTCATTATTATGCCTTAAAACTCGTTTTTTTTTTTGTATCTATCATACAATAATTTTCTATCCGTCATTATGCCTTTATTTAACACTTTCCTCTTTCGTTATAGCTTATTCATTCTTTTCTTCCTTTGTAATTATGCATTTGTTCACCCTTTATTGCTAACTAACCTTGGTGCTCGGTGTTGCCCAGGTTTTTAGAGGGGTGTGTTGAGTAAATAAGTCGTAGTAGGCAGGCAGGTTCGAAACTGTACCGCGAATGAGGAAAAGAACGTCAAAAAACGTATTTTCCGGAAGTGGTGAAGTTTTAAATTAAGGTTAATCAATCGAAAAGAGGGGATCATTTTCGATAATATCGGCGAAAAAAGCGACCCCCTCCTGTAGAAAAGTGCCCAGTTAAAGGGTAAATTAATTAAGGCTTTTAGCCAACTTTGCGATATTTGTCGTCGGAAGAGTAAAACATTAAGACGATATCAATGTCGTGAAAATCCGTCGCCTCTATCGAAGGTTGTAGGCATACATACATACATACATACATACATACATACATACTCATCCGTTTCCCTGTGTTATTATTGCTTCATTCGTTATTTTTTCTTCGTGTCGATTTTGCCTTGCCTCTTGCACAACTACAACACATTTTTAACTTTTTTCTATTGCTGTTTTTTCAATCTATTTGTTTTCATTTTAAGACGAAAATCCGTAATGAATGCACTTGTATAATGCAACAATATAATATCGGAACTCATCTTTTTATCTTATACTATATATGCATTTTTTCCACCAGTGCTGCTGCAACTTTACAAGTGTTTAAAACGACTTGACGAATCAAGCAGTGGTCATTAAAACCTTATCTGCAAACTTAAACGTTGAAAGGAAGAGCATATTTCTCAGGATTAGTCTTAGAAAAGACAGAAATTCCGAGAAACAAAACACTCGTAGAAAAATACTTTAAGCGCTTATCTATTCGAAAACGTTTTTATATTCAGTTTGCTTCAATATTATCCGACTAATCTTGATTAAATTCTCTACTTTTTTCCGATCGTCTTTCATTGCCTTTAACAAAATTTATTGAGAACACAAAATGTGTTTACCTTTAAATAACATGTGAATAAATGAAAGACCTCGTTGATTTGTACAGCCTCTTACAAGTAAGAACAACTATTTTCTCTCTGTATTCTTTAGATAAGGACTAGTTATTCGTATTATTTGGATTCTTCGAACTATTGTTCCCATTTTTAGTGCCATTTTATTAACGTTTCGGCCGATGTAACCAACTATCTTCAGGTATTTCTTGTCGAACTCGTCAAATGTTTCTGTTGAACACGGGAATTTGTACAGAATTTCAGACAAAAACTATTTACTTACTTGACAGGAGTTGCATAATTTGGCTTCGTCATCCATGCCTAGATAGAGCTCATAAGTAATTCACACTTGTACTTTTCGGTCGTGCACGTTTAGAATGAAACTGAAATCTTCAGAAGAATATTATTTTTACAATTTATTTTTCCAAGTACTCAAACCACTGCGCTACGGGTCCTTGCGAACAGTTCTAGGACGAATTTGATAAGTCTTAAACCAATATTATTTATTGTTGTAAATATAACTACTTATAACAAATTAATATTAATATATATATATATATATATATATATATATATATACATGGGTGGGTGTGGATTCACTACGCACTTGAGGAGAAATATTTACAGCACTGATTCGTGGTCCATTGTTAGAGCTGTCGACTGTCAACGCGACGGTTATAGGTTTGATCCACGGCTGGGGAAAGGTGTATGTCTATCCGCACTGATGAGTTGTGATACAACGAAGCAGTACTGTATGTGGATGACAATATATATATATATATATATATATATATATATAATTGTTACATCGACGAGAACGTTGTAAAACTGATACCCAAGGTGAGTGCAATAGTCCAAATAATCAAAATAATACGAATATTAGAATTTTTGAGTCGTTTTTACTATTTAGAATCGGTTAGCTATCATCAATCAAGCAGACATTTTTTCTAGGTTATAATCTCTTTATTAGATCCATAAATATTCGAGTATTTTTTAAGGCTCTCTCGATGATCTCAAACCTTGACTTAATAAAGCAGTAAAGAATATTTATTTTCTTTTCCGCATCTAACCAATTTTACTTTGTTATAGTCTATTTGTTTTGTGGATTTATGTTAGTTTTGCCGGGTTAAAAAAACACGTATCTGGTATGCTTATGTATCTAAGTGTTAGGTAAAATCTACTTCATTCCTCGTATGAGTCATTTCGTGGAGATATTATCAGGCTTCGTATATTATGCTCATCTCCTATACAATATTTTGATTGCAGAAATTCCCCTCTGGACTAAATACTGTAGGTTTGCAACAACATATGCCGCATACAAATTTATTATGTCTATCTTATGTAATTTTAGAACGACATTTTAGATATATTTAGTCGTTACAATAAAATCCTAGATTTCATCAAAGGAAAAACATCATAATCGCACTATCTTAAGACTAAGCAATTTCTATTTTTCTCTCTAAATCTAACTCTGCTAACGACCCAAGTAAATACCGGGAAGAAATATATACATTATGACTATATTTTCCTGGCATCTTTTGTAACTGGATCCTACACTTATAGAAATGCAATTACCTTTCCATTTCCGATTCGAAAATATTAATTTCTCCCTTCGAAAATTCCGGCAATTCTCATTGGTTGAGAGTTGAAAAATCGATTATTTCGGATTGAACATCTAATTACAAAAAGGAACGCGTCAGACCTTTAAAATATTGCGGCTCTCTCTATACAAATCAATAGTTTTATGAATATTACACCAAACACAAAAATATTAACCGCTCATAATCATATATTTACCAACGTAGACCCTCACATTTAACTACACACAGATTAGCATTATTATTCCCCCCTACAAAAAACAATCGCTGAGCCAAAAATTTACTTTTACAGATAGCATTGTTTTATTGTGCTTTCGAATCCCCTTAACAAAACGGCAATAATGCATTTTTTGTTTTTCTTTTAGTTTGTTATACAACAAGCCGTTTCCTTTTTTTATACTTTTATTATTTATAGTTTTTATATACATATTCACACATTAACAGCCTCCCCCTAAAAAATAACAAACAAAAAACTCTGAAACATAACATTAATATTTTCTTTAAATGACGACTTCTTTTTCTTTTCATTCATAGTATTTGTGTGTCGAGATCCTGGGAGCGATTATCAAGATTAAATTTGGAACAAATATTTTGACAGCTCTCCCACTCACAGGATGCTGTGTATGTTTTTCACATGAGGATGTTTCGTGTGACCATTCTGAAATCCGTTTTTAACGTTAGGAGGTTAGGAATGTCTATTCAAAAACTCGTCCTTACCATGAGAAGGTTGGGTTTGGGCAACAACAACGACAACAACAACAACAACAATCATACTACATTGTTTTTACAAGGGGGCTATGTTAAATTATAGATAAATTGTTTTTTTTAAATAAATTTTCACTTTGGATCCACCTAGACACTTTCCTTTAAGATGCCACTATAATAGGTTTTCCACTATGCTGCTTCAAAAAATCTCATTTATATTTGTGGCGGATACAAGTAGTTTTCGCGATATAAACCCCTATATTATACAGTTTAAATCAGTTGTCGCCATGTTACTACACACGGGCGATGCACAAATCTAATTGTATCCGACCAATATTGATACTCCACATTTTTTGTTGGTTCATAGTATTTGTGTAATGGAGTCCTGACAGCGATTATCAAGGTTAAATGTGTGGTATATATTTTGACAGCCACCCCCACTGCCAAAATGGAGTATCTATTCCGAAAGCCGTTCTTAACGTGGCGAGATTGGGAGCTTCTGTTCTCAAAGCTACTCTTAACATGAGAAGGTTGGAGATTGGGCAAAAACAACAACAACGCCACCAACAACAACCGTACTTTAATTGTTCTAAGAGTGGGTGATAGGCTTACATCGGCCAACGCCGCTTAACAGGTTCTGCTAGTTTTTAATAGTTAGACTTACCTGTAGAATGAGTTACTTTCATACCACGACAAACTCTCATATTATATACTGACCTTATTCGAATATGATATCTTGTAGACTTCTCTGAAAAAAGGGTATTTTATTCTGATACCATGGTTTTGCGCACGTGTAATTGTATGAGGATCTACTCTCTTGGGTTGGTTAGAATTCATTCTTTGTTATCATAGCGTAGACTTTTGACTTTCCAAAAATAAGAATAAAAAATAAACGATAATAACGTCTATATCTTACGAGAAAATCGTCTGTCAAGTTACCTTCCTCAAAGGATTGTCAGTAGAGCTGTAATATAACCCGTGTATAAGGATATCATATTTCGGATATATCTATGAGAAAAATAATATTCGACAGTGAAAGAAATCAATACAGGTGTGGAATTTTGTCTTTATGTCTTATTAATATTAATAGTAACAATAATAGGAACAACAACAATAATAATACATGTGTCTTTTGTTACGTGTCTATGTATGTGATCGTGTCACCTTTAGAGTGTGTATATATATATATATATGATACGTCAGAATAC
Source organism: Euprymna scolopes (assembly GCF_053919585.1). Classification (NCBI taxonomy): domain Eukaryota; kingdom Metazoa; phylum Mollusca; class Cephalopoda; order Sepiida; family Sepiolidae; genus Euprymna; species Euprymna scolopes. Next base: position 91,529,324 of record NC_136504.1, read on the forward strand.
TTTTATTGTTTTTGGTCTTCTCTGATCGATTCTTACCGTCACTGGTCGATGCTGTAACAGAACACCCGACGAAAACACAACGCTGATTTCTTGAATGTATTACTTTATTTATCTACCAGTGAACGCATTGTCGATTCGTTTTTTTTTTTGCGTTTTCCTTTTCTTCAACTTATTTTCTTTCAACGCTTTTTCTTCTTTTTCAATGCATTTTCGCAGCTAAACCTGACACGTCTGCTACGCCCCAAATCCGAAGCCACACTGCTTATATGCAAACAAAAAGATCTTAACTACAGCGTTTAACATCCGTCAATACTTAACCCCGTGAACTCTTTTTCACTAAGCATAAGCAAGCTGGCAGCAAAATCACAATTTCCAAATCTCCGGCGTAACCGGGGATAGATTATATATCACACGTATTAGGCTACACGTCCTGATTCAACTAATATTTTTGCATAATGTGATTTGGACATTTTGAACAGCTGAAGATTTAGAAAGATACAGTGTTTAAAGCAGTCAATATCTGATCAATAGGTTCATTTCGAAGCACACTGTTCGTCAGTATTTAGATCAACATGCAAGTGCACTGTGTCACCAAGTCAACTGCCACGTGAGCATGATGACAGGTGTCAACAAGATATTGTGCTACGCTTTTAATGCATGTACACGTGCGGTGGGTCATGCTATCTCTAATGTTAGCAGTGCATTATACCTATATTTAGTAAGCATTTGTTGAAGAAAAGTTAAAAATAAACTACATACACACGCAGATATATATATATATATATATATATATATATATATAATCATGTAATAAATAAACGGAATTCACTAGGTAAATGCAAAAGTAAGCTTCAGTCCAATAAATGTATTAATGTGTATATTATCTCAACTTAGTAGACGCTCGATACGACATTAATAAACATAGATAAGTATAAATAAAAATTGTAAATCAGAAATTTACATGTACTAATTTATTTTTCGACAGAACTCTTCCAATATAAATCGGCGGCGAAATATCCTAATTCCACGGAGTTACAAAGAATATAATATTCTCGCTAGAGGATAGAAACTGGTTAGCAGATTATATGCATAGCGCGAAGCTAGAATCTGTTGGTTTTACCACTTTCTGAAACTGCATTTTATGATGGTTGTCATAAAATGTATAATTATGCTTGAAAAATAATTCTTGCATATATTGTTTGTGCAACATATTTTTTTCTTAGAAATTTCCGTTCAAAATTGTCAAGGGGTATAAACAAATAAGAAAGAGAAGGAAAAAAAGAAAAATTCCAAACCGCACTGGTGGAATCAAAGATGTGTTATTGTCCTTTGTCAATATCATGAATCGAAAAGTGAATATTTCAGTTTGGGATTTTAAAAACAATTGGAAAAAGATTCCGGTGAAAATTTTAAGGGAATCAATCCTAAGCGGTCGCCATTTTTTTTAAACTCAAATTCTGTTAAACGTTGAAATTAGACTCACTGTCAGGGAAAACAGGACTAAACACGGAAAGTCATCACCAAGTTCACTTCACCGCTAGGCTCTTCGCTCCCATTAGCCGTTTGAGTGAAAAATGCTCGTCATACTTCAGTAAGTACGTGGACCGTAGCGGTCAAGTTTTGTGGGAAGGGTATAGCTACAGGAGAAGGTTTTAGAGAAATCCTGACGTAGATAATGACTGAGTAGATATTGGAGACAGATCGCCAGAACTCTTTTATAAAATAGATTTGTAAATATGTACACAAACGCTGGGGCTGCGATTTATTCTTATTGTACTGTAATCATCGTTTAATTAAAATTTTGGACTAAACTAACCACCAAACTGTAGTGAAGTATAAAAATGATAACTATGATAGGATAAAATTGATATAATATTGTGGTGTGCACAAAAATAAATTAAAGCTAATACACATGTATAAGTAATAATTCATAAGGTTTATCATTTTAAGCCAACGTTGCTATAATGACATGCATTTTCGGTTGTAATACTTGTCAAAATGTATACAAAGTTATAAGCGTTGTATCCGTCAATTTTGTTCGAGTAAAACCTGTACGACGATTCGCTTCATTATCACCGATCACGAAACTATTCGTCCGGGAAATGATGACCGATTATATCGGATTCTACATTTTCAATCAGCGCTAATTTAACAGGCAATTTACACTTCAAAGTGTCTCAAATAACGCTGCATATAAATTGCAAAATTTGTATAATAAAATAATTAATCTTATTTCATCTATAAATATAAAAGCGAAAATGTGTGTATGTATATATGTATGTGTGTTTGTGCGTCCGCTAAAAACCTTCGACAGACACGACGAAAATTCACAAACTTGGTATTATATTGAGGCTCCCTCCTTTCCTCGAAAAATATCTAAAAATTGGCCAAAAACGTTCATTTTTCAACCCCGAAATCGACAATTTTCGTCAGGTGGGGTCAACAAAAACGGTCCTCTCGTGACGACGACCGGTTCTACGCATGCGTAAGATGACGTCATGACCTGATTTACTTTAAATAGTTGAAAAACTGACTAAATTTCATGTACATCGCGTTAGCTCAGTTGGTTAACACGTTGGTTCATTATGTAAACGTTTTGGGTTCGAATCGTTGTGTGAGATGTCGCTTTTTTCAATTTTTTTTAAATTTAAATATTGAACCAGTGTTATTTAAGCCATTTTCACGTAATGTTCTGGGATATAACCAGGTGATATAACTCATAACTTTGATCGATAGAAGCCGATATGGATTAATACTGGCTCATCGTACTTCACCATGAGTTTCTAAATTTAAAATCGATTCTCAGATCTTCACATTTCGTGATAAAATATAGCAAATTTCATAAAAACAGCTATTTGATAATCGATTTCCTATTTAAGCTCGTATTCAAAACCGCGCGAACATTATTTCATGTCGACTATGCCGGACATAAATCCAGGATGTAGGCGAATATAATTTGTATATTTTAAACCAAAGTGATTGCATACAATTGTTGTAAATAATATCAACACTAGTCTATGATTTTAAAAAGTCGCAACCCTTTAGCATTATTTATATATTCATAGTCGTCTCCTGTGTTTATTTTTATCCTATACTTTTATGAAACCATCATTTACCTATGCATAGAATATTTTTATCACATTGGAGTTGGTCTATCAACTAAGATTCCTTTCTTCTCAAACAAATTTCAAAAATGAGTCTCAAGTCTAATTAATGTCTACTTTTTACAATTACTTTCATGGAAATTGCTCGCAAAAACGCACTTTTGCACCCTTCAAAAGGAAACATTTCTGATCTCAAAATCTTTTCTTCAACACTACTGCAACGAACACCAACACATTGCAACTCATTTCTGTCTGTCTGAAACTTGTTAGCGTGTAAGTATGTGCGTGCGAGATGAAAAAGTATTGTACGTGAGTCATTGAGTTGTTCTCTTGGATGAGTTGCCTCCCTCGACACCAAAACATAGTGGGTGAGCCTTGTCCTTTGATTTTTCCCTGCGAGGTTGATTAAGTCTCTCGGATTATCTAGCTTTTGATTTCTTGTTTATACGAGTTTCTAATTTGCCATCGTCCTATTATTTTTACTTTTTGAGGTCTTGAAACGATTTTTATTGATTGGAAAACATTGGGAGTTCACACATTGAAAACTATGAGGTTGGGGCAAAAATAATGTCGTGTGTTTTTTTTACATTTTACTAATATATATATATATATATATATATATATATATATATATATATATATATAAAACATTATTTTTGCATCAACCTAATACTTGCTTTAGGAAGTGACACGTAAGAATCCAAACAAAGCGACGAAAAAAAGGCAATAATCAATAAGAACCATTGTCTTCTGTTTTTTTTTTAATTTGGAATTAATAGGAATAAACTTCTGGATCTGTAGAAGAATTAGCAGTAACCAAAATGAGAAATAGAGCTTACCTCGGATACGTCTGTTTTGGGTTGAGCGAGAGGCGAGTTTTTGTTCCGTCTGTTTTTAGTTGTATTTTTTTTTGTTTTGCCTACTTCATTTTTATTTCAAGCTATTTCGGCCCGACTATGGCGAAGGTGCGGATAAGCAGCGATATTATCAAGCCGTTCTCTGGCGAGGGAGACGTTGAAGCGTGGCTGAAAAAAGTGAGACTTGTCGCACAACTTCAGCAGGTGGATGATGTAGCGAGTCTGCTACCTTTATATCTGGAAGGTGATGTTCTGGCACTCTACATGGAAATGGAGGAGGACGATCAAAGAGAAATACACCGGATTTAGGCCCGATTAAAGGAGGCGACTAAGCACTCTAAAGGAGCTCGTGAAAGAGTACGGGCTGACAGTGGACGTGACGCTGGTTCCTTCAGCACGAAACATTGCTGACCGATTGACACGAGTACCACAGACATGGTTTAAGGCAATGAAAAAGAAAAACAGGCCTGACCCGGGGATAGGCGCGGTTCACACAGACGAGCTGGATCAGTCAAATCATGGCTATTCACAAAGGTAGTGGACATCCGGGGGTGCGACGCACTACCTACTTTGTCAGGAGAAATTGCCCAACCACGACAAAAGCAACCGTTAAAACGGTCATACGGAAATGTGAGGAATGTCAGTCCATTGAAACAGCGCCAGTCAGGTGGGAAAAGGCAAAGCTGGAAGTTAACGAGAATTGGCAAAGAATTGGAATAGATATCACGCATTATAGCACCTTCCATTTTTTAACTCTGACAGACTGTGGCCCATCGCGTTTCTCCATTTGGAGGAAATTGGCAAGGCAGGACTCCGCAAGCGTGATCCATCAGTTGGAAACAGTGTTCCTCAAGCGTGGCTCGCCGTACGAAATCCTTTTAGACAATGACACGGATTTCTGCAGCAACGCATTTCAAGCATTTGCACATAAATGGGGAGTTCACTTGCGATTCCGTCGTGCATACGCTCCAGCCGGGAATGACATAGCGGAGCGATGTCACCGTACAGTGAAACGAATAGCGGCTAGAATGCGCTGTCCCATACAGGAAGCTGTCTACTGGTATAACATCACACCAAGAGACGACACATCTCCCTTCACTGCGCCTGCCAACCGGATTTATCGATACGAAGTTCGAGTAAAGGAGACCAATCTCGCAACTGCGGCCTCAGATCCCAAGGACAGCTCTTACCAGGTTGGAGATCGCGTGTGGGTCAAAAGACCGCAAAATCGATGTCCCACGAGGTTCGGCAAGGGTGAGGTGACCAAGGTAATCAGCCCTCAGTCGATTTTGGTGGACCGTGTGCCTCGCCACGTGAAAGATCTGCGCCCTCGCCATTATGTTGTTACATCAGAGGAAGAGGAAGGCAGTGCAATATCTTCTGAACGAGCAGAGAGTATAATGCAGGACGATGAAGAGCCATATAGCGGAAGAGGGACCACCCGTCTTACCTTTACGAAGGAGTACCCGACAAAGACGGATACTGCCCCCCTTTCCCTGCCCTGATTGTAAAACACCGCCTATGGAACAAGCTGGCGGCAATAACGGTGGTAATGAGGAAGACGAGAGGGAGGAAGTGCTGCCTCCAATTCTTCGAAGAAGCACCCGGCAAAGACGACTGCCCCCTGCCCCGTTTGTGATCATGAGATCAGGGGGGAGTGTAGCAGAATTAGCAGTAACCAAAATGAGAAATAGAGAGCTTACCTCGGATACGTCTGTTTTGGGTTGAGCGAAAGAGAGATTTCCAAGATGGCGTCCATGGGCTTTTATTAGCGTTTACCCAATGTGATTATCGTTGAATCACGTCTGCTCTCGCGAGATTATGCAAATATGTCGTTCCCGGCCGCTATAAAGGCAGGAAACTGGAAAGGAGAGGATGCGTTCTGCACATTGTGTGTAGGTGATTCTGGCGAGTAGATTGTGCTTGTTACGACCCACGTATCTGCGAGAAGCGAGTTTTTGTTCCGTCTGTTTTTAGTTGTATTTTTGTTTTTGTTTCAAGATCCAATGGCTAGAATAGTATCATGACAACAAAATACTACATAATACACAACTCCATAGGAAAATAGAGATAATGCAGGAGATGGTAACAAGTTAAACCATACCCCATGGGAGGTGTATATGCTTTATGTATGATAAAAATAGAAGAGTTACTAATGTAATTCTTGTGTAATAACAAGGGCTATGATAAAAGAATATTACTAAACGTTACTTTGACTATCGAGTATATATATATATGTTAATATATGTTTTTCTATAGAGTGGTGTAGTTCTCGGTTAATTAACCGTGTCGGATATATACTCGAGAGTCAAAAAAATGATAAGAATATTCTCATGTCATGGCCCTAGTAATAACTATGAATCAAATTCTATCGTCAACAGGAAATATTTAAATTTGCAATTTGAACGTGTGAAAAAAATTATGCTTCCTGAAACCTTTACAATAATCCAATATAAACGTACACTTTGATAAATACTAGCAGGTCGCCCGGCGTTCCCCTTCGTAACATACACATTTATATTATATTTTAATTCATGCAGATTTCTTACTATTATAGAGTCGATTCTCTATTGGCAATCATCCAATATATTGTACAGTAATGTGACTTGGATAAAATCCGCTACAATAAACCAGAACGGTTAGCGCTCCAGTCTTAGTCGTTATTTATCTCTCCAGCGTTTTTATCGTCTGAGCAACGGACAAATAGAAAATGTTTATAATTAAGCAAGTTTGAGTTATGAATGTTTAATTTAGAGCATTTAGAGCATGCACGAAAGAAAAAAAAGGTTTTATTTGAATTATCCTTTGCCAAGTTCGACTTTTTTTCAATTCTGTCCCCTTTACAGCACATTATTCCAGACAAAAAAAAATCAAAATGTTCTACAAGTCAAAATGCCATATATATATATATATATATATATATATATATATATATATATATATATATATATAAACTTTCAACTCGATAGACGAAATATACAGAAAGGAGTTTGGTAGATACTTTTCGCACACAATGTCATATATAGACAATGCAATACAAAGAATACAGATTTGTAGATGAAAAAGATTTCACCAGACAGATATATATATATATATATATATATATATATATATATATATATACGTCTGATTAAACACGATTAAATAAAAAAGTGATCCATCGCTCATACAATCTAGCATCAACCCGACAAATATTTTGCAAAGAACTAACATAAAACAAGCAGTAATAAACAATAACCTTCCCAATAAAATCGTCGATAAACAGATAAACCTCTAAGCTCACTCTACAATAAAAACATACACCTAACCCTAACAAAAACGACACCATCAAAATATACTATAAAAAGCAATTACACACTTACTACAAAACAGACAAAAAATAACAAACCTAATTAAAAGATACACAAGCACCACTGACCAAAACAAAAAGATCAAACTAATAATATATGATACTAAATTTAAAACTTCCAATTAATTAAAAACAAATGCAATACTAACACCACACTAAACCAAACTAATGTAGCGTATGAATTTATTTGCCCTTTCCAAGAATGTCTTCGAACCCACTCTAAAAAATCATACAATAATACATAGGCCACAACAAAAACACTCTCCTGTCGACGAACCTATTATTTAGCTGACAATAGCACCATAAACAACACCCAACATCCCACGATAAAAACCTACACTCGTCCGACATTAGAAATATTTTAACTAAAACTACTAAAATTCGATATTATAACTACACACGACGACTAAAATTAATAGAAGGCATACTTATGAAAACAAATTATAGCCCTTTTTAAACCGGATCTCATTTAACAACGGGACAAAGATACAAACGGTATTTAAAAACTTACATGAAACTAAATTAATAAACTATTAAATAGGAAAACCGAAAGTAAAAATAAAATGAAATAATAATTCGCCCGCACTCCTCCTGCGCCCACCTTTATAGCCAATTAATAACATATATAAATATATGACGAGATCCCTGGCGACACTAGATGATCTTGCTTTTCAAATAGAGGATGGGAGAGGATGAATCATGGGGGGACATACTGACACTTGGTCAAGGAAAAACAGATGTTTATGAGAGAAGAAATAAGAATATTTCGATGGGAAATAAATAAATATGATAATGAGATTCTCGAGTTGGCAGAAAAAGCAATACACGGTCGCCAGCCGAAAATGTGTGACGAGTCACTCATGGAGATAAATAGTTGTCGCTTATCACATCAGGGCCAGGTGGGGGTTTTAAGAGAAAGAGAAACGATAATTTGTTGCGATATCATGGCTGTTTAAAATCTGTTAACAACGAAGAGGTTGTTTTTAAAACCGTGTTGAGTGACATGGTCGACCTGGAGGTGACTAATAACTCGTAATTACATGATAAGTAACACCTCAGTGCAATGAGGGATAAAAATGGGGATAGATAAAACCGAAAAGAGGAGTAGAAATCAGGGAAAAAGAGAGAGGGAGAGGAAAGGAAAGAAAGAAAGAATAACCCCAAAAAGGTGGACAGAGGAACGACTGATTTGATAAAAACAAGACACTTAGCTAATTGGCGTCGTTTTTCGCTGATCCCTTCCTGTGGACTGACGGTGGATGAGGAACGGAGAGCTAGATGGGGAGACAAAACTGCCGGCCCCCTAAGTTGCATGACTAGGCCAATGTGTAACTATTATATTGTAAAGTCAAAGACAATAACCAATTCTGTCTTAAGAAAAACCAATTAAGTTTTGACTTTCTTTTCTTTGATTGGAACGCCGTTGTGAATGCAATATATTTATCCGATAGCCCAGGTGACGGTTGGAAGCTAGTTTGAAAGCAGAACCGGAGAAAGACCGACGACGACCCGAAGACGAATTCGACCACTAGACGAAACCACGGGTAACGCCATATGTATCGGCTACAGGTGCATTTCAATCACGAGCCTATGCTCCTGAGCTGAGCTGCACTGGAGGGGTTACAAATACACAAAGCCTCAAAAGAAAAGAAAAGGAAAACGATAACAACAACAATTTCTCCTGAAGGTAATCGGATGCACCGATAGAAAGCACTTCAGAAAAAGACCGCTCGGAAAATGGAAAAGATTTCCAGAAAAATCGGAAAAAGCAATAACGCCGTAGTGTTTAATCAGACATGTCTAAATAATGACTTGCTGACAAAATATACATTATATATGTATATATATATAAGTAGATATATATGCATACATATATATGCAGGCGTCTGTTAGAACGTGTACCTCTTCAATTATTTGAAATTGGGCAGTATCTTCAAACTATGCATAAAACGAAGTCAGCGTAAAATTAATCATCTTATAAGAAACCACAAAAATTAATGCCATTAATTACCCCCTGTTTTTCTAAGGAATATGTAAAATACTTAACTTTTATGTGGTCGCTCGCCTATTTATGACTGAGTATATAAAAAGGTTCCATTTTATAATTTTTAAATAAAAATGAAGGCTTTTTCTACCAATGCCATAGCGATAAAAAATTCAACTGTATAGGTATTTAGCTGATTAATTAATGCCAAAACATTGTCATAACTTTAGAAAAATCGCAAAAAAATTTTCGCGCCCTTTTTATGCCAGCTGCATTAAACAAAATCAAACTGAACCTTTTACAGCTACTCTTAGCAGTTCTTTTTAAAGATTAACAAGAAATGCTTCATTAATTTATGAAGGACCACATAAGCCATATGCAGACACCTTCTTCATATAAACATTGATATATGTGTATAGATTCATCGTAGAGTGCCAGATAATAGGAAATAAAATGAATTAATGCACATGCCATGCGACAGAACGTTTTCTTTTATATATTAATCGATCGGTACCGTTTCTGTTCGTAATATCAACTTTGGAGAAATAAAACATTTTATAATAACATTTTATCTCCTATTATCCTAGTAAATTGTATCGAGAATCAATTTTTCCATTTATGAAGATATATGAGAAAAATATATATTAATTAATAAACCATTAAAATAATGCATGCTTATTTTTATCACTATTTATTCAGCATTAAAATAAATAGCACTTTAAATAGGTTTTACTAATTCATTCTTTATTATTTCTAGTTTGATTCAGAAAAAAACGTTTAATAATTTCTGTTAATCTTGTATTAACGAGCTCAGCTCTCACCATCTCTCTTATATATAAAGTAGATGTAGTATCTCTTTAAACATTTCGTGAAGTGAAATCTTCATGATTATGATTTGTACAGGGTGGGGTAGAGCAACTTGCTCATTTGAAATATCAATTAAAACACAAGTAATGCAGGTATACATCTAATTCTTCGCACTGCAACCATTACATTTTTTTTTGGTTTGTTTAACGGCATATCAACCCTTTGTGGGTTATTTAATGCCGACTCCAGTTATTTTGGGAATAGTATTCGATGTTGTATCCAGTTATTTTAGCGTTTCATTTGTTGGATTGATGTGAATGGCTTCTTTTTTGTTGAACAAGCATAGATTATGTTTATTTATTAGATTTTCAATTTTCTTTCCCTTTCTATCCGTTTCCTTGCATCCCCATAATTTGTTGTGACTATTTAAGTCCCCTAGGAAAATAAAGGGTTTGGGTATTTGCCCTATAAAGTTCTCCAATTCATTTTCATTTATTTGTTCATGTGAAGGTATGTATAAAGAACAGATGCGTATCGGTTTGTGTAAGATTGTTCTTATGGCAACCGCTTGCAAATTTGTTTTTAATTCAATTTAGCTCCGGGGTAGGTTATTTTTAATGAATACTGATACACCACCAGAGACTCTAAGTCTTGTATTATGAATGTAGTTATATTGTTGATAGTGTTTTATATTCAAATTGTCCTCATTCGTAAGGAAGGTTTCTTGGAGACAAATAACCAAAAGATTAAGTTTGGTTTGCAACAATAATTTCGTTGTAATTTGCCTTCAATCCACGGCAATTCTATTGAATTATCTTGTAATTCATGATGATTTTTTCGTTTGAGGAGTAACTTCAGTTTCCATGTCTTCTAATTCCGTAAATCTATTTGTAGTAGTAGTAGTGGCTTCTGTGTGTGGTAATTTATTTCTATTATTAATTTTTTTTCTTTTTGGTAGATGTATCTCTTGTTTGTTTTTCAAGTGTGTTTTTTCACCACGGGGAATATGTATTTGTGACCTGTGTGGTCTTTCTTTTAACTGGTTTTGTTTTTCCTTAGTTTCGTCTTTTTCAGCATCTGCACAACGTACTGACTATTTTTGTGGTCTCTCTTTTGATCGACTTGTTTACTTAGATGTTCTGATTTTGGTTGGGGATTTGTTTTATTGGTAACATTAGTTGATGATTTAATGGGATGGTTAATTTTGATGATATATTTGGTTTGATTTCATTTATAAATTTGGGGCAGTCGTTTGGTCTCAATTGTAACAACTTGCTTATTAGTATTTCGTATTTGGAGTCTTGGTTAGTGATGTTGGATGATATACAACTTAGGGTGACTTGAGAGTACGTCTTTTCCTTCATGTATCCATCTATTATTTGCCTGGGTTCGAGGAAAGAGATATTTTGGTATGTTTTATTGACACTACTTCCTTTTCTTTCTTCCAGATTTTGCATGCTCTAGCATGTGTTTTCTCCACAATTTCCACATTTGCAATCAAGATTGCAGTCATTGACAGTGTGATCTGGATCTTTCTGGCCACATCTGCCGCACACTGCTCGTCTTCTACATGCATCCTCATGGTGCACAAACTTTTTGCATATAAAGCACCGACGTGGGTCCAACTTTTTCAACGTTAAACTCAATTTTGATTTCTTTTGGGGTAGTGAGTCTATCGAACTGCATAATGTAAGTGTTCGTATGTATAGTCTGATTCTCTTTATTTATTGTAATTCTTTTAACGTGTACTACTCCTTGGTTTTTAAGTTCTTTTGTTATCTCTTCAGTAGTGCACATTGAGAGGTCTTTCGATTTTACTACACCTTTGGATGTATTCAGATTCTTGTGTGGATATGTTTTGATATTTATGTTGTGGAAAGTTTTCATTCCTAGGAGAAAAGTAGCATGTTTTTCCCTTTCCACTTCCACCAGTAGGGTTTTATTTTTTTTAAGTTTTTACATTTTTTTTGGGGGGGGGTAATATATGCCGATATAATTTTATGTATAATAAACGGTGATAAGTCTGTTATTTGGGTTTCTTCGGTGGTTTCCAATAAAATAAATTTTGAGGATGTTTGATGTAGTTAATTATCTGAACTATCCGAGTCGGTGGGTTGGCGCTTGGTGTTTTTATACTTGGCTATATATATATATATATATATATATATATATATATATATATATATATATATATATATATACAATTGATTGTTTATGCTCCCCACCCACCTCGGAGTCCAATATTGGAGCATGTTAAGGGGTAAGCCCATTCGCCTTGTCATGCCAGGGCTACATAAACAGTATACATATCCCAAATGAGAGCCATGAGCACCCATAATCCTTTAGTTACACAATCCAAGTCGTTTGTGGTAACTTCCGGCACTATACAACCATGCCATGACTTTAATCATTTCGCACATTTGACCCTAGCAACCACCTTCTAACACATGGAAAAGAGGGGAAAATATGCATATAGTTTACAGTGGTACAGGGTAGAACTGTATTTGTTACGGTTTAGAATAAATTGATAGAAAAGTAGAAGATGTGTTAGGGCTTGATGTAACTAGCCGATTGATCGGATTGGACTCCTCCGACTGTCCGTCTAGCCTTGTACGAGGCTAAAGTGGAGTGTTGCAACTGATATCTTTAATTTCCCTAGATATCAGTTGCTCAGCCATCAGTCATTACGGGTCGCCACTTTGAGAGGCTTTTACTATCTGCAGTGTATTCTAATGCCCCACCGACGGGATTGGGAAGTAGGGAAGGAAAGAATAAAAAGGTGGGAGGGGAAGGGGCTGTTGTTTTTGTTTTTGCAGAACATAATTAATTTTTACAAAAGAGAATAGAAAACAAAAACAGAAATTTAATGTAGGTGCATTTCGTCTCAGGAGCCACTAGACAGCCTGACCTGGTAGCACCAGTAGTACGACATTTAACTTTTATCTTTTACCAGTTTTAAAGATGATATCGGTAAGTCGGCGTCCATTAATCGAACTCTGAAGTTTCGGCCAACTCTTCCCACAATATCAATGTGTATGTTAGTGATAGATCGACGGGTGTTGTTTTTCAGGTGAGTCAAGGTTCTAGGGTGATCGTTGTGAACAAGTGATTTCAGATATGACCATCAAAATAGTCACGTGGTGATAAATCAGCAGACCGTGCTGGCCAAGTGGATAAGGTGTCCAAGGAAGTTTTGCCGCAAAACAGTCATTGACTCGCACACTGTTTGCACTGTAGCACCATCCTATAAAGAAATGACGCACAATAAGAACCAAACCTCTCAAAACAGTCCATCCATACCATCCTTGGAGTAACCATCGCTTTAGGGCGCTAAATTTTAAATTGATCTGATCCAACCTGTATTATTTGGACTACAGTTTTTATTTTGCGTGTTATTTTCACTATCGGTGTGTATGTATGTATGTATGTATGTATGTATGTATGTATGCCTAAAACTTTCGACAGAGGCGACGGATGTTCATGAGATTGGTATCGTTTTTCGGATGACAAATATCGAAAAAATGGTTAAAAACATTAATTCCTTCACCCTCAACTGGGCACTTTTAAGCGAAGGTACCCTCTGCTAACTCGGCAATCTTACTCTCAAAATCATGAATCTGCATAAAATTTTAAACTGACCATTTATTTAATTCACGCTGGTAACATGCTTTCGTTCTGTAAGAAAAGATTGGTGGAAGTCAAAATTGTAGTCTTTGTATCACCTAGACCGTAGATTAAACCTTCAGTAGAGTGTTCTTTTAGAACATGAATTTTACTGGTGCTTCGATTAAACAAAGGGATTCGTTGCCATTCCGTGCAGATTCCAAAGCTATACAATGATGTTTGTGTTTAACTATATACACATAAAGACGGTCGAGGTTGGATGAGAACAGTTGTTCATATAATAAATCTAATGCACGTGTTATACTTAGATTTACACATATACATTTACAAAAGAGGAATTATTTACACACACATTTACAGATATATATATATATATATATATATATATATATTTGTCCTAGATATGACCTTAAACTATATTCTGTGGTGAGGCTCCAGTCTGCGGGCTTTGGAAAGTGTGAAGCCACCCTTTAATTGCCATTGCTCCCAGATCCACTCTAACGCGTAGTGGTAGTACCTGTTAGGGTCCCAACTATGGGTTAAATAGAAACCGACTTGAAAACAAGAAATATATTCTATTAAAAATGTTCTTCAAAATCTTTGGATTCGGCATTAAATAACCTGAAAAGGTTGACATGCCGTAAAACAAAAACAACCAACCCACGAATTATATATATATATATATATATATATATATATATATATATATATATATATATACACGTGCATGGTTTTAATATGTTGTGAAATATGTGTAAGATTATGTGCTTTGAAAATTACAGTTTGATATAACTCTATATTATTTTATTTACTATTAGCTCAATAGTTATTTTTCCACATGAGCTTTTAAAAGTATAAATATTTAATATGAAGCTTCATTTTATCTTGGAAAATAATGATCCAAATATATCATCTGAATTATATGAAATAATGCCTTTGGTTTCAGTTTTCATCACAGACACATATTTCAAACTATCCGCCATGAAAGTGTCATCGAGTGTCTTCGATATAAGTGTTTATCAGGACAACCAAATATTTAAAGAAACATAGTATTCGACGTCCACTCTGTTGAGCCACACCCTAGTTCATAGGAGGAAGGGTGCGCATTCTTTAAGTGATGCAATATCAAGTAACAAACCTTAGATTGATACTCTAAGAGACTCGTTGTCTTTGAGTCAAGTAAGACACAGAAAGTACAAGAAAATATATTATATAACATAGTCCACTGTTCAATTATTGAAAGCATTATTTATGTTCTTCAATTCCTTACTAATTCAACATATGAAAACATTAACAAAACACTCGGATGCAGTGTTAGTCTCTAAAAATGAGACCCCTTGACTTCTAAGAACTTACACTAAAGTAACTAAGAACAGATATATGGTTAATAATACCACCATATTTTATCTGCATATCTTCCATTTGACTGATATATCTATGGCAATGAAGCTATGCAGAGGAGCCCATGTTTATACTCGTAAGGAATCAACAGGGCGGATATACAGATATCTGTGAAATTTTCATTTTTTCTCGGGGATGAACTATGTACCCATATTTGTAGCCCAAGTGCCACAGATATATTTCATGTCTTATACTAAACTACTTATATGTTGGTAACTGCTGAGTTAAATAGTTAAACTCTACACCATATATGAGATCGCTTTATAATAATGCGTGTGTAGGCATTAGTATTTATATGCTCTGTAGTAACATCGAGCTGCATAAATTAATTCTATATATAAACGCCTGCTGGAATTAAAAAGACCGCTCGGCAAATAGAAAATATATCCAGAAAGATCGGAAAAAATCAGACGTGTCTTAATAATTTGCAGCCCCCCAATATATATATATATATATATATATATATATATATATATATATATATATATATGTGTGTGTGTGTGTGTGTGTGTGTGTGTGTGAAAATATGCACTGTTCGTTAGTAGGCCGTAAATATGACATTCACTTAAAGAAAAAAAAAAAGAACGGCTGGACCCACACACACACACATATATATATATATATATATATATATATATATATACACATATATATATATGTGTATATGTGTATATGTGTAGGTTTAACCTTTTTTCTTCTTTTATTGAATGTCATATTTACGGCCGGATAACGAACGTTTTATATTTTTTCACATTATTATTATTATTATTATTATTATTATTATTATTATTATTATTTATTTTCCGTAGCGAGTATATTGACTAAAGTGCATAATAATCCATCCGGCAGGATATTCACATATGTATGGTTTGTATAAAAGGTCATGCAGAGAACTACTGATACCCTATGCTATTTTTCACAGAAAAAGAAAATCTCTACTGAAATCTGATATTTGTAGATATTTGTATGAGAAGAATGATCTCACAAAAGAAAGGTTCCAGAAATGATTCATAAAAGAAATTCTCATTGAAAGATGCACCTTGCTTTCGCCACCTTAAATTAGTCGCAGTGACCAGTTGAATAAGATGAACGTTTGAAAACAGAGTATTGACAAGGTTTCCTAATAAATTCTAGAAACCATAATAGTTTTAATGTCCACTTTAAAAAACAAACGAAGTTTTTTGGCTAACCCAATACACGCATATATACGCGGATTCCAAAGTAAATTATCGAGGGAAACTTACAAAAATTTCTTAGAAAATTGATGAAATGCATTTATGAAAAAAAAACCAAAAAACAAAAAAAAAAAAAACGATGTTTTAAAGCTAAGCACTGCAATTCTCTGTGGTCGAGAACATTTACCAGCAGAATCTTTAAGGCAGTAACAGCTGTTCTCTGTTAAATTCGGTGGGAGACATTAGCACATTCACCCTGTCCTCTTTGTCATTCAGATTTCCTTTTGTCCCAAAACACTTAACCCGATTTGAGAGCGTTGCTGATGTGATAACCGCCATTTCTACAAAGAGGAAATTGATTTTCACAAAGTGAGGTAAAATCATTACATTCAGAAATGCATACACTTAGAATCTTTATCTAACGTTGAAAAGTTTGATATTATTATTCAGTATTAGTAGTAGAAATGTTCGATACCTTCTTTCTATCCATGGATTTTCTCTTTTTTTGTGTATAGTAATTGCCCCGACTCGGTAACGCATTCTCAACTCTACATCCGGGAAGCAATAGGAAAAATAAAATTTTAATATATCAAAACGCAAAAACAGAACACTCGGGGAGTGGCCATTAAGATAAATTGATCGAAAAGAATTAAGTAACTATTTATTTATTACATGTAATAATGTAAATTTACAGTAGGAAAACGAACAAATATTTCACCGACACGCTCAGTTTATTTTTTTTAAATATCAGGATAAAAATAGTTTACATCAAAAACGTCATATGAAACAGACACGAGAAATCGGATAGTAAACGGATGTTGCGAAAACGAAAATTAATTGGCAAAGTTTATCGAAAGAAGTGGTGACTGAAATCTGGGAAAAGTTCTTGTCACTCAGATTACAGGAAACACCACAAGTTGTTTTCAAAGAAATAATTAATGATGGCCTCTATGAAAACTCCAAGGTAAATAATAAGCATCTGTTGTGACCAGAAAAATCATTGTTATCGAAAGAGGAGGATAGTACTGGAAACCTGAGGAGATTAATTCTCACTCAAACTTCAAGGAATACCACCGATTAATTATAACAAATGACATCCTTACAAAGAGGAAACCGATAGAATCAAAACATTCCTAGAGTCACATACAGGGACAGTCTCAATACCTCAACAGAAATGTCAAATGGCTAAAATATGAAAAATTAACTTCAATGCATGAAAGGAGGAAGAGAAACAAAGTTAATGAAGAAACACTCATGACGACCTTGAGGAAAATAAAAATTAGAAAGAGCTATGCTATAATGGAATGAATGCATACATGTTTAAAAAAATTTCACAACCCTTCGTGAAAGACTAGTGGAAATTTGAGAGTGTGATGCTGCAAAACAGAATTACCAGAATAGATGATAAAAGGAAGAACTACGTTAATAGACAAGAAACCGAGAAATGAACGACCTCAAGCTACTATAGACCAATAACATGCTTACTTATTGTGTGAAAAAATCTTAACTGCACAACATGTACTAACAGTAGTCCACAAACATTAAGAGAATGTACCATTCTCTTAATGTTTGTGGACTACTGCCTAACGAAGAAAAAGAAAGCTACAAAGGAAAAAAAGAAACTCATGATTTTTGATTTATAAATTTAAATATTCTGAATATAAATATCAAGAAAAATAATATAATTATGAATAGATTGACTACAAGAAAGTCTAGGATTCGATACCTAACATATGTATAACTGAATGTTTAAAAATGTACAATATATTCGACAAGATTATTATTAAGAAACGAATGAGAACACAAAGATTCGAACTGACATCTGGAGTTTAAGATAGAAGTGTCTTCCAAAGACTGTTTGTTTCATAGCTTATTTTCATCGCCATGATACCACTAAACTACAAACAAGTTTACAGACACGGATAAACTACATACAAGTTTACAGACACGGATAAACTACATACAAGTTTACAGACACGGATAAACTACATACAAGTTTACAGACACGGATAAACTATATACAAGTTTACAGAACAACGGATAAACTACATACAAGTTTACAGAACAACGTATAAACCACATTGTGTATATAGATGATCTAGTAAAAAGCAAAGCTGAAAAACGCGAAATATCTATCCAGCACACTGAAATGAAATTCGGAATCTAAGAGTTAAAAAAAGAAACAAAAACTAAACGGCATGGAACTACTAAGGTGATCAGAGTGATAGATGGTTTAAGAATTCTGGAAACAAACATCATCTAATCAACAGAAACGAGAGACAATATTGGAAACGAATATCCGAGAAGAACAATGAGATGATTCGACTCAAAACTATAGAGTAGAAAGCTAGTTAAAAGAATAAAGACCTGCACGGTCTCACTAACAAAGTATTATTGACTATTTACAGGTTAGACCAAAGAATAACTTAGGGATCTTGATCAAATTACGAAAATAATATAAATCATGCATAACATTACAGTCTAAAAATGATACTGACCGACTGTACGAGAAAGGGAACGAAGGTAGAATAGGATTAGTAAGTGTAGAAGGCTGCGTGAAAAATACAAAAGATTTGGAAAGTACATCTCGGAGTATATGAAGATTGATCTCCACAGTAAGAGATATCATCAAGATGAACAATAAAGATAATGAGGAAACCAAAAACTAAATGACAAAAAAGAAAAGTGGGAAGAAAAATGGACGATTCATAAGAATGACTACAGAGAATAATCACAGAAAAGTAGACACATAAACAAAGAACCAGAATCGCTACTGATGACTGCACTGAACACAATGATTAGAACTAACTATATTAAAGCTCAAACAGATAAAACCAATGAAAACAATAAATGTAGATTTTGGGAACAAAAAGACGAAACGGTAAATCACAATGTGGAATACAGCAAACTAGCCATAAGAGACTACAAGAAAGTAGTACATCAGTAACAATGTATACGATCGAATCTCGAACTCTCAACTAAATGGATATATCACCAATGTGGAGACCATACCGGACACGAAAAAAGAACACAATATGTTTTAGATATGATATTAAAAACAGGTAAACTCTAAGAGGCAGGACATCATAATAATTAACAAGAGGGAGAGAAACAAGAAAATTCTAAATTTCCCCGTTCCAGTAGCCGATAAGGTGAATATCAAAGATATGGAAAACGAAGTAAACACGCGGAATAGACAGAGACTGAAAAGAATATGGAACGTAAAGAAAATCTATATTATTTCACTAATTTTAAGAGCACTAGACACTGTCGAGGAAAAAATTGAAAAAAAAAAAAAGATTAAGAGAAATTGGAATAAAAGCAAGAGTTGAAATTACACAGCAAACAGTAATGCTGAAATCAGATGAAAACACTCGAGTCTGGTTTAAACCCATACACTTCAAACACTAACTAGCCAGATGGACACTACGAGAGAAATAAAATATAAATATGGAGGGAAGACCACGTAGAACGACGAAAACTATAATTATCTACGCCCTTCTCCTTAAATGATTGTGTTGGCATCGACCGGCGCGACACTAAAGATTCGAAAATGGTCAGGACAGAAGGAAAGACCGTGGACAGAAAGTAATAACCTACACTAAATGTATGAAAAGACAACTGAGACATTTAGGGAGTATATTGCAATTCAGTTTCCGTTCAAAACCAAGGGCTGTTGTCAGGATGATGTCAACGGAAAACAGCTGTTGCTTTAACGCAAAATCATGTCCATAGATAGAAAATTAAAATACTGCATAAATACATCCGGCAATACTTTCTTTTTATTGCGATAAAAACGTTTGATTCGTAAATGATTTTAATTAGTTCTTTTTTTGTATTTGTAAAATAGTTTTCTATGTTAATCTTTTTAAATTTATATATATATATATATATATATATATATATATATTATAAAAAAAACAAAACAACCCAATTTGTGTTCGTTTAAAAAGGGGCGGTGAGTTTTAATCCACTGTTAATCAAGCAACATCTTTAAAACGATAATTAAAGTAGTTCCAAATTAAAATTGTATAATGTGTAAACAGTGGAGTGCACACTATCTACAGTTCAAACGTATGGAACCATTCAATTATTACACGAGTAAACTTTTAATTAGTTGTGAAACCGTGGAAGCATGAAATTGCAAAATGACCTGCTTAATACATTTCTTCATAACAGCACTGACGAAAGCTACTACATAAAAATATAAATGCGAAATAATTATATTTTATAGGCTGTAGCCTCGTTGTATTAATAGCTATAAACGTATTTTCACAAGGAAAAATGGCAATAGGTACGGCATAAAACTAACTTAGAAACAAATCACAAAACGAAATTATTTTCCTTAAGCTTTGTTTCAATTTTTTTTATTCAAACTACTTAACATCTATAGAACACTACCAGGTTCTTGGACTGAGTTTACTACTGAAAATATCTCTACATCTAGCATGTTTTCGGAATGCTCTTACGACTTGTAATATCTCAAAAATAGGTTGGTCCCCGAGTACCTGAAATCTTTCAAATTCTAGCCGCTCTTTGGAATCTCTCTACTTTTTTGCCGGTCCTTGGAATTATCCAACTACCAAAATTTTTTCTATGTTTAGCAGATGCTCGGAATAATCTTACTATGTGAAATCTCCTTGAAATTATCTTAATAATTGAAATCTATTTACCTGTTCCCGGTCCTCAGAATGATCTCAATTCCGAATATTTCTCTACATCGAGCAAGTCATCGAAAAAAATCTTACAACTTTTACCGACCTTCAGAATGATTTACTACCTCAAATCACCCAACCTTTAGCCGGTACTCGGAATAATCTTAGTAATTGAAATTTCTACCTTTTATCTGGTGTTGGGAATGATGTTACTATTAAAAATCTCTTAAGCTCTAACCGGTCATAAGAATAATCTTACTGCCTGAAATATTTCTACCGCCAATTGGTCCGCGGAATGATCCTACAATATGATATCTATCACCCTGTATCCAGTCATCAGCATCATCTTACCATCTGAAATCTCACAACCACTAACCGAAAACGATAAACTAAAATAATCTATGGGTCTGTCACGCTAGTAATTTGAATGATGATATATACCTATAAGAAGTATTAAGATTACATAATGGAAACCAACTACATAATTAATCCCAAACGATAACCAAGTACTCAACCTATAGGGCTTTGGGAACGGAATACTTCACCAATAAAGACACATATATGCTATTATGTACCTGTCTGCATATAAACCGATAAAATAATTATACTCTAGTATTGAGGAAAAAGAGACAGCCCAAAGGAAAGAATAACAACCGTCTAAATTAAGTTTACATATAGCTATAAAAAGCTTTTGCCGCAATAATTATTGCAGACACCGCTGTATAGTGAAAATCATAACTCACAGTATACTACCTTTATTTAAATAATAAGTAAGTTTGTATATCTGTTCATTGGCTGTTAATTTTACCATATGGACATATATTTTTTTAATATAGAAATAAATAATTTAAAAACGAAAAGCAAATGAACAGATAAAAAGCCGAGGAATAAAAGAAAAAATAGATAGAGCTTAACAATGAAATAGATTGATAATGTAGTCGGTGGAAGAAAAAAAACATAAAAACTAAAGATAAGGAAGTTTACAGCGATGAAAGTATAATATTATTTCAGATCAAAGCGCAATATACAACCGCTAGGTTGAAATAATACCAATACCTCCCCGCTGCAACTGCTTAACAACATGTGATCGTACTTCCCTTCTTACTTCAACTCCCACCAATCATACGCCCTTCCTCTCTTACACCTCCCTCCGAAACACCTACAACACACATTCACAAAGTATACACCCCACTTTCTTCCAAAGCGTAAACCACACCTAAATGTATTATAAAAACGAATGTAATCTTGACTCTTGTTTTAATTTCGCTCCGTTTTGGGCCTGATGAAATGATCGCTTTGAATTGGGGTTCCACTGAAACATGTATGCTCATATGTAACAAGTACTGTTTGTATAATAATAGAACATTATATATATATATATATATATATATATATATATATATATATATATATATATATATATATATATATATAAATATATATATACGCACACTTATGGCGACTCATAAACGAACGAGAGTAGCACTTAGAAACTAAACGAAAATCTACTCAGGTAACCTTTCTCTAATTCTTTTATTTCCTACTCATCTTCAACGGTCGTTATCGATTACAGTGAATTTGACCTTTTCCAAGGTTCAGGAAATAAAAAAAAAGATCGATACAAAAATCCGATCAATAAAATGGTCGTTATTATTTCGTATTATTTAGAGTTTGTGCATCGTTGGACATCTGCCTATTAAACTAATGCCCTAATAGACCACTTAAAAACAGAATTCTACGTCGATCAAGTATGTTCAACATTACCAAGAAAGTCTATTTTGTATTCTTTATCTTAGCCATTTTTATCTGAACTTATCTGCTATATATTCCGAGACAGTTCTAAAACTCGAGGAAATACATTCCCAAAATGTATTACTCGATTGTCAAAACAATTCAATTGGTTAATAAATCTAGTTTGAAAAATATATATGAATTAATTCCAAATAAACTGAAAGAGATTGATTATAATATAAGAGCATGGTATTTGTTTATTAAATGATTAATAGAAAACCAAAATCAATATGAGTCTATCGGTTTTAATCCATGCAGTAAAATTCTTTGTTCGGCATAGACGTAATCTAATAAACTTCAGATTCTTTTGAAAGATAATAAAGTAACACACTAAAAAAATAAATAAAATAAAGGAATTATATATATACTAGCAGTTCAGCCCGGCTTTGCTTGGGCCCTATATAATGTGCTTGACTTGCTTTACGTGTGAATACACTATATGTCTAAATGTTTAGACTAAACTTTCTCTGAGAAATTTCGTAAAGACCGCAGAGGTCAATTTTGACCCTAATTTTGACCCATCAAAATTTATTATTTTGCTCTCAAATCAGGATAAAATATTTAAAATATGCCCGAGTTACCTGTATCTTAAATGTCAAGTCTTTAGCCTTAAATATGGCGGAGAATCTACAAAGGTAAACTTTGACCTTTTGGCAAAAACACATATTATTTTATGTACCATACTTTTCCAAATTCATATAATTTATGAACCAAGCATTAAAGCATGGAAATCATGTCTTTCTAAGCTGGTATGTATTAAAAAGAAATTATTAACACCTTATAAACCCAATTAATAACTGCTAATATTATTAGCACCCCCCTTTTAAAACATAGCCTTATATAATGTGTTTATAATTTCGGCTTCTTAACTCAGTAATATCTACTCTACACCTAATATTAGTCCTTATACACTTTACATGTTAAATACAGCATCTTCGACTAAATTTTATTTTAGTTAATTTCAAGTTAAAACTGATTTTAATAAAGATTTCTATTTATTAAAATAAAATTGAATTTTTTTGTCAAATTTTCAATAACAAAATATTCCTCTTCTAGAAATACAAACATTGTTCTCTTCTTACGCTTCCGTGTATAGGTTACACTCGGCACGTCCTCGGGGGTTGGAAGTTTAAGTTGAGTGATGTCTAAATGTCCGATAACAGTGTTAAACGTTTGGTCGAACGCCTGGAGTCAATAATAATAGAGACATTCATTGTTTAAGAAGCACTCGACATTAAGAATTTAAAATTTAACGGCTGAAAGACCAAACGAGTGCGAAATTGATTTTAATAAACATTTCTATTTACCAATATATATATATATATATATATATATATATATATATATACATATATATATGTGTTTCATATACATATATATATATATGTATATATACATGTTTATTGTTATATAAACATGGTCACATCCTGCTGCTAAAAATAGCCACTTGTTTCAATCAAACAACAGATATCATCAGGCAGCGACTTGACTATTCAAAAGTTCAATGAATAATGGATTTTTATTTTAGGTAGGAACTCTTTAAAAGTTGGAGTTAAAAAACTTAAAACACAGAACTTTAATTATAAGATGTAAAGAGGGAGGGGACAATTTAAATAAAGTTAAAGATTATAATGGAGAGAGAGAGTGATTAAGAAGAGAAAAAGAAATAGAGAGAAAAATATACATATAATATGGAGAAGAAAAAGAAAAAAGATATAAATGGTTATTATAAAGAGAATAAGGACTAGAAGGGAAAAGAAAGAATGATGATATATAGTTAAAGAGAGAAAGAAAGTAAGAATTAATAGGAAGGGAATCTTAAAGAAGTTGCCAGTATATAGAAAAAGAAAGAGAAAAAAATCTGCGTGTCAACCAATTTATGAACAATTATACAATTCAGTAATGAGACAACATTATTACAAATACAAACAGAAAATACAATCTAAGCGTTAGAAATGAACATGTCGAAAAAGACAGCGAATGTATCCAACTGACATATTTGTCATCTAACATACGCCCACGAGTAATATCAACGCAGTTCAAACATACGTCTACAATTAATTAAGCCCTTTATACTAAATGATATAAGTTTAAAGTTTTCGCGTTTTTATTAACTGAATATATAAGTAAAAGAAGAAAATAATAATGATAAAACAATATAAAAATTATTAATAATAATAATAATAGTAATAATAAAAATAATAATATAATAATAAAACAGAATAAAATTAATATTTATTATCTTTTTAATATAACATATTTAGCCATAAGAGGGGATTAAATAAATTAAATAGGACTAATAAATTATAAATAATAATCTACTAATATTTATGTATATAAAAAGAATACAATACATATATATATACATATACACACATATATACATATATATACACACACATATATATACATACATGCATATAATTAAAGGTGTAACTCTATACTATTAAGTTGAAAGTTTAAGCTAGTTAAATATTAAGTCATATTAAATCACAAATTAATACATTCAAGACAGTATTACTAAAAACATAGATACAAGTACACTTACATATAAATGTATAAATATATTCAGGCAAAAGAAGTAGTTAAATCAACAGAATACTCAAAAGTAGCGACACACAGGTAGATAGTAACAAAATTAAAAATAATAAAACACATATGTATATCCCCACAGAGAACCAACATACATACAAATATACATATATATATATATATATATATATATATATATATATATATAATAGTATGTATACACATACATACAAAACAGAATTTTATGTATACACATAAATTTTTATGCATACACATACATACAAAACAATTTTTTTAAGAGTTCCTACCTAAAATAAAAATCCATTATTCATTGAACTTTTGAATAGTCAAGTCGCTGCCTGATGATATCTGTTGTTTGATTGAAACAAGTGGCTATTTGTAGCAGCAGGATGTGACCATGTTTATATAACAATAAAAAAGTATTATCAGATCTTTTTATTGAGCACTATCTAACAACCTCGTTGAATTCATTAGTCCATTACTTTTGAATAAAAAACCCCGAGTATATGTATATATATATATATGTTTCCTCTCTCTCTCTCTCTCTCTATATATATATATATATATATATATATATATAAAATTTGAGTGTCCTCAGCTAGAATCGGAAACAAAACATCACCCTCCAGTCTTAGTCGTTACCGTTTAAGCTTACGTCAGATAGATATAAATTAGTTAAAAAATGAACCAACTTTAACGTATATGTGCATATATTCGCGCATGTGTACAAATAACAGGTTTAGTCGGCTTACTCTTTCCAAGTTTCAATTTATTTTTATATTGCTCCTTTAGCAGCTATTTTTACCGGTTAAAATACCGAGAAAAAGTTACCGGTTTAAAAAAAACCTTCCGGTTAAAATACCGAGAAAAAGTTACCGGTTTAAAAAAAACCTTCTCTCAATTATCATATTTGATTGTAGGAATTATAAAAAAAACTGTCATTACGTTCAATTTAAAATTTAATGCCACGATGTGTTTTGTGGCTTATACAATTTATTTAATCTTGTTCGTTTTATCTTTGAAAATTCTTCTTAATGAAGATTTAAATGTATTCGCATTTAATATTGCTTCATCTTACCACTGTATTTAAGTGAGTTTAATTTTATCTTCTTTCAATCAAAAATATAAATAATAATTCACATTTAATTATATTCGACTGTTTTTATTTTTAGTTAACTAAACTATGTTTTATCAAGATTGTGTTCTTGATTGGCGTTTTTAAGTGTTTAGGATTTCATTAATAGTTTTCTTTTAATTTCGTCTCTTAGAGAGAAAAAATATTCTTGTTCAGAGCGCGTAAGGGTTATTTTTCTTTAATGGTTAAAATTAGTACGGTCGTAGAAAAAAAAACGGTTCACGAAAAAAAAAGCAATCATTGACTTGCCTCGTGTCGCTCTTCGATCTTTTGTTTCGGTGGTGATGCACTTTACAAATAAAAAAAAAAAACAGACACACAAACGCAGACAATACATTCTTGTTTAAATTCTTGTTGAAATTCAGAAAAAATAAAGAGAGAATCACTTAGTGGCACTTTGAAATCTTTTCTAAGATGACCTTTCGTTAATTCTTTTATTTGTTACTCATTTGCAACGACCCTTGTCGATTTGGATGAAGTTGACATTTGTAAAGATGGGAGAAGTTTTAAAAAGATCAATAAAATTATTCGGTATATTTGACCATCATAGAAAAGGTACAATTTAGAATAGATTGTGTATTGAGAATACGGATAAAATTATATATTGATTAGAAAGGTACGTTTTTCCAATATGAAATGCTATTTAATAGTTATATACACCTTTTTAAACGTCTAGTGCTTTTGTTAATTATTATTATTATTATTAATAGTATAATTATTATTATTACCATTAATATAATTATTATTGTTATAATCATTATTACCATTGTAATGATAATTATTATTAGTAGTATTGTTGTTATAATTATTATTATTACCATTATTATATTTATTATTATTGTTGTTATAATTATTATTACCATTATAATAATTATTATTGTTATAATTATTATTACCATTATTGTAATTATTATTATTGATTGTTATAATTATTACTATTATACTTATAATTATTATTACTATCATTGTTATAATTATTACTATTATCATCATTATAATTATTATTATCATTATAATTATTATTATCTATATAATAATTCACTAGAGTATTATTTTGTCTGTGATATATCTTATCATTAGGGCTGTGACAACAAAATATTCTTTTCAGTCTTTTGACTCTCAAGTATATATCCGACACAGTAAAACACAGTCGATCAACCTAGAACCACATGTATATAAAAACATAAAATATTCACGCATATATACTCAATATTCAAAGCAATGACAAGCATATGCTGGGGTAACAGCACTACTTATCATCTTCCAAAGTCATTTATTATAATGAGGTCAGCCGATTGACAAAGATAAAATGGAATACAAAACAGTAGATATATCGGTGTTGTTTAAAATTAATTGTCAAGGTGTAAAGTTTGCGGAGTTTTCAAAGTTTTTATATAAATTGTTCCAAAATCCGCTTCTGTTGCCCCGTTTAACTCTAATAACCCATTATTTGCATTCGAAAACTTTACCGACGTATTAATATTCAGATTACTGTTACAAATTTGAAAACTATGTAGATTCTAGTTTTTCTGTCCACATTTGGATATTTTACGTCTTGAAGTAATTTTCAAAATTCACAATCACTTGTTTATTCGTTTAGAAATCAGTTCTGTAATTATAAATATACAAACTTAACTAATATATATATATATATATATATATATATATATATATATATATATATATATTCCAGGTAAAAAATATTTATCTATATGTCTATAAAACTAAGAATGTGTGTGAGAGGACATTCTCAATATATATACTCAACAACTTTTTGACTTACTTATAATTTCGTATATGAGGTAATCAGACTCGTAGAAAATGATTTTATCGAAAAAAGTAGCTTCTAATAGGTCAGGATTAAAACATTGGTACGAGGTGATCACCAAATTTTTATCTGTTTGTTTAATGTTTCACTTATGCGTATGCGTGAATCGTTCTCATACCAGATTCCTTATGTTAACAATAAGTAGGCTTGAAAACATATTTTAAGATTGCATCAAACTGACCAAATAGTTATCGTACTTGATTAACTATCTTTAGACTTTGGTTTCGATCTCAGCTCGAGTTTGTTTACTGACAAGACGTGAGCTGTTACGAAAAAACATAACACTAGCGTGCACATGTCCCAATTTCTTTCCGTTTTCTTTACTTGAATTTAATAGGATTCTAATTTAATACGGGAAACGCCGGATACATCTCTTTGTAAGTATATGTTTACCTTCCTCTCTCTGTATATATATATATATATATATATATATATATATATATATATATATATATATATATGATTAGTTTTTTTTGGAAAAAGAATTCCAGCAGAGTGCTCAATTAAAAGGAAAATCCAAATTTTAAGAGCGTACTTATATTTTGTGTACAGAAAGTTGTTAGTTGAGACAGGTCATTGGTACCGTCGGTTTCAAGCCCGGGCTTGAAACCGACGGTACCAATGACCTGTCTCAACTAACAACTTTCTGTACACAATATATATATATATATATATGTATGTATATATATATACATATATGTATGTATATATATATATATACATATATGTATGTATGTATATATATATATATATACATGTATATATATATACATATATGTATGTATGTATATATATATATTACAAGGAAGTCACGACCTATCAAGACCCGAAGGCCACTCGGGAATAAGGGTTATTGCGTGTACAGTTATCAATGGGACAATATCGTAGTAATCGCTAGTAATGGAGATCTGATAAAGTGTCTTATTTAAGAGGGTAGTTCATCAGGAACTTGTTTATGTTGGGCTTGAAGACATCCAGGTTGTAGTCAGGTGAGAAACAGGCAAATGGAAGAGTTCCACAGGCGTGCACTTCTAAAAAAGAAGCTTTGCTTATAGATTGTACGTTTTGATTTTGGCACAGATAAAGAGTGGGGAAAATTAGTGACAGTGGTTTCAGATAGACGAGTGTTTTTCGTGAAAGATTGCGAGGGTGGATCAGAGAACACTTCACATGGAAAAATCGATAAAACAACGACAGGCTCGCAACATCCGTTCTGTGGGAGAGAGGTTGCAGGGAAAAGGAAGGGGCATCCCCACGAGGCTTTTTTGTACGTTGTCAAGGAAGACTAGGCTGTTTTTAGCAGCTCCTGCCCAGATATGGCAGCAGTACTCAATCCTTGGACGTACTTGGCTTTTATATATAGAGAGAATTGCATCAGCAATGAAATATCTACTTGAGCGGTAGAAGGATCCCTCCATTTTTCCAGCGACCGTGGACACAGATTTGATGTACGTGTTCCATTTCAGATCAGGAGTAAAGGTCAATCCCAGTAGCTTGTCAAAACATGGAGCCTCCCCAAGATGAGAGCCATCCATTTCAATTGATGTCAGATGGGGATCAGAGCGTTGATGATGTAAAGATAGAAGCGTGGTTTTAGATGCATTAAAACTTAACCAGCCACATCTTCATACATTGTACCATGCGCTCAAGATCAGAGGAGAAAGAATCAGAGATAATTTTGTCATTTACGGCCGTTGATGTGTCATCAGCATAGATGTCAGCGAATGATTTAGGTATGTGTTTTTGGAGATCATTGATGTAGATCAGGAAGAGAGTTGGGCCCAGGATGGATCCCTGAGGGACACCA
Organism: Euprymna scolopes; assembly: GCF_053919585.1. NCBI lineage: Eukaryota > Metazoa > Mollusca > Cephalopoda > Sepiida > Sepiolidae > Euprymna > Euprymna scolopes. The sequence goes on from NC_136504.1 coordinate 91,559,394, forward strand.
GCATTAATACAGTGGGCTTCTGATTCCTGCCATCAACCACTACTCTTATGAGCCTATCAGAGAGAAATGATTTAATAATTAAGAAAATATTTCCAGTTATAACGTAGCTGGAAATCTTATGAAGGGGGCCTTGATGCAATAATTTATCAAAGGCCTTTGATATGTCAAGAGCAATTGCCCTAGAAAGGAAATATTTGTCGAGGGGTTCACTAATTCTATGAGATATAACCGTTAGCACATCTGCTGTAGATCTAGGAGAACGGAAACCATATTGCATGTCACTAAGAAGGTTATTTCTGCTGAGGTGGATGACTACTTCTCTATTTAATATGGATTCCAGCAACATACTCATGACACACATGAGACTTATTGTTCTGTACTGAGAGGGAGATGACCTGTCACCTGAATTCTTAAATACAGGACATACTGATGAGGTTTTCCAGAGTGTTGGGAAAACCTTCTTAAGACGACGCTTGAAGAGTTTTGTAAGTAGGGGGGGGGCAAGTTCTGGTTAAAGCTTTTTCAACACTATAGTGTATATGTGTATATATGTGTGTATATATGCATATTTTTAAATAATATATGTGCGTGTATATTAAGTATATACGCATATATAAAGCGTCAGAATGAAAAATGGAATAAAAATAATAAAAATTATGAAACTATTAAATAAAATACTTTGAACACTCGACCACATTTCAAAAAAATGTTTTACTTAGTATGATACCCGCCTAATCTGATTTGGCTGTCAAGTAAAATAAGCATTTAGCCGAAGTCTGGATTTAATATATTCCGCACTTTAGTGTATAGACTCTCAAGTTAACCAATTAATCGCATTTTGCACTCGTACTTTTCATTATATATATATATATATATATATATATATATGCATACGTGGATATACAATACACTTTTCGTCTGCTGAAATAAAACCGTGAACTGCCTGTGCAAATGACCGAAACATTGAGCATCTAATTAGGAAACTCCTTTCCCTCTCTACGTGTTGTATTTAAGTTAATTACTTATGTCTGTAATTTTCTATGTACTAATGTCGTCACGTTAATTCACGTCGTTAAATTCATGGCTGTTGGTTGTAATTATGTCTTTCCGCCGATTAATCTCTTTGGATTGTATTAAGTCTGACGAGTCCAAAGGCCGGTCATTAGTTTATCCGGAACGTTCTGCAGAGTTGGATCCACAGACAAATCAAATCATCTAAACCTCGATTCATTTGAGTTAATCAAGTTACACAGTTTGATATTCACCAGCAACGGATGCCGTGTCGTCTTTCAACGATCTAATTGAGGTCGGGACGTGAAATGGCGAAGCAAGTTTAGTAGGTAAGCAAAAAAGTCAACATTACAGAATCTGGACTGAATCTGTGAAAAGAAGTAATTGTCAAGGATTGAAATATTATTTTGATTCATCGTGTGACATGATCTTCTTCAGGGAGCGATTTGCTCCCCATTTGGGAGGTTGAGATCCTATGAGACCTGCGAAAGACCGGGTAAATATGGTAATATTGTCTAATTGAATCCCGAACAACGGCAGATATCAAAACTATTTGAAATAATATATATATATATATATATATATATATATATATATTATTGTTTGTAAATAAATGACAGGAAATGTTAGAATAGGGAACAATGCTATTCGTCTGGCCTGGAGAACACCGGACCAGCTGTCTCGGGTTCTAAGCAAGGAAATTAACAAGGGTTGACCTCCCAGGTCGTGTGAAGATGATTTTATTTTGGTCTTCGACTGCAAAACACCCTGGTAATATTGGTGAAGTGCACAAACGCAAATGTATCTGGGGATTCCCCAGGAAACGTATCGCTAATTGGTTGGGTGGATCGTCCGACCCCAACCCGTGACCTTACCAAGCCAATACCCACTCGGATTAGACAGATCTCGGAAGAGATAGCTTCTGACGCTTGACGACCCCCCCCTCTCTGCCATCCTGACTAGCAATCCAGTGAGCAGATGAAAGAGAATTGTGAACTTTAGATGTTTGGGTTACTAAACGATGTCCATATGTAAAAGATCTGTAACTTTGTGAAATTAATTTTTAGTAGATAGAAACTCTGGTTCTCTCTGTCTGTCTTTCTGGCGCATGCAAAGCTTCGCTTTTTGCTTTCAGCAGAATTCTACACAGGCGTTGAGAATTCAATGTGGAGATCCCCGGTAGACTTGACATCACGAGCCACAGTTTCTGAAGCAGTACAGATCAGTTGCTTGACCTGAGAGCGGGAGATCCGACCACGCTACTGTCGTCATATTGAGTGTGCTTTTGTACAACGTTTCGATGTAACCTCTGGCCTTCTTCAGGTGTATCTTGTCGAACTTGGGGATGTTTCCGTCAGACTCGGGAATTTGGACGGAATTTCGACCAGAAACCATTATTTCCTTCACAGGTGTAGCATGCGCTTGTTCCGTCAGCCATGACTTGATAGAGGTCCTCAGTAATTCGCAATTGTATTGTCATTCGGTCGCCTACAATGAGGATTGGCTTCGATCTTGTGATTAAGCAGAGACTAATGCTCTTACTCAAAAGCCAAAACAGGTTGGCCTTAGAGATTGGAATGTCCGAGCACGAGAGAACAGTTTGGGCGATGTCATCTACTGTGTCATCTTTCTACAATCTTGCAATGCAAGATCTTACCGAAACAAGTTATGCAACAAGTGGTAAACCTAAAGAGTTGTCTGCCTCTCGGTAAAAAAAGATATGAGTTAGATTACGGAAAAGTTGCAGAACAACCGAACCGTATTACACCTTTTCAGCTGATGAATCGTTACGCAAGAGGAATTCATGCTGACGAAGACGTCAATGTGCTGGGCCTTTTTGACATTGGAAGAGATATTGTTTAAAAAAAGGACGGGCAATCAGTGTTTTTCTATTATCAGAAACGGAGTTTGAATTCGAAAAATCTAGCATCCAGCAAGAACATGAAAGTATCTGAAGATCGTAGCATTGATCCAGTACTCCTGTTTCAGACGTTTCTCATAGTCCCTCAGGCTGGAAATCTTCGACGAGATGATGTCATGTCCTAGTAAGTGTGTTTGTCCCCAATGCCTTTATTTGAGGGAAAAGGGGATTTTGCGTCAGGCCGACAAACCACAACTTTCCAAAGCAATCGGAAATTATGTCAAAACAAAATCAGAAAGTGGTTTGCAGTAAACTCATCGCCGTCTGAAATGGAAGTAAGGGAGCACCTACAGTTTGATTGCAAACGAGTATGCTTTATTCACTGTCGAAAACTATGGAAGAGTGAGTGTGGGGTTTGATGGTTATGATGTTGCACCAAATATAAAGGACTGTAGGCATTAGAGACGAATTCGAAAGTTGAATGTAAATAAGGTGAACATTATTGAGGGGAGAATATTTTCTAGGAAAAAGGGCGACTTTTGCCAAATGGGGCAAACAAGCACGCATTTATCTAGCTGATCATGAAAGGAATGAAGCAGAAATGATGTGATGTTAGTCAAGCAAAATGAGATGCTGACATTGAGATTGCGAAAGCAGCCATCAGTATGTTTGCTTTCTGACAAGCCTTACTGAGGAGACACAGGTCTTTTTCTCTTGCTGATGTTTCCAAATGCGCTACACTCTATTTCCGCTCTGACACGGTGATATCTACGTCTATAATGTCAAAGTTCTTTAACAGGTGCTTGGTGAAGCAGTTTGCAGTGACCTATTGTTTCTGCATGCCTTTACGGGATGTGATTCGATGTCCAGAATGTTCGGGATTAGAAAGAAGTCGGGGTTACACTGAATCATCAAAAGAGCATGATGAACTGATGAACTGATTCAGATGATTAATTGCAACTGTTTGGAAAGGTGCTTTACCCGTAGAAAGCATAGACTAGAATCTACACGTGCATATGGACACTGTCAAGATGGCAACTGTGACTATGTGAAAAGTGCTTCAATCATAGATGATGAGGATTACGGGGAAGAAGTGTAAACACCTTGAAAACATTATAACATGTGAATCGGGGTAAGGTAGGGGCATCCATAGATATGGAATAAGGGGGGATCTTACATCACTGGCAACCATTTCAGTTGAAAAACTGACCCCCAAAACATAGATAAAAATGCACGAATTATTGGTTTATCATGAAAACTGGCCGTATTAGAGAGTTAAAACGTAATGGAAAATGACTCGTAAGTCGTAAATATTCAACTTCAAAATTTGAAACCTTTCCATGCTCAAATCTTGTCAAACTTTTAGGATGATGTATCGTAGACTCAACCTGACATAAAACCGCAAAAAAAAAATTAGCAAATTCCTGCAATTTTTTTTTTATATCATTTCGTATTTTGACTGAACTATCAACGTATAAACATTCTGTTGGAAAGGTGTTAAAAACTCATGGTGCAAGTCGCAGGCGTTGATGGTGCATAGGTTACAGTACTCTTAAGTAAGTCTTTCTAGTCGACCCATACACGAAGTTTGCGTAGTCTAGTATGTGGCGTATTGGGGTTGGATATGATTTGATAAATTTTTTGTCATTTCCCTACACAGTGTGAACGATTACTATTATCTGGATGACTTTGTTGCATATTGATCTTAAGTATTTAGTATATGGAATAAAAGATAGTTTTCCATCAAATGTAACACCATGGAATTTATATATTATTTTATTTTCGTTTTTTTTATTCTTTGAGACTCTCATAATTTGGCGCACTGATTAGAGACGTCCAGTCTCTACGGTTCCATCTGGGCATTGTCTGAGAATAGCGGCCATAATTCTACACATAGCAGGCCAGAGAATCAGTTGGCCAAAACGTGGTGAGACAAGAACAATTATGGAAGGCAGTGATTACCGGAGATACAATATAAGACTTAATACCTCTATCCCGTCGCAGTTATTCACCTGAACAATATTAGAGCACACCTGCTTTAAGAATAATAATGAATATGAGAATAATAGTTCGCAAAAATAAATACACAAACAAAGGAATGTATTAATTTTACTACAGGAATTTTAGTATTATAATGATTATAGGGCGATTGTGCACTGTTAATTTAACAGACCTGTAGACATTCGGTTTTGTAGTGCGTTGAAAGAAACTTATAGTATAAATTATATACGCATTATTTCCATTGTCATAATCTGGTTGGATTTGGAAAGAGATTCGTGCTAGGGAACCATACACCCTTAGAGAACAGGGAATTTTCTATCAGTATAATTAGCGGTGCAAGATATCTGCAGCACCTGCCGCCTCTCATGTGCATCATCCCATACTGTTGGTGCACAGGTGTATAGTCATGCAACCACCTACGCACCTGTGAATCTTGCGGCGTAGATTTACCTCCACCTAGAGCTGTCTAACATTAACTCGTATATATCTGATAATTTATTTGTTCAAACTCAGAATAAGATATTTTAAAAGGTATAAATGTGAGATTCGTGAGAAAGTTTTGTGGATATGTTTGCAAGTAGATATAAGCGGTTGGCCTCACTAGTCGTGGGATGAGTTTGATCCACTCCGACAGCCTGTCTAGTCCAAGTTAGGGTCAAAGTAGGTGTTGGAAAATGACGGTATTCAAAACTGACCCCCCAGGATTCACAAAGATCCCGTTATATATTACGTGTTGCCACCTACGACTAACAATGACCCATCTGAGAGCTCCGTACTCTCTCCAGGAAAAGGTAGCGTATTTCACAGCTTCGTTAATAGGGGCTGTTTACAAGTGCATAAAGCTCCGAAAATTTTGTTTTCTATTCCATAAGTCATTGAGGCATTCTTGTTGTTTATATCGAATATCTGCAAAATCTATAATTGACTGCTATCTAAACTAATAAATACGAAGTTGAACTCGAATCTCAGTGTAATGATGAGTCGACAACAGCTTATTTCCAATTAGTTCAATTAATATAAAACAACCAATGCCAATTTAGTATAAAACCATACCCCTACAAAGCGGTTCCGTTACAATTAAGGAATACAAACCATTATGTTATGCCATTAATTTTCAAAGCATCATATACATACATACATGCCTTATATATATATATATATATATATATATAAATGTTATTTTGAGGTAAAAGGCAAATTACTAAGGTGCATTATTATATGTTTAGGTTTGTATTTCAAACCCATTATACGTGAAGTTGATAATCCATCGTCAATCTCCCTTTCAAGGGAGTCCTAGAAGCTCGGCACGCGTAGCTAAAGATATATAATGAATGAATATTAGCGTCGATGTTATTATGATTTAACTTATTTTTGCTATAATACTGACATCAGCTGCGGAAACTATAATTCACGTAAACATTTTAATACGCCCGTGCTTCACACTTACGTGCTAATAGATATCTGCTTTCGCAATTCAAATAATTGTACAGAAATGTTAATTAACCTGGTATTCATAGGAACTTTGAATATATTAATTTTTAAGTCGCAAATGAGGTGTGGTTGTAAGAAGCTGAAATTGGCTGAAAAACTTAATTAAAATGCGTTTTTAGGATTAAAATAATATTTTTGATAGGAAGTAAAATATATAAATTTAATCGATTACATGTACATTATATATATGTGTGTGTGTACATTATACATATCTGCATATTATATATATACATTATACATATCTTCATATTGTATATATATATATATATATATATATATATATATATATATATAACCATTAGAAGACTTTGGGAATGGCATGCTCCACCAATGTAGACCCATGTATGCTATTAGGCACCTACCACTATATCGAAGCATATTAATTTATAAAATATATGTATATTTTAGTATTGAGAAAAAGATAAACATCCCAAATTAAAGAATGACAACCAGAAAAATGTATATATATATATATATATATATATATATATATATATGAAACCATTTGTTTTATATTTAAAACACAGCGGTAGAGTAGAGAATATAACTCCAAGTATATCACTTAATTTAATTCATATATATAAGACTGTATATTTGTTCATTGACTTAATTTTACAATATAAACTTAATTTTTACAATATAGACATATTTTTATTTTTGTATATAAAAAAATCATTTTGAAACGAGAAACAAATGAAAGTGTAAAAAGTTAGGCATGAAGTAAATAAAAAAGCTTATCCATAAAAAAATATGAATTATGAAGTGGTCACAAGGAAAGAAAAAACAACCATAAGGACCTCAGATAGAAATGCAACAGCAATGAGCGCATACTACGTCAGATCAAAGCATAAACTCCGGCCACTAATCAACCGCCAAGTTAAATAATAACATCTCTCCGCTACGACAGCTTGAAAAAAACGGGATCGTATACCTTTCTCTTCCTCCACCCATACTCATTTTCTTCACTACACCCGTCTCCAAAGCTTCTACTACTCACATTCAGAAATTATACACCCCACTTTCTTTCAGAGCGTAAAACACACCCGAATATGCCTTATGAAAAACGAATGCAATATCACCCTTCTGGTTTTATGGAAGTGGTCTTTTTGAAATGGGTATACACATATGTATATATAATGCTTGTATAATAAACAGTAAATATATATATATATATATATATATATATATATATATATATATATATATATATATATCAGTTATGTCTATTTAACATATTCTTAACTTTGGAATTTTGAGCGTTACTCTAATTTAATGTTCAATCTCAATGACGTAGATTTTATATTATATTTATTACGATCTTTTAACTTCGGGATTTCTATTAAAATAATCACCAACTTTACAGATCTTCCAAATTAGAATTGATCCCTAAATGCCAAAATCCTCCCTCATTTAATTTCCGTTAATTTCTTGCCTTTACCCATTTGAAATCTGAGTTTCTTATAGTGATAATAATATTCTGAAAAGATTGTCAAGATTTTGTCAACAAAAAAAAAAAAACGGCTTTGTTTCCAAAGTTTGGGAAATTGTCAATTTAGAATGAGAAGAAAAGGTCTTTAAGATATTCGTATTAATTACGACATTGCATATTATTTTAATTAATTAATAATTAATTTTTCGTGATTTAAAACCTATACAGTTCAAACCTCTTTGTTAATTTTAATATACTTATAATTTTATAACTGTTCTTTTGAACTATATTGTTATATTACCTAGATACATAAATGTCTTTATTTGAAAGCATTAATGGCTTTATAGACAATACGGAATAAAGATTTTAAAATTTCATTAAATATATCTTGCTGAGTATTTGCATGAGAGTCTTAGTATGAATGCTTTTTTGTATTGTTTAAATAAATTAAATTTTAATTAATTTAATGTAAAGAGGACAACTGAATTTTTCAAGTTTTTTTTTTACATATTCAACTTAATTTTTTACATTACTGACATTAACGTGTCCTACGTCAGTAGAGACTAAGTTAGCTACTGTAAAGTTCAACACGGATCTCCTTAGATGAATGATAATAATCCAGATTTGGGAAAAAATGTAATCGCTCTCAGCTTTGTATGAAATGTTGATAACAAGGCAGAGCAGATGCTAAACGCCAAAAACAAAACAGACATCGCATAAGGATATGACGAATGACGTCACATTTTCGAGCAAATGGGAAACTAAGGTTTTAGTCAGTTTTCTCCGTGAAGACATGTAAAAATGACAGCCAAATGATGGAGAAAACTAATAATCTCAGTGCAGATTACAAATAACTTTATCTGCCTGTGTCACGAATGTATAAAGTAAGCTTGAAATTAAAAAATATATATATTATAATAACGTTAATTCTATTGAAATAAAACTATAAAGAAAACTCAGCAAGCGTTTCCGTTGTATCCATTATTAAAAGTTTTATTCGTTTCAGTTACAAAAACGCAACAATCAACGCCCACTAGACAGGAAACGGCGACGAGAAGAGACAACATACGTGTAAAATTCTACACACACACACACACATATATATATATAAGAATAAAAATAACGTAAATATATATATATATATACTCGGGGTTTTTTATTCAAAAGTAATGGACTAATGAATTCAACGAGGTTGTTAGATAGTGCTCAATAAAAAGATCTGATAATACTTGTTTATTGTTATATAAACATGGTCACATCCTGCTGCTACAAATAGCCACTTGTTTCAATCAAACAACAGATATCATCAGGCAGCGACTTGACTATTCAAAAGTCCAATGAATAACCTATTCATTGAAACTATTATTCATTGAACTTTTGAATAGTCAAGTCGCTGCCTGATGATATCTGTTGTTTGATTGAAACAAGTGGCTATTTGTAGCAGCAGGATGTGACCATGTTTATATAACAATAAACAAATATATATATATATATATATATAAGAATTAAAAAATAACGTAAATATATATATATAATACTTTTACTCAGTTTATAAATGGAAATATTACACTCGACAATATTACATGAATGACAAATACATATTGCCAGGATAGATAAATTATTTGTTAGTTTATAAGGCTATTTTAATTGTATTTGTACAGATTAATCTTTACTTTTTCAGAGACAGTGATCTTTTTATTCTTAAAAAACACAATGCATTACTGCTAATCATAATCAACAATGACATGTACTTGTGAATAAAAAAACGTAAATATGTATTGGAAAGAATTATGTAAATTACTTTATTAGAACCAAAAGGTAGATATTTGGTAGGACTTATATAACATGCACGCATATTGTTTTGAAAACGGTCGAGTTAAATACCACGCGGATAAATGTTACTTTTTCATGTTTTTTTAGAAGCTATTCAAGGACTTTGTGCCATCTGATTTTTTTTTTTTTTATAAAGCTGGAACTTTTGAAATGAGTGAGCGAAGCATAAGCGGTCAAATGATTTCTTGCTCGTATTATTTGGTTTTACATTTGTTGCGGATTTCGCGTGGCAACACTCGTAAGGTCACGTTATGCTGACGCGGGTGGATAAAGGTACCACGTGATTTTAAATACGCGATGCTTTCTTTACGGAATTAAAAACGGGATAAGAAAACAATGACCCTTAAACCCAGGAAAGGAAATAAAACTGCCATTGGAGGATTCGTCAATTTTCTTGTTTGACTTTCACTTATTATATTGCATGCAATCATTTTTATTTGGTTTTCGAAACTCGAACGATTAATATTGTCGTGTGCATTATTTTTCTATGTTAATGCCTTGTTTTATATCTTCTTAGAACTCTTGATCTGAGCATGTTTTATTTCCTTTTCATTTTTTTATATAAACTTTTTATTCAATATAAAATATTGTTTCTTCATTTGGAAACTATGTGCTTGAATGTAGCTGTGATTGAAAAATATTATGAAAACCAAATAAGTTCTAGTTTTATAGCAATTATGCTCAATTAGTTATCCAATCACTAAACAATATCGTAATAATTAAGGTATGTTTTGTAGCATTTTTGATCGTATTGTAAGGTAAATATTTATCTGCTAAGATCAATTGAAACATTAAGCGCGCAGATGGAGTTGTTGAAATCAGTTAAACTACTACGCATGCTAATTTGTTAAAATCCGTTAAAACAATATGCAGGCAAATTTTCTCTGCTTAAGTCATTTAAATGATAAAGCGAGCTTATTAATCTGTTAAAATTAGTTAAAACATTATGCATGAAAAAAAAATGATGTGTTAAAATCAGTTAAAACATTAAGCAAAGCAAATATTTTCTCAAAATCAGTTAAAACCTTATGCACAAAAAATTTATGTGTTAACACTAGTTAAAACATTAAGCACGTAAATACTTCGTTAAAATCAGTTAAAATAGTCTAATTTTTCTGTTAAAGTTACTAAGCACACAAATGTAGCTGTATACCTCAGTTGAAACGTTAGATTGGCACACTTATCAGTTTAAGTCAGTTAAAACATTTTGGTTGATGGGAATGAATAGGCGAAGCGGTATGTTGATGGGTTATTAAAGAACTTTAATTAAATTGATATTTTTACTTATTAAACCAAATTGAGGTAATAATAATTCAATAAGTTTCCAGGCTTTTTTGTATGGGTAATTTTATTGATAGTACACACATGAAACTCTAGTCTCCTTCGAAGTAATCTCCTCCGACTGCAATGAGCGTGTTGTACCGTTCCAACAACTTCACGAAGGCCCCATGGAAGTCCTCTTGTGTCAGCATGCCAATGACCCTCGTCACAGCCTCTTTCACTTCAGTTGTCTTATAACGACAGTCTCTGATCTAAGGGCATAACGAAGTCACAGGGAGCAAAACTTGGACAAAAGGAAGAGTGAGATACTCTCTTGATGTCCATCTTGGTCAAGTAGTCTGTGACAAGGATGAAGTTCTGGACTGGTGCATTCGCGCAATTATTCAGTTCCGATTCGTAAGTTCCTCACAATAATTATTTGTACAGTTTCTACACTGATATCAAACAATGAACTTATCGTTTGGATAGGCACGCGACGGTCTTTATCAATGTTATTCTTTATTTGGCCAATCAACTCAGGTGTTCTGACTTCCTTACTCCTCCCACATTTCTTATTATTTCACAAAACCCCCTGCCTTCTTTGGATCTCTTATGCCACTCAGAAACTTGCTTCATGCAAGATGGTTCAAAAGCAGTCATGTTGGCTTGAATTAGGTATAAATGAATAAGTAAATTAAATGCGTTTTACGGCTATTGTTTGTGAACAAATTTAACATCGATGATTTGATATGGAGTGTACCTGTGTGTAACATAAGTGAATAAAAATCTGGCAAAGATATGAGGATAAAAATAGAATTCAATCAAATCAAACCAAATAAAAGTTTTTGGTTATTACTAAACTATCCGTGACCCGTTTAGTCAGTATATTTTAAAGCTATCTATGGAATAGTGAGTATATTAATTATGACAAATTACGAGTATAACGATGGCCACCACTTTAACCATAAAGAATTAAATTGCTTAATACCTGGAGACTACTTATTTAAATGCAATAGTCGTTTTCAGCATAGTTTTAGAAGGAAAATGTTAAGGTGGAAACAAAGTAAGAAATTACTATAATCCTCTATTTTTATGTTTACTTTAAACAGTTACATTATATAGTATTGGTCATCCGAACCTAAGAATTTGTGTAGCGTGACTTCCGCCAAATGGCTTTGTAAATAAAGAAGTGCGACTCTAACGAAAGCACTTACCACAAGTCCAAGGCTTTGTTTTTGTAATGTTAAATGTTTTGCGTTGGTTTTAGCCTCTGAACTTGTAAGCATAAAAAAAATAAATTTAAAATTTTTTTAACTGCTATAAAAATGAAAGAAAATATTTTTCTTTTAACTGTTTGAGAACGATTCCAACTTGCAATGGAAAATATGAACAAAATTCGTTAAATACTGATGAAAAAAAAAGCAAAAAGGATTTAGTTTTGTTTTTATTTGCTAAATATCCAAATAAAAACAAAAATAAATCTTTTTTGCTTTTTCGATTAAAAAAATCCTTCATGGCCTTGTTTTCATGTTATACGCATGCGCAGAATTTTTCAAACCGGATAGAAGCAAGCAAACTGATCTGGGTTTTATAATTATATAGATTGAAACAGTTTCGCAGATAAGTAATTAAATTTTTATTCTACTGAAAAGCAACAAGTACACTTACTAATGTGGAAGACAGTGACATTTTTATGTAAGTGTTATCTACCAATGAACGTAACATGCGACCGCAGCCGGGATTGAACTTATTCCACGAGTTTTTAGTGAAATTAAAATCTTGTCGTTAGCTAAATAATTGATGCTTAGCTAGGGACATCAAGGGTATGTTTATCGTGACGCCATCACAAGATAGGTTACTTACCACGGCTTAAAAGAGGTCCTTCTTCTTTTGAGAGAAAGATAGACCGCGCTAGTTTCCCCTTGTACATACAGCGCATCGCCTTCCCAAATGGTCACCCATCTGGTACTTGCTAGGCTCGACGTTGCTTAACTTTGGCGATCTGGCGAGAACCGGTGTCTCAACATGATTGTGCCGTATTAATAAACTGATCCATGCACAATAAATATTAGAAGATAAAGCCGTATGGCTTTGCTGTTCCCACTCGTTTATATATATATATATATATATATATATATATATATATATATTTTATATATATATATATATATATATATATATATATATATATGCATGATGTTCATTTCAGTTTATATAATTATTAGTTTCCTCTTTCTTTTATATTCATATAGCGTACTTTAACGAAACAATTACATCACCACCGAGCTTCAAAGTTTCTTTCTTTAAGTTTTTAATGGTGCTGGGTGTATTCCTGCTTGTATTTGAATACACTTATTGTTTATCACGTGAGTGTGTATATATATATATATATATATATATATATATATATATATATAATTATGCATAAGCAAAAAAATCGTATTTACTGTTGAAACATATCGACAAAGGTTTACTGAAGCAATAGTAATGATAAAAATCTGCACTATTCATGTTCGTGTGGAAAACATAAGTGAAATGAATAGTTAAGAAAGTCTTACCTGCTAAAGAGGTCAATATTAAGGAAGACGTATTCTCCATTGTTGAAATTTAATTCCTCGGCTTTGATCATGATGTCTCTCACGGAATCGGGGTCAGCACACAAGACAACCACTGTAAAATAAAATATAAACGCTCTTTTAGCAGAGTCCGATGCCAAACCGATAACTGACTACGTATTATTCTGGGTAATGTTTTGGTAAGCCGAGCTTTAGCGTACTCCTATAAAACAGTACTCCCTCTTTCTATATATAAAACCCAATCTGTGCATAGTTGCGTGTTCTATGTACTTAGAACCCTTAGAAAATCTTAATAAAACCTGACTGTTCATAATAATTAAAAATTCATCAACTCTCCAAATCACAAAATGCACTCTAAGGGAACTATAATGATATGGCTTTTTTAAAACCTCAAGGATATCTTAGTTATATTTAATTTAAATAATAGGTATAAAAATTATATGCTGAAGTCAGTCAAAATAATTGTAATTTCTAAAGTACCTCCATAAGCTAAGGAAGCTATCGAGATCAAATCCCCTTTAAAAATTAAAATATCTCATCATTAGATGTAACATATTTTTTACCTCGCGATACATACAGCGCCTCGCCTTCCCAAATGGTCACCCATCTGGTACTTGCTAGGCTTAACGTTGCTTAACTTCAGCGATCATGCGAGAGCCGGTGTGTCAACATGATTGTGCCGTATTAATAAACTGATCCATGCACAAAAAATACTAGAATAAAATCATATGTATTAAATTTTCTAATAATTACAGGTAAATAATCCCACATTTTTACGTTAGTTTTTATGTACTAAATATCTCAATGCCCCTAGTACTTACTGACCCATATCCTTTTTCTGTTATACTCAACATGTAACCGAAACTTATCAAAAGCTGTTCAACACGGTAAGATTAGTTTTATTGGTCTGAAGCGGGACAATCGTAGGATCAAAAGTAACCTTATTAAAGCTCCAAATATGTACACCTGTTTGTTGCGAGAATTTTAAAATCTATTTAATGGCTTTATTGAAAAATTATCAGATTGAAACATCGTGGGGGCAGTTTCGATTCTAATTGAAAAAATATATGACTAATTAAAAATATATACGAAATATTAGAAAATATTTTTGTTTTTCTAGCATAAGCGAAAAATTATTGCAGCGTATACTTTCTCTTTTTGACTAGCGAGGGGTACCCGGCGTTGCCCGGGTGTTTGTAGGTGTGTGTGTGGAAACTCTGGGGGTGGGGGGTAAAAAAAGTAAGTATGAGGATCGAACCCGAACCCTTGAGGCAAAGTTAACCATTGCCCCAACGCGAGATGCTAACGGAAACACGTTTGAATTTATTTAATTACTTGGATTTGGCAGATGCCCGTTTTAATGAGTTAATGAGGTCAAGTTTGACTGCGGGATAGTATTTTCCCAAGATGTTATAGGAAAAAAGACTAACCCACATGCGGCGAGCGACGAATGTTGAATATTTATCTTCCCGAAATCGAGCAAATTAAATAGGCAGGCGAGCTTCTTTGTTAACTGTGAGATATTAAGATTTATATGTGATATAAAAAGTTTTTAAAAGTTGTGAACCGACCGACCGCTTCTCTGAAAAATGCCTTTTGTAGAAATACAGAAAAAGCGAACATATATACATTCATACATACATACGTTTTCGCTTTTATATTTATAGATTACATTCTACTTTTACGCATGTATATTTGTTAGTAGTTTCAGAAGGTTTCTATGAACCGTTTTTAAATGGAATAATAGATAGCCTATGCGAAATTCCCAATATCTACAAATAAATTCGGCTGAGTGTAGCATCATTTTGCGAAAGAAATAATCTTTAAGCCTTAAATCGAAGTAATTTCCCGGGCAGATAAGAAGGAAGAAACGAAAACTAAACCAGATTGGAAGCGCTATTTCAAATTTGATTCCAGAATGGAATTGTAGCAAGGCAACAAAAAGGACATTGCCGAATTACGTTGGACATCCGCTGAAAAAAGGAAAAAAGAAATGTGGAAATAATCCAGAAATACTGAAAATCAGTTGTTAGACTTTAAGGAAAAAAAAAACAAATATGTTGTTAAGAAATAAACAGAAAACACAGATGAAAAAGCAAGCGTTAAAGAGGCTATACTGGTAATTGAAAACCGAATATAAGCCAAAAGTAAACACATTATTGAATAGCACTTAGCTGAATGTAAATATATCCCTAAATGGTAGCTTCCTTCAGTCTTGACAGTCTATGAATACACACTGTAGATATGCGTAAGTGTAGAATTTTTTCTGGCAAAAGTTGCGCAATCACCAACCATACATCTCCTGAATCGATGTTGTTAAATATCTGTGGTAAGTGGGAGTTCAAAAAGACTGAAAACAATACCGAGTTGACCTGGAAGTACATGCCTCAAGGTTTTACTTCGCTGATTTGACGAGAACTGGTGTAGCAATGTGATTATTAGGGCTATAGCAACACCGTATTCTTTTCATTGTTTTGACTCTCGAGTGTATATTTGTTGATATCTTATATGCTTTTACACAGAGCGATGTGGTTCTCGGTTGATTAATTGTGTCTAACTGTGTCCGATATATAATCGAGAGTCAAAACAATGCTAAGTGTAGTCTGTTGTCATAGCCCTAGTGATTACGTCGTATATGTCTCGTAAATACAAATATACAAACACACGTCTATTATAAAACACAAACGCCTATCTTGTGATTTAATTTTGTTTCGTATTATTATTTTCAATGTTTGATTGTCTTATTTGCACAATCATAAATACAAATTCTTTAATGAATACTGCGACTCGCACTTCTACAACTTTTACTTATACAGATTTGCCGTCTTCACTCTCATTATCAAACATCTAGAAATATCATCTGTTGATTGAGGTAACCTCAACATATCTAAAACTTTTATTGAGATTGTCGGACTGACTTTCTCGTCGTGGTATGTCCTAGTGACATATGGCTGAGTGGTCCTAGACGTTGTATCAAAGTTTACAGTTACCCAAAGGTGCTGAGTTCAATCCTGAACGAAGGCAGTGAAAAGTAACATTCAAAACAGAGAATCAGCAACTATGTCCTAGAGCCTAGCTTGAGTCCGAACACGGTACCCCCGTAATAATAATAATATAGTGTTGGGTTCGAGACTCTTAACCAACAGTTCCCCAGTTCGATACAAAACACCTGATGAAGGCCGGAGGAAAAAAACGGCCGAAACGTTGTGACTATAACAACCAAGATGAGGAAGTCAGTCCGACAATCTCAATAAATGAAAACACCTCATCTAAAAAATACAGACAATTACTATATCAAAAGTTGTTGAACACGGTAAGATTAGTTTTATTGGTTTGAAGCGAGAAAATCGTGGGACCAAAAGTAATAAACGAAATGTACAATTGGTCATCGTCTTTGCTACCTGCCTGATCTCTTTTTGCCCTGATAACCAATACGCAAATGACAGAAATAAAGGGAATTCAATACCTTTAATGTGAGACATTTATGCTCCTTAAAATTACAATTAAAACTGAGAAATCTTTAAAAATTGTCAGGCAGAAGAGTAAAATTAATCAGAAAACATGAATAGGAATCTGAATTTGAACTCCGCCGGATTCTAATGGTAGTTTAAGCATTTCGGCAGACGCATACAAATGTTTTACAAGCAAAAGCTTGAAGAATTTTGGGAGGAAACGCCAAGTTAATAGTTTCCTATCAAATATACACCGCACCTACAACTTGAAAATATTATGTGCCAGTGTACTTAACATATTTTACAGATGTTATATTTTAACTGAAAATAAACAGATTAAGATTCATATGCCGTTCAAAGACCGTATCTAGATTACAAGAATATAAGTAAAAGTTAGTAAAATTCTACAACGTGGATTTTCAATTAGATAATTACTTTGGTGGGACTGGAGTTGTCAAAGTAAATAAAAATATTTCCAGGCAGATCATTTCGTGGTAAAACACATCTTTCTACTTACTGTCCAAGTAAGTTTACATTTAAAAAAACCACACCAGACTTTTATACTAACACTAATAATAAAATCTGTTATATGATATTTCAGCTAATGTGTTCCAGTAATCACCAAATCAATATGGTTGTCTTGTAAAGCCAAGAAGGTACACTTTCCCTTGTTTTGATTTTTTTTCCTTTGAGAAGGAGTTAGTTTATTACTAATACGTTTGGACGTCCTTATAGTGGAACGACGACTTGTTTGCTTAGGCATATTATATAGATCTAAATTCTCTTCAAAATAGTTTGCTTTTTAAATACAAATTTACGGCTCTTCTGACACACCTTCTTGCATGAGGATACATAATTTAAAACTGTTAATACACTAATGATTTTTTACGAGAAAGCGCATATTTATGGTATGATCATATAACGAAAACACCAAATTCTTTGAGTCAAAATTAATATTCTCTTTATCTGTTAATAATTCTATAAACTATTCTATCCTTACTTTTGTTTGACAAGTTGAAAGAAAATTAGTTGTAAGCAGCTTTTGATATTCTGCTATGGTAATTACTGGTTTAGATAATTCTGATGAGCTTGGAATTAGTGCTGGTACAATTATTTTAGCAGGGATCACACTACGCTGTTTTGTATGTCTAGAAATTACATTGAGATTTTCTAAACACACATGAAACAGATTGCTCTCCTAAGTCAACGTAGATATTTTTTCTTCCTAAATGAAACCTTACAAATTGTGAATTATAACTGCACATAGTATTATTTCAGTGTACAAATCAACAAAGTCATGCATGAATTAGACAAAATGCCGAAGTCAAATTTCTCTCTTAAGATGTAAAGCAGTTCTTTTTCAGCCATTGTTACATTTGTTCTCGTATCTGGAAGTAGCATCTAGAATCTTATCAAAGTACCAGAAATGGAAACATAAGAGCGTGCAGTAGTTATTACAAATAGCGGGATCCAATATTCCTGAACGCAGCATAATTAAAAAAGGAAACGTGATGGGTACATTTGTAGCAACTCAGTCTTAGATAGAAAAAGAAATATCAATGTGCTTGTCAATATTTGTGACTTTTGCCAAACTATGATATACTTTAGTAGTGAAACTACAAAAGGTTTATTTTATGCAAATGTTACAGATTTGCAATTTTTTTCTCTTGATATGGAGGATGAAGAAAGATATTGTGAAGTAGTCAAATAGAACTGTGACACTAAGAACTTATGCTTGTTGTCTTCCTGTCCTATGTACGCATTCATGGCACCCCCGATAACCAATAAATTATGTTTGGGGATTGTGCGCACTGAGAGTTCATCGTAGAAATTCAGGATCACTTGCTTGTCACTGACGTTGGTAGGGCTGTAGCAACAAATCACAGTAGTAGCAGGATTACCACTGAAGGTAGCAAGAATTATCCTTTGTGTTATCTTCTCAGCACTTTTCAATGATTTCAATGCTCGAGGGCTAAGCAGAAGTCCTACTCCCCCAATGGTACTATTTGTCGAATTTTCCCTGCTGACGCTGATACTAGTGTCCAGCTGTTACCAATCTCATAGTACTTTATGTCCATATCGTTGTGGAAGAGACGGTGCTCTTGAATACACACAATATCGATATCGTGTTCTTAGGATAAAGCAACAAGTTCTGATATTTGAGATGTGGGCTGAAGTGTCCGTACTCTAAAGGTGGATATTTTGATGGTATGTCTACATTTTCCTAGCCTAGGTTTTGGTATTGTAGTAAACTTCTCGATAGCTTTGGCCAGTGCCGGCACACAAAGTCGCAACCCTTGGTTTCCCGTGTGGCAGTCAATGCGGTATGGAATTCTGGTTTGATTTAGTCATATTGAATCTTTCGATAGCTCGGATAATATCACTTCTGTGAGCTACGTCTACAAGCGAATCGCAGTAGTTTCTCTATTAAACGAGTTGAACCTGACCGTAGATCTCTTAATGATTCTTCTGTCCAGCGTCTTTTGTGCCCTGCTATTGACTGATTCTTTAGTTCTTCCGCCAAGGCGCATAACTTTCCTGCTGCTCCCCATGACGTCACCAGGGCCCATTAGCCAGTTCAGACCCTACATCAGTCTTCCGTCATGAGTGGTCCTACATGATTACTGTAGACTATATCCTCGTTCTGCCACGATTTAGGTCTGAAGTGAGTGCTTCTCTCATCCGACGGTATAGCCTGTTGAGCTAATCCTATACTGTTGTAACTTCCGCACGAGCTATGACGTAAAGTTGACATTTGCGAAGATTCAAATACTTTTTAATCACGAAGATCGGTATGCTCTTCGCAGCAGTTTTGAAGTAAAAAGAAATCCTTTACTCACATGAGATGATTCTGCCCAATTAACAATAAATTAAAAATATTATATATAAATCACTACATAACTATGGAGATATTATAACGAGTATAATTAATAAAGGCGGATTCAATATTATTAAACCTATAACCCGCTAAAAGTTGACTCGTTTGTCCACTACTCATAAACTCTCATTCGGTCAAATCTGACGACCTGAGAAGAAACGTGATTTAAAAATCTATTAAATACACATGTTAATCATTTACAAACGTAGGCAGAACAGTTTTGCAAAAATAAAGACAAATAACATTAATATATAAATACTGTAATAATAGTATAGAGCCTAAAGTAAAAAATGATTAACAGACGACTGCCATACTCAACAAAATACGAAATAAAAACGTACGTTCGTTAATATAAATAAATAAAAACTTCATTGTACGTTTAAAAAACGTTATTTGGACCTTTCGTGACGTAATAAGTCGTCGTTAACTTTTAACGCGTTAGCTTTTCTCACCTGTTTTTCCTCTTTCGTTACAGGTTTGAGCCTGCCTAGTACGTTTTCTTTTTTGCGGTGGCATTTTCTGCTATTTTGATTGAAAGAAAAGTTCGTTTATCTTTCCTTAGGGATGGGGATTGCCAGTATTCTTAGAATACCAAATACCAGCTTTCTCCAACCGAACAACGATAGGTATCATCTCTAGTATATATATATATATATATATATATATATATATATATATATATATACTAGGCACAGCAATGGGTACCAAAATGGCCCCGACATATGCCACCCTTACACTCGCCTTCCTAGAAGAGACCCTTTATGAAAGGATAGAGCAAAAGTACGGGCACAATATAAAAACACTCTTCATAAAATCATAATATCAAAGAACTCCACACTTTGCTACAAAATCTACACCCAAAAATAAACTTCACTCTAGAACAAAGCCCCACAGAACTACCTTTCCTAGACATCCTAGTAACAATAAAAAACAACAACATAATCACAGACATCTACCACAAACCCACTGACACTCAACAATGCCTCCACTTAAAAAGCCATCATCCTAAAACCTGTCTAAAATCACTACCCTACTCCCTAGCACGTAGAGTCTGCACCATAGTAACAGACAGACACCTCCGTTAAACTAGACTGATTGAACTACAAATAACACTGCGGAAAAGAGGATACCCACTACCACTAATACAGAAAGGTATTGAACTGGTTGAAAAAATTCCAATAGACCAACTAAGACCCCCAAAAGAACACAACAAAGAAGAAAGTCTAGCATACGTCTCTACACACAACACAAACAACCCAGCACTATTCACACAGATAAAAAAACTTATCCTCATCAATCAGAACGACAAACTAAGCAACATACTTTAAACAACAAAAATAATAAAAAGCAAACGCCAACCCAAAAACTTAAAACACATCCTAACTTCCTCCAAACTCGTCCCACATACTACAAAAGGAGTTACAAAATGCAAGAAACCGCGATGTGGAGTATGTGACATAATAATAGAAGGTAACACATACACATTCAAAAACCCAGCACAAACATTAAAAAAAAAAGGATCTAAATTGCACCTCCAGAAATGTAGTATATGCACTAAGATGCACAACATGCAACAAATCCGACATAGGCGTCACCAAAAATTTCAGCAATAGAGTGGCCTTACATAAGAGCAACATCAAAATTGCAGATAACAGACACCTGTATGTTTCAAAACACGTACACACATGCAGTGGAAACAGCTTCAAAATAATGCCAATCTTCCAAACAAACAATTATTTTTATTTACTTACACAGGAAAAAAACTTCATCACCAAATTCACTCCTGAACTGA